>NC_142123.1:33718750-34067500 GCF_056152115.1 Neolamprologus brichardi
ATAACACACACCAATGAGTTAAACTGCAGGAATGTCTTAAAGACATAAAGACCTGGATGGCCGCTAACTTTCTGCTTCTTAATTCGGAACAAACTGAGGTTTTTGTACTCGGCCCTGAAAAGCTTAGAAATATGGTATCTAAGCAGATTCTTCCTCTGGATGGCATTACCTTGGCCTCCAGTAACACTGTGAGGAACCTTGGAGTCATTTTTGACCAGGATATGTCCTTCAACGCACATATTAAACAAATATGTAAGACTGCTTTCTTCCATTTGTGCAACATCTCTAAAGTTAGAAATATCCTGTCTCAGAGTGACGCTGAAAAACTAGTTCATGCATTTATTACTTCCAGGCTGGACGACTGTAATTCATTATTATCAGGAAGTCCTAAAAACTCCCTGAAAAGCCTTCAGCTAATCCAAAATGCTGCAGCAAGAGTCCTGACAGGGACTAGAAAGAGAGAGCAGATTTCTCCTGGTTTGGCTTCCCTTCATTGGCTTCCTGTTAAATCCAGAATTGAATTCAAAATCCTGCTCCTCACATACAAGGTCTTAAATAATCAGGCCCCATCTTATCTTAATGACCTTGTAGTACCATATCACCCTATTAGAGCACTTCGCTCTCGCTCTGCAGGCCTACTTGTTGTTCCTAGAGTATTTAAAAGTAGAATGGGAGGCAGAGCCTTCAGTTTTCAGGCCCCTCTTCTGTGGAACCAGCTTCTAGTTTGGATTCAGGAGACAGACACTATCTCTACTTTCAAGATTAGGCTTAAAACTTTCCTTTTTGCTAAAGCATATAGTTAGGGCTGGACCAGGTGACCCTGAATCCTCCCTTAGTTATGCTGCAATAGGTGTAGGCTGCCGGGGGATTCCCATGATGCATTGAGTTTTTCCTTTCCAGTCACCTTTCTCACTCACTATGTGTTAACAGACCTCTCTGCATTGAATCATATCTGTTATTAACCTCTGTCTCTCTTCCACAGCATGTCTTTATCCTGTCTTCCTTCTCTCACCCCAACCAATCGCAGCAGATGGCCCCGCCCCTCCCTGAGCCTGGTTCTGCTGGAGGTTTCTTCCTGTTAAAAGAGAGTTTTTCCTTCCCACTGTCACCAAAGTGCTGCTCATAGGGGGTCACATGATTGTTGGGTTTTTCTCTGTATCTATTATTGTACGATCTACTGTACAACATAAAGCTCCTTGACGCGACTGCTGTTGTGATTTGGCGCTGTATAAATAAAACTGAATTGAATGGAGATGCTTGCCCCCCACCCGAATCATACGGCGGGTCAGCTGGACTCCTCAGAGATACCGACCCAATGCTGCTGTCTACATTGCCTTACTGTAACCCTACTCACCCACCCCTGTTGCTTGTCACGTGTTTTCATGGTGTTACGGTGTGAAGATTCATGTGCTTGTGTGCTGAGTAGTTTTTGTTTTCTGTTCTCCTAGTGACCCCCTGTCAGGAGCTCAGTCTGAGTAGACTTCTATTTTTGCTCCTCCCTTTTTGTGTTGTACATTTCATTGTTTTTCTTTATGCTACCTATTCTGACCTGTCTCCTCAATGTGATGTTTGTTTATTATATGTATGGTTTCACTGCAAGTGACAAATAAAGATCACCATCATCAAATGCTGTTTGACCAAGATCCAAAGAAATAGCAACTGATGACCTGATAATGACCCAGTTTACACAGAAATCAAAATATATGACTCGAAAGTAAAAAAAATACCATTTTAGTTTCAAGGCTTTTTATGAAACAATTGAGATCAATAGTTTATGTCACAACACATTTCAATTGTTCCTTGCAGCGAGCTTGGATTGGACTGTACGATGATATCAACAGCTGGAGATGGTCAATGTCAAACACAGATTTATACAAAAACAGTGTGGCTTTCAGAAATTGGGAGCCTGGACAACCAGACAATTGGAGCAGCAAAGAACACTGTACTGGGTTAAGGTGGACTGGATCATGGATTGATGAAAACTGTAATAATACATTTAAAGCACTCTGCTCTGACATCAGAGGTGAGGATGTTAATTCATACAGAACCCTAAAACAAAATTGTTTAAGTTCTACAAGTCTTTTCAATCTCTTTGGATTTTACATTTAAATATCTCTTCTTCTCCCTTCACTTTGGGTATTTTCCAGGACTGAATGTGACATTTGTCTTCATCAACAATTTCATGACATGGATGGAGGCCCAGAGCTACTGCAGAGCTCATTATACAGACCTGGTCAGTGTGAGAAACATGTCAGAGAACCAGAAGGCAAAGGAGTTGGTACCTGCAGGACAAACGGTCTGGATCGGCCTTTTCAGAGACTCCTGGAAGTGGACGGATGGCAGTAACTCCGCGTTTAGATACTGGAATATATATGAACCCAATCATAATCTCAAACATGAATCTTGTGTGGCAGCAAACTTTTGGTCTACTGGAAAATGGGAGGACTGGTACTGTGACCGGGAGACAGCATTTGTTTGCTACAGTGGTACGTTCTGATTCATGTAGCTTTTAGTTTTTGAATTTCAAATGGAGACAAGGCTGCTACCATCATCTCTGATCCTCACAGACTGCACTGCAGGCTGCTGTTTAACATTACAGACAACGTATGTTTTTATGACAAAGGTCAATACGGTTAGCTTAGCTTAATATAAGAAAGTAAAAACACAAGAGCTTTAGTACAGTGTTGTGAAACTGATGTTGCTTCATTTCTGAAACAACAAATCCCTTTTATTTACCCTGAGAACGTTCAGGGCAGCAACAAAGTGCTACTGTACTGTGCACATGCAGCATTACTTATTTACCTTTAATTAAAGCCGTACATTTGTTCATTATTTACAAAGAGCCGGCTTACAAGCAAGTGGTGAGACTGAGGATGGAGACAAACAACCATCAGGATCTGAATGACCCTGCAGTGATGGAAGCCATGCTGGAACAGGTAATTATACAACTCATGATCTCAGTGCAGGGGTAAAACTAGTTCTGGGGTAACGCGTTACTGTAATCTGATTACTTTTTTCAATTAACAAGTAAAGTACGGGATTACTATTGCAAAAACGGTAATTAGATTACCGTTACTTTCCCGTAGGAACGCTGCGTTACTGCGTTACTAAAACCGTGATTTTTTTGCGAGAATGTCTCATGACAGTGACGTAAGCGAGTGCGACGTTCGTGACAACAGCTGTGTGCAGATCAACAATGGATCATATATCGAGTGCAGAGAGAGTATGAGCATGCAGCGTTTAAAGCGTGGAAGTACTGACCTTACTTTGAGTTTGATTCCATAAAAAGTGACAAAAACATTAGTGTCCGTTGTGCGTGGGAAGAAAACTTCTTTTTACACCGAAAAAAACCCTAAACTTCCAAACAAGCACCGAGTAGCTACGACGTAATGGGAAACTCAGAGAAACTCGCGGATTCTTCCACTGACCGCTGCACACCTGCACCAGGGTAACCCTCCGCCTACCCAACTCCTGCTTTACAGGTGAAAATAGAGCAACAGGACCGCTAGTCTTTGACTTTATTTATTTTCTGCTGTGTTTTACTTGCATCTATTTGAAAGACTGAGTGTAAACACACAAAATATTTTATTTTTTAATCAGTAATTAGTTACTGATTACTTTTTTCAAGTAACTTGACCAACACTGTTCATAAGTAATTAGTTTGAAGCTGCCTCGTTTTTTGGCCCCACCCACCTCTTTACTGCTGTCTGCCCCTCACTTTGATCTTCACCTGATACTGAGAACTTTTGGGGAGGTGTGAATAAACACTGACCAGCAGTTGGTTGCTTTTGTTCAATAAAGACAAATGTATTTGAGGAGAGTTTTGTGTTACACCGCTGTGAGCCTTCACACATCAAAGCGATTTGAGTTTGAACAGTGACACATGAAAGGCCTCTCTGTTCATTAATCACCAGCGGATGTTGCTGGTGATCAGCAAACACACAAACTGTTAGTGTGCTGTTTGTCTCAGAGTGTGTTGCTAACTAAAGGTCCAGCTGCTGCATGTCACAGGGAGAGAAAAGAAACAGCTGACTTCAGTCAGAGATGGAGAAAGATAAGAAAGACCTGAAGGGAGAGGAAACGAGCTTAACTGTAAAGGGAACGACTGCTCATTCAAAGCTTACATGTATGTTATTTAAAGGCTGCATGACAATCCTCTGCAGGTTAGTGCAGACAAACAGGTTACTTTTCTGAACTGTGGTGGATTTAAAATAAAGAACTGTGTGTGAGTGGTGCACAGTAGCTCTCTCCTATAAAGACAGCAAATACTGTCAGTGTCGAGGGTGGAAATCAGCCAGGGCAACATAAAACATCTGCTGACATCTGGTTACAATCAGGTGTAGAAACCTGCAAACAATATTATTACAGTAATGCACTAATAGAGCACAAGGTTCAGTCAGTTTGCACAAAGATATCTGGTAGAAATGTTATTCAAAGAGTTACTTTTTACATTCATTACTTACCCAAAGTAATGGATGTAAAAAGTAACTCAAAGTAATGAATGAGTACTTTGAGACTGTTTTATCTGTTTAATTTGTTATGGAATAATAAGGGAACAGACATCACCTGACTGAATAATTCATTACCTCTATTAGCTCAAACTGTAGTCCTCTGAATACTGCCTGCCTTTATTTACCAATCAAGAGATGTATAAGCTGTCCACAAACACTGGAACAAAGTACAGGGTTAAATCAGTTACAGATGTGTGATCCTGCATCCTTCCAGAGCAGAGCGGTAAGCGTAACAAGCTTTTAGTGAAGAGTTTTGTCTAAATGATATTCAGATTGTCACTTTTTGTGTGTTTCAGTTCAAACAGAAGCTGAAGAACAAGGGCGTAAAAGGAGACGTCAAACTGAGCTGGAGGAAGCAGTCGGACGGGGAGGTCTTCCTCAGGGATGAGAAGCAAACCAAGAAGAACACAGCCTGAAAAAATGAGTTTTAAATGTTGATCAGGGCTCATGTGTGGTTTGGTGTTGGGTTTTTTTCATAGAGCACATTATAGTAATAAACGTGTTGGTGTTCTTGTTTTACTTTTATTCTGCATTTAGGATTTGATTTGTTTGTGTGTTTCTGGGTTCATCTTTATTCTGGTAGATTGGAGTAGTAAAGGTCAGAGTAGTAAACTGTGTTTGTTAGGACCTCACTGAGACTTTAGTTTTGTTTTCATGTTCTGGTTATTGATGCGTTTAAGTTCCTGTGTTCTGGCTCATGTCTGTAAGGAGTTCAAGGTTTCTTTCGTGTATCTGTGGCTGTTCCTCTCGTGTCTGTGTAAATATCTCAGCACGTCGGTGTTCTCTACTCAGGCATCTTATCGAGGCCACGTCCACACTTTCGTTTAAAGGCGCATCTTTTTCTCTCCGTTTTGGCCTCCTGTCCACACTGAGACGCCGTTTTCAGTGTGGATGAACAACTGTTCAGAAACGACTGAAAACAATAGAGTGGACGCCCATTTTCAAATGTATCCAGATTAGTGTAGACGTAGTGTCAGTGTTCAGTCTGTGTTACTTCTCTGGTTTATTTCCTGTTTAAAATTGAAAGTTGATTTTTCTTTTCACGTTAGTTTTACTTCCTGCTGTTTGGTTAGTCTGACTGTATTCAAAGTCTGTGTAAACTAAAACAATATTGAGATAAAAATAAAACAAAAGTCTGTCATCTTGTTGTAAAGCCCTTTTTGTTTTGGATTTACTTCATCAGTGGGATTAACACTTTCTTGAATTTTGTAAATAAATATTGAAAGTTGAGGAAAATACTTCTGAGTGATCTGTCCACATCTTTCAAATACATCAAAATATGTCATAATCAGGCTGTTTGGAAAACCCCAAAGCCCAAATTAGGGCAGCAAGCAGTCTGGCCTAACTTTACTCCCACTAACGTTACTCCCACTAACGTTACTCCCACTAACGTTACTCCCACTAAATTTACTCCCACTAACGTTACTCCCACTAACTTTACTCCCACTAACTTTACTCCCACTAACGTTACTCCCACTAACGTTACTCCCACTAACGTTACTCCCACTAACTTTACTCCCACTAACGTTACTCCCACTAACGTTAATCCCACTAACTTTACTCCCACTAACTTTACTCCCACTAACGTTACTCCCACTAACTTTACTCCCACTAACGTTACTCCCACTAAATTTACTCCCACTAACGTTACTCCCACTAACGTTACTCCCACTAACTTTACTCCCACTAACTTTACTCCCACTAACTTTACTCCCACTAACGTTACTCCCACTAACTTTACTCCCACTAACGTTAATCCCACTAACTTTACTCCCACTAACTTTACTCCCACTAACGTTACTCCCACTAACTTTACTCCCACTAACGTTACTCCCACTAACTTTACTCCCACTAACGTTACTCCCACTAACGTTAATCCCACTAACTTTACTCCCACTAACGTTACTCCCACTAACTTTACTCCCACTAACGTTACTCCCACTAACGTTAATCCCACTAACTTTACTCCCACTAACGTTACTCCCACTAACTTTACTCCCACTAACGTTACTCCCACTAACGTTAATCCCACTAACTTTACTCCCACTAACTTTACTCCCACTAACGTTACTCCCACTAACTTTACTCCCACTAACGTTACTCCCACTAACTTTACTCCCACTAACGTTACTCCCACTAACTTTACTCCCACTAACTTTACTCCCACTAACGTTACTCCCACTAACTTTACTCCCACTAACTTTACTCCCACTAACTTTGCTAACCTTGAGCCAGATACCGACAGGTGGTCACGGTGTGGATATTTGTTGACATTTGTCATGTGGTGGAGCCACTGCAGGGGTGAATGTTCCAAAAAGCGGGTGA
Source organism: Neolamprologus brichardi (assembly GCF_056152115.1). Classification (NCBI taxonomy): domain Eukaryota; kingdom Metazoa; phylum Chordata; class Actinopteri; order Cichliformes; family Cichlidae; genus Neolamprologus; species Neolamprologus brichardi. Next base: position 33,725,587 of record NC_142123.1, read on the forward strand.
ATGGGCATCTCAGGAGTAAATAATAAAGGGTGTTGGTCGCCCACTTGTTAGCTAAGCACTTCTCTACAGTGCTGTAGCGTGGCTCATCCTCTGATGTACTGTCTGATGTACAGTACTGGGAGGTCAGCACCACACACCCTAAGGCAGCGGTCTCCAACCTTTTTTGCGCCACGGACCGGTTTATGCCCGACAATATTTTCATGGACCGGCCTTTAAGGTGTCGCGGATAAATACAACAAAATAAAACTAGTACCGGTACCGAAAAAAAGAAGATTTATTCATAACACACATGAAAAGACCCAGGAAAACCAAGTAAACGATAAAAACGATAACAAAATAACCCTGAAAACTATACATTTCACACCTGAGCCTCAACTCTCGCGGCCCGGTACCAAACGACTCACGGACCGGTCCGAGGCCCGGGGGTTGGGGACCGCTGCCCTAAGACACCCTTTTTCACATGACAGTTGACCCAAAGCGTGACGTTTTGTCCATTACATGCTGAATTCCGTTTTTTTGGAGCTTGGCTCTCCCAGTTTTACATTTGTAGGTCCAGAACCCCATGTGGCTTCCTGCCAAACAGGAAATTAAAAAAACGCAGTGAAAAAAACAGGATCTATTCATTGGTTCCAATTATGTTCATCATCATTAATCAATGAAAGCCTTATTCAGATGCTGCACCAGACCATCAGTCTGTGGGTGATACACTTTAGTCCAAATAGACTTCATACCCAGCAAAACGTGACATGAAGGATGTGCTCTGGTCCATCAGAATCTCTTTCAGGATTCTGATGCAGGAATTCTGTGTGCGGCTGTTGTAGAAGCTCCTGTTGTCGTTTTTGAGTTTCATAAGTTTGCTGCTTTGTTTTCTGCTAAACAGACCAGCATTTCTTTAAGTTTGAGCCAAAAAAGGTGTTCAACACTTGGAATCATCTTAACATCATTTATCTGCAGAAATGCACGTCCAAACTGAGAACGACTTTAAATATCAATCAACTGTCCAGTTACTTCTCAGTAATGGGAATACAACTAAAATGGCTAAAATCCACTGCAGAGGACTTTGTCCAAACCTTGTGGCAGATCCACTCAGTGTAAACTGTGCGTGTGTTACAGATGGTGTGGGCAGACACACACAGAGTGGGCTGTGCCTTCCATCTCTGTGACACTATGGAGGGACTGGACTGGGACAGAGTCTCCTTCCTCGTCTGTAACTACTACCCAGCGTCAGTACCACGACTCCTTAACTGCTGCACAATACTACAACAAGTGCTCCCTCTTGTGGACAGTAGTAATAATGACACTTTATGTTTGACTGAAGGCAGGAGACGTCATTAAATGTGGCTTCTATTAAAAGAAGTTATCTCACAATAATGTAGACAATACAGTATAATACACTTATACATCAATGGTGCTTCGTGTCAGTTCTGTTGGAAAATGACACTAAGACTAAAACCAAACACAGTTTATTCAATCATTCAGGAAATCCCCCAAAGTTGATTCTGTTCGTCTGATTTGGATTTGTGTGATATTTTGTGTGCGTGTGTTCAGAGGGAACTGCGAAGGCGTGCGGCCGTATGTTGAAGGCGATTGGTGCTCCAGATGCCCCGAAAACCTCCAGATGTGAAACTGACAGGCTGTCGTTACTCCTCCTGATCTGTGTTCATCCACATCAGCACTTTAGTTTAGTGTTTGTTCAAAGGCAAATGTAATTTAAGTTAATGCAGCATGAGGTTTCACAGGTGCTCACTGACTTTTCACTACATTTATTGATAAAATGCAAAAGAAGAAAAACATTTATTTCTAGTCTTTTTCAACTGTGAAGGGTGAAAAGTGCAACATCGTTTTCAGCACAGTGAAAGGTGAACCACTGCGGGTAAAACATCCATAAAAACTGTAAAAAATAAAGCTGCAGATTTCACCCATCGCAGGTTATTTTTAGAACGTAACTCCGGTGATAAACGAGGGACCGCTGTATGTGACAACCTTTACATACTGTTCAGTATATAAACGTTTATGTGTGAGGGTAGTGCCCAGTTTTGATGACAGCAACAATATTTTAAATGTAATTTTCAGTGACCCAAACAATACAAACATGAAAGTTGATACTGTTGCACTTTTCTGATCACTGAGGCTCAAATCGAGGAAAACGTGTTTTAGGGAGTCTTGAAACTTTCCACCTGTACGTGCCAGGCTGGTGTGTATTTGTAAGTGACAGTGGGCCCTGACGCTGGCAGGAGAAATGTGTGTGTGTTTGATCCACGCCAGTCTTTCTTGCTAACATTCTTGTTAGCATCGCCCCATCAACACAAAGCCAATAAGATTTTTCCACAGTTTATAAATCTTACATGCGCGTGCAGTCAGAATAGGACTTTCAAGAAGCAATCACATCACCAGGTAAAGTTTTCTTTACGAATGCACGTGAATCCATCATATATTTGATTATTGCTCCCACATCTGCTGCACTGTCGTGAATGTGTTTCCACAGAGAGGACCAGAAGGAGAGCAGTGATGGACATGGCTTTGAGTGGGTGTGGTGGGCCGGCCTGTGGAGAAAGTAACAAAGATGTGAACTTAAAGATTGTGGATTAAAAGTTTAAAGAAGTGAAAGCAGGGACAGAAGGTGGAGCGGTGGTTACGAGAGACCAGAAGTGAGAGAGTGGTTGAAATATTCATCGCTAAATGCTCGTAGTGCTCTCAGCCTATTTCTGGTCCTGGTGCTCTGCAAAGCTGCACACAGACTCACCCTTCGTGTGTGTGTGTGTGTGTGTGTGTGTGTGTGTGTGTGTGTGTGTGTGCTGCAGCTCTTCCCTGCAGCTAAGCAGCATTTCTCTTCTTCTATCAAAATAAACTTGTCTGATTGTATTTCTGTTGTGTATGTCGCTCTTTTAACCCTCCCTCTATCAGACTCTTTCACTCTGTGCTGCTTTCTACTGTTTGTGTTTGGAAAAGAGAAGATCTTTTTCACGGCTTTCTGATTCTGCCATAGGAGGAGATGTTACAGCTCTAATGACTGCCTGTGTGAACTATTGAACAGGCCTTTAGAGGGCTGTAGGGATGTTTCTCAAGAAAACTTCAGACACAAAACAACTGCAACAAGAAGGGAAAGAAAAACAGAATTGAATTGAAAGCCTTTCTAGTCAGTATACACAGTGTAGCAAGATTAAAACCAGCTCCGTAAAAGTGCACAAATAATATAAATATGCAGTACAGGAGTGACACAGACAGCCAGAGAATGATGGCACTACCAGATATTACACTGGACTACAGTACAGCACTGCAGCAAAATCAAACGAGGCTCAAACTCATTTAGCTGCAAAGAAAATAACTGCATGTAGATGCAAAATGATTTTAAAAAGAAGTCAAATATCAGTGCAAAAACCCTCTAAGTGGCTACAAAGAAACGTGACCGATGGAAAAGCTCTGCAGTGATTACACTATGACAACTATACAAATACAGGAGACTCAGAGTCACAATAATGAAAGAGTGCAAATATGTCTGAGACAGCAGACGCAAGCAGCAGAGGCAGAAGTCGAACAGCTGACTGTGAGTGCAGAACATCTGTAACACATTTAGATTTATTTACATATTTTTGAGGACATTTGTGTTTTGAAACTAGCTGCACAAGCCGACACAAGCCTGTTCTTTAGTTTCAAAGAGACATCGGGTACTAAAGTCTGACCTCGACCATCAGCTGAGCGTCCTCCTCATCGTGCCGCTCGCCACGACTGCTGCAGAAACAATAAACTACTGTGAGCTGAACTTGCAATGCAATAAATATTAACGTTTCTGCTTTTTGTTTGAATTAGTTTAACCTTATGTGTATTAGTAGGTTTCAGCTGAGGCGACGCTGTGACTTTTTTGGGTGGCCATGGACCCCGAGGCCTGTCCACAGCACTGAACACTGAAGAGGGAGACAGAGGAGACAAAAATGGCCGTCGCACCCATGAACTTTGAAGCTTTCCCTGTTCCGTGTTTGTACTTCTGTCTCCCACATTCAGCATCGTCACTGTGAAACACGGGAGCTTAATGGTGATGAGACTCAATGTCAGCTGTGTCTGGCTGGAGGACGGGTGGGAAAGTTACCCAGCAGCAGGGGGGGGATACTGGTCCGTATATATTAGGGGACCAGAGGACACCCCAGCACTTTCCCCCTTTGCTGTTGCTCTGCCGTCTGTGCTTAAAGCTGTACTCCCGTGGTTTTGCTTTGTCTGTTTGTATTTTTCCTGCTGTTCATATGATTGAGTGTATTAAACTCTGTCCCAAGGATTCGACTCTTTTCCAGAGTCTTTCTGAGTGTCTTGATTTTAATTGGAGCTCCAGTCTGGATCTGACCCACCCTGATGTGATGGAAGCCATGCTGAACCAGGCAAGTCTTGTTTATTTATAAATATATCATAAAGAAAGTATATCTGAGATACTCACCGAGTGTTAGGCCGATCTACTTCTAGTTTGTCTGCAGGTAGACCGATAAGCGCGACAGGAGATTGCTCTGGAGACAACTGGAGATGGAAAAAACGTTAATCCAAAAACAGGGGAGCATGAATAACGAACACAAGGAAGTCCGAGTTACCACCAATGGTAGCAGGATGGCAGAGGGTGGCAGGCAGCGCTGGTTTAAGAGACCCTCCAGATAATGGCCCAGAAATTAGGAACAGGTGATGTGCTGACGAAACTCCACCCCAGGAGACGAGGACGTGGAACTGGTCTCACACCCAACCAGGCACAGTTTGATCCTTCCATATACTTTTCATTTCTGATTACTTTCTCTAAGAATGTGCTTTCTCTTGTTGTCTCTTTTCACTCAGTAAACTTCAGTATTTATCAATCACAGTTCAAAAGTTGGTTTCTCAAAAATGACTTATTCTGGGGGTTTTCAGCGTAATAAAATCAAAAGTTTTCTGTTTCTCTGTCTTTTTGGCTGCTCCACTTACCTCATACACAGGCCCTTTGTTAGTTCTGATTAGATTTAAGATTTGATAATAAATTAAATTATAGGTAGAATATCTATCATCCAAAGCACATAGATTAAACTCTGTCACTTTGTGGTACATTACACCCACAAAAGCTGGGTTTTAGGCCTTTTACTTCACCTCTGGTTGGAGCTGAGACGAGGGATCTCAGTCTTCTTGACATTTTCAAAAAGTATGCAGGTTCAAAGGGCAATAGCTTCACTTTCCAGGCCAAGCACACCATCTGTAGGCACACATGTTCATCTTCGAAGTGTACTTTTATATAATTAAAGGGAGGATATTGGAGTGGTATTTTCATGCGATAGCTTGACTATCATACTGACTTCAGATCAAACTGGCCCAGGAAACAGAATAAATTTGACATCTCTGTTTCAAAGATCTTCTGAAGTTTTGTTCTGTTCTAATCCTATTAACTCCGAGGGTAAGTGAATGCAGCTTACCTTCACGTCGTGACGTGTGGCTGTTACCATGGACACGAGGCAACGACAACGCTTAGGAGTGAGCGTCAACGGATGTGAAGTAGCTAAAAACAGTTAGCGGAGCCCGGGTGAGAAAAAGTTTATCCAATTTTCAAAAAGTTTGTTTGTTTACGTCTTTAGTTTGATAGTTACCGGAAATTAAAAAGCACGTTTTAAACGAGGTTACTTCTGTATGTGGGACTGCAGACTATCGCTGTGTCCCAATTCGGGGTATGCACGCTTGAGGTACGCATTTCAAGTGCGGTTACGTCACCGCCACGCGACGACGGCTGTCCCAATTCGAAGTGTACTTCAAATGCATACTCCAAATGCGCCGTCGATTTCCCCAAATATCAACCGTGGTCCGGTGCACGCTTCGTGGTCCCATATATCCCACAATTCATAGCGCGGCGGTGGGTGTGGATAATTTTGCTGCAAGAAGGGAGCGGCCGAAAAGTGAACTGTCAAAATTAAGTACTGAACATGACGTCACTTATTCATGTGCGAATGTTTAATAACGAAGAACATTAAAACATTACTGTTGGCCACATGTCGGCAAAGTTATGTGACATTAGTGATGTTTGTACTTTCAGCATTAACTTGGTTTTAAAGCCTCTACTTCTAAATATACATATAGTCGACCTTAATCTTACAGAGAATCTGATGATTTTATGGATAATTAAAGTCAGTCATATATCCACAAACACAACAAGCTGAAAGTCAGTGATATAGATTATATATATATGTATGTATATATATATATATATATATATATATATATATATATATATATATATATATATATATATATATCATAATAATCTGACAATACTATAATATTGGCCATATTATATTTACATTACCATAGTGATATGACCTTAGTCTCATAAACAACATGAGCTAATTGTTATTTACTAGCTACTCTTAAATGACTGTTCAGTACAGAAATGAAGCCCTTGAATCATGTTTTACAGTCCTGTGGTCTCAGCCTCAGATACTCAACTAATCAAAGTGATGTCATGACAAAAATGATTGACCAACAAAACAATTTTCTCCTTCATTTCTGTCAAACAAAGCTGTATGTAGCCTGTCTCGCGGTTAGTATCATGGTTGCTAGGCAACCTGAACAGCGCGACGAAGCATATACCGTCCCATTTCACAAGCCTCTCACTTCCGCACTTCTCGTACTTATAGTACGCACCGTACGTAGTACGCGTAGTGCGCGTACTTCAAGCGTGCAGACCCTGAAATTGACACAGCCATGGTTACTACAGGGAACTAAAACTGAACGGAAACGGAAATAGATGTGAATTTTTTAATAACTTAAATCTTGAATCTTTGAAAAACACACAGAAAAATAAAAATATAGAGCTGATATAAACTCAAAACGACATTTTAAATAAAGAAAAGTGGAATTAATGAATAACGGGGGGACTACAAGAACTGTTGGCTTCCGTTTATTCTTAAAAATAAATTAAAACGTTTTATATAATCGCACCGAAGCTGCAGAGCGTGGTCAGAAGGTCCCACACAAACAGACCCACGTGATGATAACATGCCCAGAGACAGCAGGGAGACTATTTATTGTATTCAAAGTTTCCTTACATTTTAAAAGGTAAATGAGGTGTTGTCCAGCTCAATACGCACTACTCATTTCTAGAGCTGAACATTTTAAAGTTGTGTTTAAGTTTGTTTTTACAGAAGATTTTTTAGCCTCTTTTTTTAAACAATAAGAAGATACTGACAACAAGATCTAATTTGATTGTATTATTTTAATTAGCAAAATTGTTTAAAAAAAAAAGTTGACAAGATGCTAGTACAAAGTGCTTCACATGAGAATGTAAAATCATATCAAACAGGCAATATAACAACATAAAGAAGGTATAAAATCAAATAAACATATTACACATGAACATTACCCAGATGCCTGTCTAAGCAGATGTGTTTTAAGCTGTTTTTAAAGAAGGCACAGAGTCGATGGTGCGTAGTGGGGGAGGTAAACTCTTCCACAGCATTGGAGCTGGTGTGCTTTTCTCATGTTTTTAAACTTCAGGCGCACATAAACGTAATTAACCTTAATCCAGGAGGAGCACAGCACTGATGGAGATGGAGGAAGCTGCTGCTTCCGAGAAGCTTCTGTAAGTTTTTTACACTCATACAAAAACTACACACACAGCTGAAGAAAATACAAGACAAGCAAAGAGCTAGTTGTCTAGACAAGACTGTCAGGGAGTTCTGGAGGTTTCTTCCTGTTAAAAGGGAGTTTTTCCTTCCCACTCTCGCCAAAGCCTTTGCTCACAGAGGGTCGTCTGATTGTTAGGTTTTCTCTTTTTCTCTTGATTATCCCTTTAAAGTCTGAACCATGAAATAACTGACAGAAAAATCTAATTTATTTAAAATGGAGGTTTAGTTTTGTTTGAAATCTATTCTGCAATTTATTACGATTTTTCTGAGGGAAAAATTCCCACCAATGATGTAGAAGTCTCAAAAGCTCAAATACGAAACATTAGATGTTCAGGGGTTAATGTAGGCATTAATGTAGGGTAAAGCTGGTGGCTTTGAGGTCGTGTTCACCTGCTCTCCTTCTTCAGGCCCAAGTCCTACAGGAGCAACTCTCCAGAAGAGATTCGACTGTTAGCCATCGCAGAAAACTTCCAGCGTCAGTACTCGCACTTGTGTCCTGACCGCAAACTGCTGCTGCTCTGTCCTGTAAACGAATGTGGAGTAAAGGTAGGTTTATCTCACTCAACCTTTTTGTCTCTGAAGAACAGATCCCATTGGACCTTCACGTCTGCAAACACCCTAAATACTTTCTGCATCGCCGTCTGTCTCTTCTCATATTCAGAAGTTTGTGTCGACGACTCTTCGTCCAACGCCGACCATCCACTGTGAACTGTTCGACTGGCAGGGCTGTGCCTCTTTTGTGGCCGACTTCCTGTCGTTGGTCCCTCTGGATCCGCCCGAGGAGCTGGTCAGAGAAATGTTTGAGTTTTAGGAGCAAACCAAATATTTTTTGTATTCTGTGGTTGAGAGTTAAAGCACATGTTAGAGAGGACGTCTTTTATTCTGCTGTTTCTGATTTGTGAAACCGTCATTTTCATAATTCAGATAATTAGTGCATATAACGTAATTCTAATATGACAGGCTGCTTGTGTTTAGCTGCACATTAACTGCGCGTCATCCTGTCATGTCTGTATGCAGACACCTCACATGACCAACAACTGATGATGTCACACTCAGAGAAATGTGTTTGTGAGAAGCTGAAACTGGAGCTAGACTTGGTTCTGTTCGTACTCTGAGATCATTTAGCAGACAGATCGGTGCAGCATCTGCAGGGATGAGGAGTGTTTAGGTGAAGAGAGAGTTCAGCCTGAAGGCAAAGAAAGTCCATCTACACCCAGCAGCCTTTCAGCTGCTCAGCTCCATGTCAGACAAACACAAGCTCAAGACTTCCTCGGTCCTTGTAGATGAGATTAGAGGAGAAAGTTCAGACTACTTTAAGCTGATAGAAAAGAAACAGCAACTCAGATGTTGACTTGGTGCAACCAAAGAGCTTCTCTGAGCACCTTGAAGCAGCAGAAGTCAGCAAAGAACAGCAAAGTGAAACTACAATTTATTACAGTGACCCAGCCTGTGCTAACAGCCACTGCTCCTGCACATTGAAACGAGCCTCTGAGAGACTCAAGTGCAGATTTTAGAGAATCAGGATATTTTCCACAGCTTCACTTGTCAGACCTGAAACCCTCTTCTTTCTTTTATATACGGTCATTGTTCTGAACATGTTTCAGCTTTTCAAGATGGTGGATGACAAAAGAAACAAGGCTGCAGAACATAATCACCTTCACATCAATAAACGCACGCATGCGTGCGCCTTCTCTCGGTGTGTGTGTGATTGTGCGTGTCTCCCATTGCAGCCGAAGGCCCTTTGCTCTCCCACCTCGGTGCTGCAGAGTCAGAGAGCCACGTGTTTTGAGTATGCCACTCTGCTGTGCAGCCTGCTGCTCGGCGAAGACTACGATGCCTACTGCGTCAGCGGCTACGCCGTCAAAGAGATGTGTCTGCTCGATCAGAGCCTGCAGCAGTGCCCCCTGCTGGACCCCGAGGTCAAGGTAAGTGCGTGCAGCGTGCACATGTGGTCGACGATCAGATTGTCGACTGCCAGATGTGAAAGTGACTTCTTGGTTGTGTGTTTGCGTGCAGGCTGTGCAGGCTGTGAGCCCAGAACAGAAGGACCAGGATGATAAATACTCAGTGAAGCTGCAGCTGCAGCTCAAGAGTCGTTTTCTGGCCGAGCAAGAGAAGAAGAAGCAGGAAGCTGAAGCTGCGCTGCTTGTAAAACAAAAACAACAAGAGGTAAAGTGATCTTTGCTCTATAAGAGCGACTGCATCTACACTACAACAAAGGCTCTCATGAGATATGACATTTATAGGCTAAGAGTCACTAAACCAGATCTATGTAAGAAAGTTTACAAGACGAGGTGGTGTTTACCCTGCAACAGCAGCTCATCCTGGGTGCCTTTAACATAAGCTTGTCTGTCTTTTACTTTCTGTTAATTAAAATTAAGTGTAAGATCATATAAAAGCATTTACATAATTTAATCTGACTTTTAAACTGTAGCTATTTTTACGTTTTTTCATGTTCATCGATGTATTTGGATTTTTATGAGACTGGTTTGAAGTGTTAAACAAATTCACTGCTTTACTTGCATGAATATTCTGACTGAAGATCAGTAACGATGGTGTATGTTGTGTCGTCACTATGAATTCTCTGTGCGAGCAGGAGAAAGATCAGCAGCTGGCCGACCCGCTGCGAGGCCTGCGGGTGCACTGCTGGGTGCTCGTGCTGTCGGGCTGTCAGGACGTCCAGGAGAACGTCTTCATCGACCCTCTGACCGGGATCGGCTACCCCACCAACAGTGACAACTTCCTGGGCATCGAGAGCGTGTGGAACAACCTCAACTACTTTGTGAACATGCAGGACTGCAGTAACGGCTGTGCTGTGAGTCCGTGTGCACGGTTAAAACAGCAGAGCCAGAACGGAGCAGGTTTGATGAAATATTCTCCATGTGTAGGACATGATGTTTGACCTGGATGATCTGAAAACATGGGAGCCAGTCCTGTTTGGAGCATCAAGCAAGAAGCAACTGATTCAAGAAGTCCTGAAGAGAAAAGAGGCTAAAATGATGGGCAAAGGGAACCTGGTGCAGGTACCGAATGTGTGTGTGAATGTGATACACAAATGGCAGCAACAAGCATGCAGCAGGGGTCAGCTGTGTTTCAGTATATTTGATCCACAGTTAATATCATCAAAAAATACCACATATACCCCAGAAGAAGTCAAAATACTGCTGTAGAAGCTGTAAGTAGATTCATGATGTTACGTCTCCTGGCCTTCGGGCTACGAGGGACTCACATAAAGTCCTAATTTAAAGCTCTGGTTCAGACTGACATTTATAATATAACAAACTTTTATTTTCTAAATCCCTAATAGAAAAAACTCCAAAGAAAATCAAATATACAAAGATAATCTACCTAACGAGCACATAAACGTGAGGAAACGAGGGATCACAAAACAAAAGGAGCCCACAGAGACAATCACAGCTCCACAGACCGGCTCTGATGACTGATCACCCAATCAGGACAGAGGAGGTGGAGCCTAATACCTCATTTGAGATTTAACAATAAATACAACAATATAATGTTAATTTTTTTTACACATAATCTTGGATATTTAATTTATATTTACCTTTAAAGAGGCATCGCCTTCTTATGTGTAAAATCTGAATGATTGACCTTTTTCAAACATCCAGAAAACAACAAAATACAGTTAATCACAGATCAATACTGATTGGTTGGTCAGATATGAACCTAACAGAGTGACACCACATTAACATATTAGCTTTACTTTTTTATTAATGTTTTAACTCTGCTGTAAGATCACATCATCGTGTGGATTATTAAAGGACCCAAGATGCAGGCAGCTCAGATGCAAGTGAGTTTATTCATCAGATGGTGATACAAACAGATACGGCGAGGGTGAGAATGGAAACGAAACAAAACCTAAACTGGGAAAACTGAGAAGCAGGGAAATACACAGAATGACGTAACGCAGACGAACTAACAGACGCCAACACGAGGCTAAAACACACAGAGGATAACGAGGGAATGAGAAGGCGGGCACAGCTGGGAGTAATCAGACATGACGGGACAGGGGAAACGTAACGTGAACACACACCTTCAAAGTAAAACAGGAAACACACACACGCAAAGACACAGACTCAGAGTCGTGGGCTTAACACACTGACTACACTAGACACCAAACAGAGGGAGCACAGAAAACACTGGGAAACCAAAACACTCATGATTCATTAGAAAATCTAAAGTGAAAGTACAAAAACGAAAACACTGGGTCACCGTGACAACCGTACATTTCTACTTCATTAAAGGAAATTTAAAGGAAACATTTGACCTCTGACTGAATGACACATGAAAGGATGAAGCTCTTAAACAGTCAGTACACACTTACTTCCTGTTATCAACAACTCTGTTAACAACAGCTCCTCTTCTTTCAACATTAGTCATTCAAACACTTAAACGAGACTCAGAGTGAAACGCTGTGCTGCAAAAGTTATGCTGATATTTTCAGCTCTGTGTTGTCATTTCACTTCTTTTAATTTATATTTAGTACATTTCTATTCGTTTCCTGCACATAAACAGATTTTTATTTTCAGTCTCGTCTCTTGATTTCAGGTAAATACATCTGTGTTTCTGATACGTTAGCCTTAAAAAAGAATGAAAACGTTGGTGGACACAATTTGTCGAGACGTTGTTATTGCAGAAATGAGCAGTGTTAACAGCTGAGACGACCGAGGCTGAAACTGCAAATCTCTGCAGCGTCTTCACCTCCATGTAGCTGTTAGAGCACCTGAGGAGCCAACTGGTCTACTCTTTGTGATCAGGACTGTGGTCAAAGGAAACAAAATAACAATAATAATAACAATTCCCCCCATTTTTGTGCTTATTACCTCTAAAGGAAGCTCCGTTATTAGCCGTGGTTTTGGAGAATTGTGCCTGAGACGAACTGATTCAGCTCATTTTGTGAATGCAAATGAAACACGATTTTACTGTGAATACAATAAATGTAAATTGAACCTGCTTTGTCTCGAAGGAGGACGTGCCCAAAGTTTTGGAGATGCCGAGATCCTGGGTCGGCTACATTGCCATCTCCAGAGAAGGTAGGCTCTGTTTGCACAAACATCACCTCGTACGTTGTTCACCAGTTTTACTTCAGCTTTAGGTTTCATGTGTTGTTATTCAGTTCAAGATTTAACCTCTAGAACCCAAACAGACGTCACCCGATGCTGTCGAACCTGCACAAATACTGCCTCTTCTTTATTATTCAGCCCTGAAGAACCGCTGGCCAGGAGGAAAGAAGGTGATCCGCTACAAACAAGCCCAGCTGGAGAGGTTTGCAACGTCCAAAAGGTTATACGGCGTCGTCACACGACTGAGCAAATACAAAGACCGAGACTGTGAGTGCCAGAGAAACACGCTCTCCTGTCTTCATGTAGACGTGAATGTGCTTTTCTTTACAAGGAAAAAAGGGGAAGTTCTCCAGCAGGAACGTCTCTCAGCGGCGCTCCTCATGCACTTCTCAGACATTCTCAGATTTCTGAGATTTTCTCAGCGTGCTAATCTTTTTAAAGTTGGTTTGTAAAATATGTAGTTTTTAATATTTTTAAGAAATTAGACACCTTCTTTTATATTTTTAGTTCGTTAGTGAGATGATTTATGGTTGTGTTGTTTGTAATGAGTAACCTGTGAGTGTGCGTTGAAGGCACTGAGGTCGCCACGGTGAAGGAGTGGTATCAAGACAGGAGCGACTTCCTGGAGGAGAAGGAGGTGGACAATATCAACAAGGTCACCACAGAACGCTTCGGACACGGAAGAAAACGTCACCTGCTGTGTGAGCCTGCTTTCTGCAGCCATCAGAGGCGCTGCGTAGAAACATTTTCATGTTAGATTTTAATCCAGTGCAGCCGAAGGCACCTAAAATACATCTGACGAACACCAGCAGCTGAGTTTTATCCTAGAAATCATCCGTTTAAGGAAGTTTGACTCAGCTAACATCACAGCTCGGCTCAGGCTGAACATCTTTAATGTGCTGCTACACTCATCAGACACAACACAATGAAAATTTGCTATGCAAGATTTTTAGCCTATTGGTAGATGGTTCCTAGGTAACACGATGGCGCCATAATCTGTGATATAGATAAGAGCCGATGGGGCCTTTTTAGCTGCTCAGCGTCTGATTGTGGAGTTTGCAGACAGACAGACAGAGACAGACTTCATGTGTTATACCATCAGTCTAAGTCGGGGGTATTACTGGCCGTTAGCCAATGAGCATGCAGTTTGATGGCCATACCCTCCCCCAAAACAGAAACAGCATCACGAGCGCTCAGTACGGGACTTCGTAGTCCAGTGGGCAATGTTATGATGGCGATGTTTTTTACAGTCTATGATTTTTACTGACTGACTGATTTTGGCGTCAGCTGCAAGCTCCCGAGGAGCTCAGAAATGCAACTGAACGTTGTCACTTGCTCCATGTGTTTGAGCCTTCAGCAGCTTTGGAGTGACTCGTTCTAAATGATAATGTCAGAGAAGCGATGAACGAGTAAGCTGAGAGGAGGTGTGTTTCTTTTTCGTTCAGTTTTGAGGGTCAAATCGCTTACTCTGGGCACTGAGGTTGAAATGCACTTCAGCGGCGCTCGCGTTGACGACCTGGTGCGGAGGGTGCTGTCGCCGAAAGAATTAATCGAGCTCTTCGAAGGCCGGAGCGACTTCCTCCATTACCGGCACGTCTACTTCAAAAAACATGTCCAGCTGCTCAGCGAGAACTCACAAATGGAGGAAGTGCCCGTACTGGTAACAGGAAACAAACACACAGATCACTTCATAAATCGTACTAATCATTTGATAGTTTTGTGCTTTTGATAGTCACTTCACCCTATAACCACATTTTTGTGAACTCTGGAGAAACAAGTACTCTAGACTTTAAGCCACATTTAATTATTCATTCAAATAGTGTAAGGGAGGGGTCCCCAATCCCAGTCCACGAGGGCCGGTGTCCTGCAGGTTTGAGATCTCACCCTGGGTCAACACACCTCAATCACATGATTAGTTCATTCCCAGACCTCTGGAGAACTTCAGGACATGTTGAGGAGGTCATTTATCCATTTAAATCAGCTGTGATGGATCAAGGACACATCTAAAACCTGGGGACCCCTGGTGTAAGGGAAGTGATGCAGGCCGTGCAGGCTCATCATACGAGCGCCCCAGCCAGGGTTTAAACCAGAAAGCTTCTTGCTGTGGGGCGTCAGTGCTGACCCACAAGCTTGGGCCCAACAGACAAACTTTTTCCTGATTAGCGCTGGTCCTCAGCAGGTTACGGGACTCTGCTCAGTGACTGAAAGAATAGGATTGCAGACGTAAAGCACATCTGGGCATTGTACGGCCCCCAGTCCACATCTGGGCCTTTGGTCGGGATGTCATGTTTCAAAGTTTTTGGAAAACTTGATTGAAGAGTAAAATGTTGGTGGTTTTACTGTACCCAGTTTTGTTATGTAACCAGACGTAAGACGTAAGTAGCAGATTACAGATGAGCTCCCTCCACTACAGTCCCAGTTTTTCATGGTCGAAAGCAGCGGTCCTCAACCACGGACGGTTTAATGTCACACAATATTTTCACGGACTGGCCTTTAAGGTGTCGCGGATAAATACACCAAAATAAAATGATACGACCGAGACAAAAACTGTGGTGTTTTGTAAATTTATTCATAATAAACGTGAATTCACTGAGTAATTGTGTAACTTTATTAGCAGCGTCCTCCTGAAACGCGCCAACAACACTGAGAGTAACGTCCTCCTCTCTGCCCCTTAATGCTCTCTGGTCACTATGGTAAAGCGTAAATATATCTTTCAAAATAAGACGCACAACTACAACACGGGAAACCGAGCTGACACAAACATCACACCCGAGCCTCACCTCTCGCAGCCGGGGGTCGGGGACCGCTGGTCTGAAGCGCTCGCCCCCTGAGAGGAGGAACCAGCTCGGGCTACATTGTTGCTTTGTTTTTAAAAGCCACAGGATGCTTACGTGGACGTGTTTTGTTTGTTTTGTTTATTGCTCATTCAGAAAGTGGTGGAGCGTTTCCATAGAAACGACTCCAAACCAGCCAATGAAGACGTGGCTGAGCGAGTGTTCCTGATACCAGAGAAACTGATTGAGTTGACCTACCACGTAACGGAGGACCGATTGATCCCTTCAAAGATCGGCTTCATCAAGCCACTGGGCTCAGAAAAAAGGAACACACAGGAAATCTCTCTGGACATGATCTCCACCTTCCAGGTACTCGTCGCAAATGCATGACAGCAGATATCACAGTTACATTCTTTCAGTCTAAAAGCTTCTAATCTGCCTCTGGGTTCATGCACTCCACTCATACTTAAGGTGGATCTATCTGCGAAGCCGTTTTCAACCGTAACCCTGCATAAGATGCTGGTGGAACTGATGGAGGTTGAAGAGAAGGTGACTCATCATATTATGCGGTCGGTGAAAGAGGTAACCACACCCTGGACTAAAAGAGTAGTCCCCACAACGCCTTCATTCTTAAAGTTTTCCCAGAGTAATTAGGAAAAGTACCTGTAAGTTCAGTTAAAGATGTTCTGTTCTGTGAACAGATGAGAGACATTGTGACGCTCCGTGAAAAGGAGAGTAAAGAAATGAAGCTCTGGAGCCGAGCAGCTGCCCTCGTCCGCAGCAGGAAACAGAAAAAGGTGACACAAGCCGTTTCTTTCTCTGCTGCTCACACTCCCCGACTTTTGTTGCCCCCCTTCCACATTTTTGAGATGTGTTGCTGCCATCAAATTCAAAATAAGATGTCAGTGAAATACATTTGGATTTTATTTGGATTTCACACAACATTCGACCTCCTTCACAACAGGGGATATCTAACAGTTTTTACAATCTTCGACTGCTTTAAGAAAGTTCAACATTTGACTCACTGAAAATTTAGTAGATTAAATATCAAATAAAGACTTTTACAAACATTTACACACAGAAAGAAGACCAGGTCCCTCGAGATTCCAGATGATTCACATCTGTAACACAAACAGTTTACATCCAGATTGTGCTCAGGCTTGAATCATGGCTAAGAACTTCCTGGAATAGTTTTTTTAATGTGTAATAGACAACGATCTGTTGAATAAGATTGTGCGACTGGCTTTCAGAACTTCAGTTTGTAATGTGTAAATGTTCACATATATACAGATCTCTGTACTAGTGATGGGAATTCCAGCTCCTTCGGCTCCCAACCGGCTCTTCAGGTTGTTTTGTTGCTTTAATTAATTTATTATCAACCCAAACACGCTGCCAGTGCAGGAACAACATAGGTGGGGAGGAAATCACCCAGTGGGTCAGTATCAGTAGTGGACTGGCCTCACCAGAGCCTGGATCTCATCCTTACTGAAGCAGTGTGAGATGGTCTCCAGAGAAAAGGACTAAAGGCAGAAACGTGGAGTCTGCCTCAAGTGGCCATTAGGGGAACTGCAGCTTTTGATACTCAGGCGGGCGTTTCATTTTTCAGCTCTGGAGTTTAATGATGGATGAGGCCCGTTGTCTATCTGTGGAACCTCTTTAATATCAAAACAGCATTTTTAAAAAAAGAATTAAACATCTGTCTTTTAATTTGGAGTAATATTGTCTAAATCTCTTGCTGCTGTTATAGGTTTTGATCTTCTTTGTTATTTTTTTATCTCAGGTGTTTGTTGCAGTTTATTTTCTTTAAATGATTCTTGTTGCATCAATCCTTTTGACTCTTTGTGCTTTTTTTCAGGAAAATGGTGAACTTAAAAACATTTTGCAGACGTATCTGTCTGAGGAGATCGACCAAGACCAAGATGTGAAGAAGGAAGGCCTGGATCCAAATTTTGACATCGAAACAGAGGAGAAAATCAAAATCATTCAAGACCAATACATGAAGGTACCAGTGAAGCCTCACACAGCGACTCTGGGTGACCAGTCTTGTTTGCTGCACAGGTGGGCCTGTATAGTAAAATGGTAAATGGCCTGTATTTGTATAGTGCTTTACACATCCAGTCAACCACACATTCACACACTGGTGATGGCAGCTACATTGTAGCCACAGCCACCCTGGGGCGCACTGACAGAGGCGAGGCTGCCGGACACTGGCGCCACCGGGCCCTCTGACCACCACCAGTAGGAAACGGGTGAAGTGTCTCGCCCAAGGACACAACGACCGAGACTGTCCAAACGAACCGGCAACCTTCCGATTACAAGGCGAACTCCCAACTCTTGAGCCACGATCGATAGTTCTGTTGTCTGGCTTAATAGAAGTCATTTTTATTTTTGGATGTTTGATAAGTAAATTCAGGTAAATACACTTTACAGAAACTTGTTACAATCCGTCCAGGTTGTTGTCCTTTGGTGGACGGTAAAACCTTCTCGATGGGTGCCAGAATTCTTTCCTGTAATAAAACCCTGGACAACATCTCATCTCAGACTAAATCAGGCATTTGATGTACATCAGTGTTTTCTTTTAGTTACATTTGTAAGTACATACTGTCCATCGATGGAACAGGATCCAGAATCTGGGGTAAAAATGTGCCAAACTGAACATGTGACCCGGCGTGCTGCTTTAACGGAAGATAAAGGCGATAACAGCTTGTTTTAGGCAGATAAACTAAGAGGCTGTGCAAGGTAAACAAGGACTGTTTGGACTGTGAGTCACACAAAGCTCTTCTAGTAAAGTACAACAGTAACAGGAAGTCAGAGTGGTGACAACAGAAGCAGCGAGGGTTCAGACACAAACTGACGCGGTTGTTAAAAATGTGTTCAGGACATAGCAGAGATGGAGAAGACGCAGGAGGAGTTAAAGATGAAATTGCACGAACTGAGAAAACATCGGGAGCGAGACCAGCAGCAGCTCCGTGACGAGATAAGAAGCCAAGTTAAAGCCGCCGCGGAGCAGCTCCCCATGTACGAACACCCACCTCAGCCCAACTCTCCAACCCAATGATTTACGTTTAAAAACACAAACTTAGTGTGTGTGTGTGTGTGTGTGTGTGTGTGTGTGTGTTCAGGGATATGCGGAGAGGAGAGGAGACACACACAGATGTTCAGGAGGATCTTCAGGAGGATCTCTGCCAGGAGCTGCAGCTCTCCTCTCTGATGGACAGCTGAGCCTCACACACCTGTCGCCTTTTTGTTTTATCAGTAAAAACAAATATTGGTGTTTATTAGTTACACAACCAAATGATACGACTACACACGTGTCTGTGTTTGTTTGCTTTGTTTTTCTTCATCTTGTTATTGTTGACATTTAGATTTTTCAGACCGTGTGTAAGACTTCACACATGCAGGAGGGTCCTCTGTACACTACGGCCTCTACAGCTGATATTTATGGTTGTTGCTACGAAATCAATAAACAAATAAATATAAATCATAAGGTATCTGGGGCTCCTGCAATTTCATGATTCAGGTGAAGTAAATATAATCAGGGAAGCAAAGAAAAATGGAATACGTGTGTTTAAATAAGAGGAAGAAAGATGGAAATATTCAAGGAGCGAATGTGGATGAGTTTAAATACTTGGGGTCAATTTGCACAAGAGAGGTGAAGAAGAGAGCACAGGCAGGGTGGAGCGGGTGGAGATGAGTGTCAGGAGGGATTGGTGACAGAAGGAGAGCAGCAAGAGTGAAAGTTAAAGATGGAAGTGAGACCTGCTGTGATGTTTGGTTTGGAGACGCTGTGTCACCAGCTGCCGTCGCTCCCGATTCTTGGATTCTGACCTGGTGGAAACATGACTGAGACGGGCGTCTCAGTTCAAGAACTTCCTTATTTACCCATGTATGAGAGATGTTCACAGCATGAAGCCTCCTGCAGGTCTGAAGGGCACTCCCTCGATCTGTCACATGTATACTTTTCCTCATTCAGAGCTACTTTTCCTGTTATGTAGTCCTCTGTGTTCCTGTACCCTTCATAAACATCTCCTTATCTTTTCCTTTATGGTCTTACACATCAATTCATCTCTCCTTCTCTGCATGTCCTCAGTTTCTATGCATGTGGGGTCTCTGGATGCGCTGAGCTCTTCACCTGGCAAATAGTGCTGCCCTTTGCAGCCACACTGTAATGCTACTTCTGCACTCTTTCCTGTAATGCTGTTTTTTATTTGTAACTACTTGCTCCTGCAGTTACACAGAGGCCTGCTAGCAGTATAATAGTATATACAGTTCCACAGGTGGCACAAAGATGTAAAGATGTTGAGATCCTCGGTGTGAGTGAGCAACAGAGGGACAGCCCACAGTCAGGAGGCGAGGCTGAGGGTTACATACAGCCAGAATTTCATTCCAAAAAACACAAATACACACAAATAGTTACAAACTAAAATAAATAAAAAATACATACATATTGGACAAAGGATGTTAAAGATGAAGCTGATTGACAGGAGGAAGAGGAAGGCCTCAGAGGAGATTCATGGACGTAGTGAAGGAGGACTGCAGAGGTTCTGAAGGGAACAGCTGAAAGAAGAAGGCTGAGAGAACCAGCATCCCTGTGTGTCAGTTAGAGAACGACGGATCTTTAAGATAAATAAATGTTCCTTCAGTGCAGCAGTTTGCAACTAAAAGTCTGATTGCACTGTGAGAGTGTATTTCACAGGTTTAAAGAAAATAAGAACTTTAAAGACCCAAATCAGTTTTTTTCTTCTTTTTAACAGTAAATGTCAACAGGAGTGTAATTAGTAGGGGTGCAACGATACTCGTATTGATATTGAACCGTTCGATACAGCGCTTTCGGTTCCGTACGCATATGTATCGAACAATACAACATTTTTAATTTATTTTATCAACTTTTCTTCTGACGATGCTGTCTGTGTTGAGAGCTCAGTTTATCTGCGTTCGACTACTCCGCCTAGGCTGCACTGTCGAGTGCAGATCCACTGAGCACACTGAGCAACGCTCCTTGCAACATGGCAAATTGAACCTCCCCCACCCTCATTCAGATCTGGCGTTTGGAACTATTTTGGTCTTCATGTGACGTATGACCCTGAAGTCATGGACTGTGAACTGTGAAGTTCACTGTTAACTGTGAAGCTAATTGTTTGGAAATGGAAAAGTTGTATTTTGAAATGCTAAGTTTTGAGAGTAGCATGTTTAAAAGGGAAAATAGTTTGACATCTGTTACAAGAGAAAAAGTGTTTATGAAAATACTGAGTTTATGTTACCTGAAATGCAGGAGTGTGTCTGTATTGAAAAGAAATGTTATGCAGTTGTGTTTTATTTCAAGAGCAAAAGAATGTACCAGCCTAACTTCAGTAAGGGGGATGTGGTGTAATCTATATTGATGTACATGCATGCGCCACTAGGCGGCAGTACTTACCCACTAAACAGGAAATGTGTGGCATGAAAACAGCACGAGAGGAAGATAAAATAAAAGATGGTTGTTGCTCCACGTTATCGCTTGAGCCGGAGTTTTATTCAAGAGCCCAACACAACAACTTCATTTGTTTTATTCATTTAATGGAGCTCCAACACAATCCAGTACAACTGTTTTCATTTTAATTTCTTATTTTGTTTTAAATCCATTCATCCAAAAGAGCAGTGCAAACTTGGTTGACTGTGTGTGTTTGAGTTATACTGTAGTGATGGGATTTCCGGCTCTTTTTAGAGATCCGGCTCTTTCGGCTCAGCTCACTAAAAAGAGCCGGCTCTTTCGGCTCCGAACCGGCTCTTCAGGTTGTTTTGTTGCTTTAATTATTTAATCATTAACAATAATATAAAATTATGCAGAAAAGGAATTACTAATGTAAAAAAAGTGGTTTTATTTATATATGTTTATATATGGCCCCTAGAGACAAAGCACGTACAAACTCTAAAGCATATACAAACTCCAAAAAGCATGTACAAACTCCAAAACACATTTCTAGCATTTACTGAACTTCCAAAACAGAGCTACCCAGATCACTTAAATTACACAATTGAAAACATGTGTGTATTGCACAAGCACTCATATTTATTCAAATAATTTAAAAAAAAGTTAATTTACCTGTTACTACCACACACCAAATCCGGTTGTTGATACTTCCTGGCTTGTGTAGCCACTAGGTAACAAAAGCTCAACACTGCGCCCTAGCATCCTGGAGCACTTCTGTTGTCTTTTGTACGTGTTTTGGAGTTTGTACGTGCTTCTGAGTTTTTACGTGTTTTGGATTTTGTACGTGCTTCTGAGTTTTTACGTGTTTTGGAGTTTTTACGTGTTTTGGAGTTTTTACGTGTTTTGCAGTTTTTACGTGTTTTGGAGTTTGTACGTGCTTTGTCTCTAAGGTCCACCATAAATATACTTTATTTATTCACTCCACATAAAATGTAATAAATAAATCATATAATACAAAAAACAACTATTTACATTTTAAACTTTTAACTATTTAAATTTTCAGCTTTTTTCTTTTAAACAAATTTAACGTGAAACAACACAAAACACTGCAAACCACAACACAATTAAATATAAATTAAAATATTAAAACAAAAAGAAGATGCACATTCTCTGTCATATGGGCCTGCATGATTTCTGAATCCTTTATCATCTGCAACTGAAAATAGTGGATGATTACTATACCTTTCTAATGTGACGTTGTTGCCCCTCGCTCTCTTTCTCTCTGGCTCTGTTCCTGTGCTACTGAGTGTAACTAACGCCCCTCCTCCCTCTGCCCAGCGCAAAGTACAGGCCGCGCATGCGGAGTTTAGCGGAAAAAAGGGCGAGAGAGAGGGTGAGAGAAAGACAAAAAAAAAAAACCTCACGGCTCCCAAAAAGGAGCCGGCTCGCGTCGTTCACTTCAAAGAGCCGGCTCTAAGAGCCATTTCGTTCGCGAACGACCCATCACTATTATACTGAGACCATAAAGGTTCCAGGTGCTCACGTCCAAGATGACTCCTTTTGTGAGTCCCTAAATCAAAACCTCCCTCCGATCCTAGCAGGACGTGTAGGGTCTCTATTGGAGTTGATACTGTAGTGGTCCTGAGTAGAGGCGCTACATTCATTTGATGGAAATACTGCCAACGCCTGGCTGAAATGCTGCCTGAATCACTTCCTGAGAAAAAAGTCTTCAGTGTGTTTTGGCAAAGGCTGACAGTTACAGGCAGAAAGATGAGTTTGCAGCTCTCAGCTGTTCTGGCTTTTCAGTAACTTCCTCACAGCTGGAACTGCTGCTTCATCACCTAACTGACTCCCAGCTGGTTACTACTGTAACTCCCAGCTGACCCTGTTGGTTCCAGTGTACACCTGTCCTCTCACCTCACCTGTAATGGTTTAAACTGACTCCTGTGTTTTGAGTTCCTCCTGTGGAACCAGACTACGCTGCTGTCACAGAGGTGAGTTTGAGGAACTTTAAACACATCGTGAGTGTTTGCTGAATCAGCTGATACTAAAGTCTTTCTTCTGCTGCTGATTTCAGTAAATCTCCTGCATGGACTCCATGCTTGTCTCACTGTTTGAGTCCGTTTGTGTTAACAAATCTAAACATTATTGAAAATGCAGCAGCTGATCAACAGTTTCATCTTTATTTGTTCTCTTTTTTCAGGAGGAAAACTCAATTTGTCCAAGAGGACTTTTGGCTCATGTGGCCAAGTGGTCGTCCTCGAGCCCTGGACTCAGCTCAGGAGTGGGACCACAGTAACCCTGACCCACTGAGCAGGAAACTGGACCCTTTCTTGTCATCATAAAGATTTCCCCTTTGCTAAATTTTAAGTATTAAAATGACTGTAAAAAAAATCTTCCTGAGTGTCACAACTTCAGAGTCAGTCATGAAAACAAATAAAATGGGGATTTTCTTTTGGACTGCACGTCCATCATAGACTTCACACCCTTACACGGTGTGACGTACGAGCACTCAGGTCTTATTTTTAACTTTAGAAATATGAACTTCCTTTATTTGCGTCTGCTTTGAGTATCAGCCCACTGTTTAAAACTAATGCTGTAAAAGGAAAAAGAAATTCATTAACGAGAAGAACCACAGCAACTCTGCACAGACTGAAACTCATATTTACCAAAGCAACTCAGATTCTGAATGTTAAGTCAGTTCATGGTCAGTGGAGATGTTTCCTCTTTGTTATTGTGAGAATAAAATAATTCTCCATGTAAAAACAGCACAGAAAAAGGAAAGATATTAACTGTTCCCTCAGTGCTGTTGAGCAATAAGTTCGTCAATCTTGGTCAGTGTTGACGTTCAGCTTCCTTTTCTGCCACGAGCTGACCACAGACTCAGTGAGATCAACAGGAAGTCGAGCTGTTGCAGCTGTTATAGACAAAAAACAGCCTCAATGCAACTTTTTAAAATGGACAAGAATGATCCTCTATCCTGGGTCTGTGTGCTGGATGTCATGTTAGCTGTGATGTAACATTTAAGTCTCATTATTATGTAAGTAAGTTAATTAAATAAGGAATTATCTAATAAAAATATGAACACAAGATTCCAAAGATCTCATGGAAAAACTCAGTCAGCAGATACTGAAATGCTGTGAAGTCTCAAGAACAATATGCACAAATAACAATGACACTTATGATCATTTAAGAGTTTTAACATTAGAAGAAGACTAAATGAACTTTAGCTGAGGTGGAAGAATCAGCTGGACACATCATCACATTTTAAATTAGTGATGTGAATTCTGGTTTCAGGGATAAATGTAAATGTAAAGAGGTGCATGAATGAGCAGGAAGCCCTGCAGCAGACACAGACGGATGCAGAGGGGAGGAGTGTAGAGGTGCTGTGGTGTTTGGAGGAGGGACTCCTTCAGTTAGAGAAGTGAGGCGTCACAAGTTCCTGGTTTCCAGTGAAGAAGAAGAGAGGCAGCAGTAAACCATCAGAGCCTCATCATGAAAGTCCATCACACTCTGATCTGCTTCTTCTTCCTTTGTGAGTACATTCACTTTTTCTTTCTGTCACTCTCGTTCTTCAACATGTT
This sequence comes from Neolamprologus brichardi, assembly GCF_056152115.1. NCBI lineage: Eukaryota > Metazoa > Chordata > Actinopteri > Cichliformes > Cichlidae > Neolamprologus > Neolamprologus brichardi. The sequence continues at coordinate 33,750,049 of NC_142123.1, forward strand.
TCTGTTGTTAAACATGATGATCAGAGTCAGCTATGAGTCACTTTCATGGACGCTTCTTCCATTCAAACTGCTTTTATTCATGATTTCATGGATGTGTTTGTGGCCAGTATGGACAGAAGAAACCATCACAGTGAGACGTTCATGGACATGTTGCTGCTCACTTTAGGACGTGATAACATGTGAAACCATCGTTTCAAACACAGCTCATTACAAGTGTTTGTTACTTCCTCAGAATAAACTGGACAGTCAGTAAAATAAAGGGAACAAACTCAGCCTGCTGCCTTCAGAGTTTATCGACTCGGCTGAACTTTAATTTGACTAAACTAAGAAAATCTGCCTGCAAACATTTTGATCCTGATAGCTCAGATGAAACAGAAAAAACTGCCTCACATCCTGCAGACAAATATAAAACTGTGAGTCATCGCCTAAAACCAAAGTGTGAATAACTCAGTGATGTTAAACTTTTAGTTTCCTCTTGATCACAAACAGTTTAGTGTCAGAGCTCTAACACGACTGAATCTTTGTTCTGATCAGTGAGGAGAGAAAAGTGAAACAGAAGATGATGTTTAAACTGTCAGTGTTTCACATTCAGACGTTAGTCTCAGTGTGTCTGTGTGTGGATGCTGTGATCAGACTGCAGCTTCTTACAGGAAGTACAAACAGTAACTATTGATGGTTCATGTTTCCAACAGCTCTGCAGGAGGGAAACCCTGAAGTCAACGACAACAAAAACATTTCATTTGGAGTCGTTGGAAGAAATCTTACAGCTGGATTCAGGTTTACTGCTGGAACAGGAACATGGAAAATATTCTGCAGAGAAGAATGTGAAGGAGAAAATGTTCTTATTAATACAACAGATGAGAAGCATCGACGTCACAGATACAGCACTGAATTAAAATCAGAGAATGGAGCTCCTGCTTTGTCTGTGAGCATCACACAGCTGATCATGTCTGATGCTGGACAGTACAGCTATGCTGTGGCTGAATCTCCATCATCAGTTTCATACGAACAGTTTGAAGTTGTTGTTGCTGAAGGTGAGTTTCAGTTTAAACTGTGGAAATGTGGATTTCTCTGTTTTGTCTCTGAAAGTCTGAAGAAAAGTTTTATGAAACTGAGTTTTTTACTTAATCTTTTTATCAGTTTTCACAGTCAGTGACTCTCTGAACAAAACTTCTCTTTACTAAACTGTTTCTTTAACTCCAGTTATGTATATAACTGTGGAAAAGAACATTTGTGCCATAATCTCCATCATGTCAGGATGATGTGAGTGAATCGTGCACAGAACAGAGCAGACAGACACATTTATTTCATCAGAAGCTGTGGTGCAGGGTTGTGGGCAGGAAACGCTAACAGCTCTATATGAGATTGACTAATATGATATCTGAGGCATCGTCTAAGTGATCAGCTGATCTGCTTTCTGCGGTTGAGCTGGACTTCATGAGCATGAACTAAACTGTTCAGTTTCTGAGTCTGAAAATGAAAATCAAAGGTTTGTGTGTGAATTAGAATTTCTGTGTTTGATCCATATTTGTATTGCACAGTGTTCACTGAGGGGTTTTTAACGTCACGTTATTCTCATGTTGCTGGATTACATTTGAGGCTCTGCTCTGTTGGCACAGTGAGTCCTGTTCATGGTTTCAGTGATGATGTTGGGTTTTTGCTTTGATCACCTGCACAGGAACTGAAGCGTTCAGGGTTAAAGCCTGAGTTTCCTAAACCACAGTCCTGTGTGGACTCACTGAACCTGACATCAGCATTTAGCATGAAGCTTTTTACCAGCTCGCTAAGTTAACCCATTCGTTCCAGTGTGTTCACATGAAAGAGGCGGGAGCAACATCTGACCAATCAGAAACACGGAGACATCAGAGCAGCTGATTTTACAAAGAAAGTTAAAACTATAAAGAGGTTAAACACAAACAGTAATACAGACTGTTGCTGCCATCAGTAAGACTGTGAACGAGCTACTGGATTAATAAAGTTTATGTTTTTGAAGTGATCAATGTCTCAGCTCATTAAAACACAGAGAATCTGATGGATCATAATCAGCATTTCATTAAATTCATGTTTCAAAGAAAGGTTTTAGTTTTAATTAATTTAAATGCACCTGTTGTTAGAGTTGTTAGACTGTGCAAATCTGATGTGAGGTCATCGAACAGCTGCTTGTTTTAGGATACTTTGATTATAAAACAATAAAACTGCAATAGAAAAAAAGAATCGGGGAATAAATTTGTATTTAATAATTAATATTCTTCAGGGATCAACAGGGAGAAGCAGAGACATCAAACACCACTATCTGCTCTCAGAGGTCTCGGGTCCAGCGATCTGATTGGACAGTAGGTTGTGGTTTCCTGGTGATCTGTGATCAGGAACATAACCTGTGGAGCAGATTAGCCTAGCATATATATTAGCACAGTGATGTAAACAGGTAATAAGTGAACCAGCTTCATATTAAAAAACAGGATTAACCCTGAAGTTACAGTAAACACAGTGAAAGCTCCAGAGTGACACTAGCAGAGTGTCTGCATGTGTCCACTGTTTCATGATGATGTCATGATGATGGCACGAGGAGGTCGGACTGAAGCTGAAGGATTCACTTCAATCACTGTTGAATTCACTGTTCCAGCCACAGACTGGTTGAACTGGGCAGCTCCCAGTGTAACTGTGGGTCAAACTGGAGTTATTGTGATCAGACTGCATCATCATCAGCACTGATAGTAACTATTGATCGTTTGTGTCTTTAACAGCACTGCTGGATGGAAACGATGATCAGCTGAAACACTTTGATAAAGAAACTGGAAGCTCTCTCACAGTCGGATGTTTCTTTAAACACTCTGGAGGACAAAAGTTCTTCTGCAGGGGAGAATGTGGAGAGGATGAGGTTCTTCTTCAAACTGATGGTGCAGATGCTTCCAAAGACAGATACAGAATTGGATTTAGAGGAACTTCAGAGGAGGAACATAGAGGAGGAGGAATTCTGTATGTGACGATCACACAGCTGACTGAGTCTGACTCAGGATGGTACAGATGTTCTCTGAATCCAGATGCTGCTCAAGGTTCATTCAGAGACTTTGAGATCAGCGTCACAGATGGTGAGTTTCCCCTGAAAATGTTTTTAATGTTGCTAATTCAGTCATTGATAGCTGCTTTCAGATAAGCAGACATGTTATCTTACAGCCACACTGTAGCTAATGATTTGCACTTTTTCTGCAACTAAAATCTAATCTGACAGTTTTTCTCCAGCAGCATCAAAACTTGGTGCTATTTTAAAATCTGAATTTCAGAATCTTTCTTTACACTTTTATCCCAGATGTCAGAAACTGCAGATCGATGAGACGCTGCTGGTGTCTCACCTTTAACAATGAGCTGTTCTTTGACTTTGGTCATTTCCAAACTGATGTGTCCTTTTTGTTAAAGTGCTACAACATCAGGAGATGGGAAAGGTCACGACGTTTGAAGACAGCAGTCTGTGTCCACTCTGAGGGACTTTTGTGTTTGTTTCTTGGTTTCATGCACTGGTTTGGACGCATATTAATGGTTGGCTATAGTACGGAGGAATATTAGGGTAGTTAAAATACACCCAGCAGACCTGCCTACTGTGATGTCAAAGATGTGATGTGACAAACATCCTGACTCGCAGAGAGACACACTTTGACACACAGTGATGTGTGAGCGGGCTGCTTTTTCTCTGCTTTTAAATAAGAACCACGTCTAAACCAAACTTCACTCTCTGACCTGTTTCAGCAGTCGTCCAATCAGCTTCCTCGCCTTCACTCACCACTGAGCAGCCTGAGAAAACATCTGAAGGTACCACTGTGTCCACAGGTTTCTAAAGATCCTCCTCTGCACACGACCACTGTGGAATTTATATCAAAGAATTTTGTTAATTTCAAATATTTAATAATAACGTTCCTCAAATGTTGATGGTTCAGCTGGTGTAACGACCAGAAAGAGTGAACAGTATTTATTCTGGTAGTCAAATATTTAAATACTATTTAAGAACTCACACCATTAACTTTCTAAGAACTGTTTTTGCTGCAGAACTTTTTTTTCTGCTCTTTTTTCTGGTTATTCATGAAATTCTAGGCTTTTCCTTTAATGGTCATCAGTGGAACAACTTCACCTCTTTCTACCTGCAGTGAACACGAGTTGTTTCCACATGCAGAGAAATGCTGGATGCTCGTTGCAGACACTCGTCTGTTAGTTTAGGATGATTCAGTGATTCACAAAGCAAACAGGGAGCCAATCATCAATCAGCAAATCAGACTGAAACATCGTTTTTCTGCTGTCACAGGTGTGCTGCTGCATGTGATCATCACTCCACTCATCATCATCATCATCGTCCTCTCATCACTGGCTGTTCTAATAATCTGCATTAAGAGGAAGCGCAACAGAGGTAGGACAACAAAGACACAGCAACAACAGAACTTTCCATTTATGATCAAAAACTGAAACTAATTTTACGTCACTCGTCAAAGCTGCAGTGAAACATAAAAATATTTTCCCTGACTTGTTCTTTGTGACTCGTCTGCACGCTTTGGTTTGAGGACAGTGGAGAGACTGATGGACGTTCGGCTGCACTGAGGGCGATTTCAGGAGGACTGAGTCCTTCTGTTTCAGTTCTGACTGCTCAGTACTCTGATTGGCTTAGTGAGAGGTGGAGCATTCAGGAGGAAGGAGACGATTCACTGCTTTGTTAAATTATTGATTTAAATGCAAAGAAATATTAAGGGAACGCCCTTCATTTACTGGTGCAAAATGCTGTGGTACAGTTTTAACTGGTAAAAGTTAAGCTGGATATTACTCTGGTTCTGGCCTCCTTACACTGGCTTCCAGTTGAATTTAGGATCTAATTTTAAATCCCTTTACTGGTTTTTAAATCCTTAAATGGTCTGGTGCCTGTATATTTGTCAGATCTGCTCGTTCTCTCCTCGTTCACTCAGTCAGCTGCTCAGCTGTTGCTCTCAGATGGAGACATTCTCCATCGTGGCCCCGAAGCTTTGAACTGTACTCTGCTACTATGCCGTGTGCTTCAGTGTTGGTCTTTAAATCCAGGCTAAAAACTCATTTTTATTAACAGGCTTTTGACTCAGTGCGTAACTGACACTGTGTTTTTTTTATATATTTATTGTTACGGTAACTGGAGGGACTCAAACGCAGGACTCCTCTGCTCAAAGGAAGAACAGAGGCTTGGTTCACCAACACCAGGTGAAATGTGCGACAGTGACAAAGTGCTATACAAGGGTGCAGGGATCAGGGCTCCAGGGAGTCCACAGGGAAAAGCAGGGGAACACTCTCACTCCTCTCTCACACCAGAATCTCTCTAAGCACCAAGGACAGGTCCAGAGTGTCCGTACATAGGAAATGACGTGTTAACACAAGAAGCAAAAACCAAGGCAACTAGATTAGTAGTGTCCTCGCCAGGATTTCACTGGCACAAGTCAAGCAACAGTACAGCCAAGAGCAGTAATATGAGTCAAAGGCGGGAGCCCAGGATGAGCTCCGCCCAGGTGATAGAGGAAGAGAGAGAAAAAACGATTGCAGAATATTTCTCAGGCAGATCTGCTGAACTGATGTACAGCACTTTGGTCGAGCATGTGATGATTTTACAGTGCTATATAAATGAATTATGGTATTGTCCAATGATGTTAATAAACATGCTAGTAAGGCAAGGCAAGTTTATTTATATAGCACAATTCAACAACAAGGTGATTCAAAGTGCTTTACAGAGACATTAAAAAACAAAAACAATTAAAAGCATGATTTAAAATTGATTAAAAAGTAGATAAAATCAGTAGTTAAAATATAAGTTTTGAAACTTAAGCTTAAAAGTGTGGATTTGGTGTTTTATTCAAATGCAGCTGAGAACAGGTGAGTCTTCAACCTGGATTTAAATAAACTGAGTGTTTCAGCTGATCTGAGGCTTTCTGGGAGTTTGTTCCAGATATGAGGAGCATAAAAGCTGAATGCAGCTTCTCCGTGTCTGGTTCTGACTCTGGGAACTGATAAACAAACCGGATCCAGATGACCTGAGGGATCTGGAAGGTTCATACTGGGTCAGGAGGTCACTGATGTATTTTGGTCTTAAACCATTCAGAGCTTTATAGACCAGCATCAGAACTTTAAAGTCTATCCTCTGACGGACAGGCAGCCAGTGTAAAGACCTCAGAGCTGGACTGATGTGGTCCACTTGTTTGGTCTTAGTGAGGACTCGAGCAGCAGAGCTCTGAATGAGCTGTAGTTGTCTGACTGATTTTTTAGGTAGACCTGTAAAGATGCTGTTACAGTAATGAAGCCTGCTAAAGATGAATGCATGGACTAGTTTTTCCAGGTCCTGTTGAGACATCAGATCTTTTATCCTTGAAATATTCTTGAGGTGATAGTAAGCTGATTTTGTTATTGTCTTAATGTGTTTTTCTAAGTTTAGGTCTGCATCCATCACTACACCAACATTTCTCTCCTGGTTGGTGGTTTTTAGGTGTATAGATTGAAGTTCTCTGGTGACCTGTAATCATTTTTCTTTGGCACCAAAGACGATTACTTCAGTTTGTTTTTGTTTAGCTGGAGAAAATTGTGGCACAACCAGTCATTAATTTCCTCAATGCATTTACCAAGAGCCTGTACAGGGCCTCGGTCTCCTGCTGACATTGTGATATATATTTGTGTGTCATCTGCATAGCTGTGATAGTTTATTTTGTTGTTCTTTATAATCTGTGCCAGTGGGAGCATGTAGATGTTAAACAGAAGGGGTCCCAAGACAGAACCTTGGGGAACTCCACATGTGACACTTGTCTGCTCAGATGTGAAGTTACCTGTTGATACAAAGTATTTCCTGTTTTCTAAGTATGTTTTGAAGTAAGCACAAAAAATACAAAAATGAAAAATCCCTTTAAGAATGCATCATGTATTCGTCTTTTCCTGTAGAAGAGGAGACTGTGCACAGTTTTCATGAGTTTAAAATAAGATATTGACTCAGGTATTAGTAAAGCAGAGAGGTGAAGAAGAAGTGGATCAAAAGTATCAGTAAATATCTGGGAAACTTCAAGGTCAAAGAAACATCACAGAGAAAACAGGAAGACAAACAGGATCTGACGTTCAGGCTCATTCAACAAAACACAGGCGTTCGCCACAGACGACTAAATGAGCCTCCGATTGAAACAGTGACCTGGTTATATCTGCTTGTATCTATGAGCTGACTGCTCACTGTGACCTCAGTAAACTCTTTCCTGCTGCAGCCAACATGCTGAACTGAGCCTTTTAAAACAGGAGTGCACAAAGCAACAGCTGACGTTACAGCAGATAATGCCATCTTTAACATACAGTCTATGCTTTTTACTACTGAGCTGATAGAGTGAACAATAAATAAATTGATAGATTTATAAAAATCCAGATGTCAGACTGCTCATAACCAAAATAATAATAATTATTAATGATCTCTCGTATTTCGTTGTCGCGTGCACTTTGAATGATTGGTCCCTCTAACAGAGGAACATCCTTTGTTTGTTCCACAGGTTTGAGGACCAGAGCAAACTCAGAGGGCACAAACATGGAGGTGACTTTCTTTCTCTTTGGTTCCTCTCACTGTTGACAGACTGCTACTGTAACAAAGAAATAAAGCAGTCACAGTGTGATGGTTCAGTTTGTAGACTGTTCCACAAATTACAATCCAAGAAGGTGAATTCAAACAGGTAGGTGACAAAAATGGCCGCCCAGACGGAGACTCCAACAACAAACAGAGACACTGTTGTCTGAGAGGTTCAACGAGGCAACACGGAAATATTTACCAGCACAAATGATTTAACCAAGTCAGAGTCTCTTCTTTTTATGTGAAGAAGACAGTTTGTCTCTGTTTCAGGACGTCCACTACGAGAACTGTACTCCAGGTTCTACACGTGAAGACTCGACCTACCAGAGCCTCGATCCAGCCGGCAGGGACCAGGACCAGACCTACTCTACACTCACACATCACACATGAGACCCTCTGGATTCACACCTGGGTTTGTTTCAGTGCCTCAGGTTTAAAGTTTGAACACAAACCCTGAAAACTGTAAATATTGACTTACTTTGGAGTCAGCTTCAAGTGGCTGTTAGAGGAACTGCAGCTGCTGGAACGTCTGCAGGAGGAACCAGCCCCACCAGCCCCCATCATCCTACACGAGTGCCCCGTGGACACTGTGAAGTCTTTCTGCTGCAGTGTGTCATCCATTTGTCTGAGAAGGTGTCTGCAGTCTTCCTTCTCTCCAACACCTCGACACCTCCAGGACCCTGAGACTGACACCAAAAATGTCTTCTGGCCCCTCCCACCCTGGACAGAAACAGTCGCTCCCCTCAGTATCATGAAACTGCCAATATTATGTACATGTTATTAAAAACAACAAAAAACATTACCTGATCAGTCTGTTTTTGTACACTAAGAAAAATAATTAAATGTTATAGATTTCATATTTTACTCAACCCTAAACAGAGACAACCGTAGCTTTGGATTCTTCTATTTTATTTGAGTGTTTTAAGTGAATCCATTGCATTAAATGTTCATTTGGAATCACTTGATGGATCTGCATCAGACATAACTGAAGTTAATCAGCTGGTTAGCCACACAGAGCTAACAGCAAACCATATAAAACCTTAGCATACGCAGCACGCAGCAGCTACAAGGATGCTGTTCTTATTCTATTATTATTACAGTGGTTGAAACATAATAAGTCTGCCTTCACTTTGTAATCCACATCAGTCCTGCTGCAAATCCCACATTTCCACAGCGTTCCTGTGACTGTTGGTGTTCTTCAGGTCAGCACAATGTTGGTGTTTGTACTGAATCAGATTATTTGTATGGAGCAGACTTTGGTGTCACACCAGTTTGTACTACAGGATGGAGCAGGGAGCTGATGTGGGGTCCAGTCTGTGAAAGAGCAGCTGTTCCAGTTACCCTAACTTACAACAACAACACAATCAGTGGATGTGATGAGCACGTTACCTACTGAACTGTAAACGGAGGAATTTCTGATCATCTGTGGATCATTTTTGTTTACTGCTTATTCAGCTGAGGGTCACAGGGGTGGAGTCTGTCCCAGCTGTCACAGGGAGAGAGGCGGGTCCACCTGCACAGGTCGCAAGTCAGAAAGGACAGAAACCACACTCTCTCATATACACACCTATATGCAGTGTTGGGGAGTAACGGAATACATGTACCGCCGTTACGTATTTAAAATACAAAATATGAGTAACTGTATTCTGTTACAGTTACCGTTTAAAAAGGTGGTATTTAGAATACAGTTACTTTGTTGAAATAAATGGATTACACGGCGGTACTTCCCTGTTTCATATTGTGGCGGGTCAGGACTGTTTGGGTTTTGTTTGACAGCTACGTTCTGTTGTTCCAGGCAGCGTTACGGTTGCCATGGTTACAGGGCGACGCTCTCTCTCTCTGCGTGTTTCCTGGGTGAGAGAGGCCTTTTTGTTGTTGTGCTAAGCTAACAGGCAGAATGCTACAGGTATAGCTCTAAAGAATGTAGCATCATGGGCAGTGTAGTCCGTGCTGCAGGGAGAATGGACTGGCGTACCCGTTGTTAGTGATGTGCGATACCACTGATTTCCTTTCCGATCCATCCATCCATCCATCTTCATCCGCTTTATCCGGGACCGGGTCGCGGGGGCAGCAGCCTAAGCAAAGAGGCCCAGACCTCCCTCTCCCCAGCCACCTCCTCCAGCTCATCCGGGGGAACACCAAGGCGTTCCCAGGCCAGCCGAGAGATATAATCTCTCCAGCGTGTCCTGGGTCTGCCCCGGGGCCTCCTCCCGGTGGGACATGCCTGGAACACCTCACCCAGGAGGCGCCCAGGGGGCATCCTTACCAGATGCCCAAACCACCTCAGCTGGCTCCTTTCGATGTGGAGCAGCAGCGGCTCTACTCTGAGCCCCTCCCGGATGGCCGAACTTCTCACCCTATCTCTAAGGGAGATGCCAGCCACCCTTCGGAGGAAGCTCATTTCCGCCGCTTGTATCCGCGATCTCGTCCTTTCGGTCACTACCCACAGCTCGTGGCCATAGGTGAGGGTAGGGACGTAGATCGACCGGTAAATTGAGAGCTTCACTTTTACACTCAGCTCCCTCTTCACCACGACGGACCGGTGCAGCGTCTGCATTACTGCAGCTGCAGCCCCAATCCGTCTGTCGATCTCCGGCTCCCTTCTCCCATCACTCGCGAACAAGACCCCGAGATACTTGAACTCCTCCACTTGGGGCAGGACCTCATCCCCGACCCGGAGTGGGCACTCCACCCTTTTCCGGCTGAGAACCATGGCCTCAGATTTGGAGGTGCTGATCCTCATTCCCGCTGCGTCACACTCGGCTGCGAACCGCTCCAGTGCGAGCTGGAGGCCCTCACCCGATGAAGCCAACAGAACCACATCATCCGCAAAGATCAGAGATGAGATCCTGAGGCCACCAAAGCGAAAGCCCTCCGCCACTTGGCTGCGCCTAGAAATCCTGTCCATAAAAATTATGAACAGAACCGGTGACAAAGGGCAGCCCTGGCGGAGCCCATCACCCACCGGGAACGAGTCCGACTTATTGCCGGCAATGCGAACCAAGCTCTTGCAACGGTTGTATAGGGATCGAATGGCCCGTAGCAATGGGCCAGACACCCCATACTCCCGCAACACCTCCCACAGGACACCCCGAGGGACACGGTCGAATGCCTTCTCCAAGTCCACAAAACACATGTAGACTGGTTGGGCAAACTCCCATGCACCCTCAAGTATCCTCGAGAGAATGAAGAGCTGGTCCAGTGTTCCGCGACCAGGACGAAAACCGCATTGTTCCTCCTGCATCAGAGGTTCGACTAACGGACGAACTCTCCTTTCCAGCACCCTGGCATAGACTTTCCCGGGGAGGCTGAGGAGTGTGATCCCCCTGTAGTTGGAACACACCCTCCGGTCCCCCTTCTTAAAGATGGGGACCACCACCCCGGTCTGCCAATCCACGGGTACTGCCCCTGATCTCCACGCAACATTGCAGAGGCGTGTCAGCCAGGACAGCCCTACAACGTCCAGAGCCTTCAGGAACTCGGGGCGGACCTCATCAACACCAGGGGCTCTGCCACCAAGGAGTTGTTTAACTGCCTCAGTGACCTCGCCCCCAGAAATTGGCGGGTCATTCCCCTCATCCCCAGACTCTGCTTCCTCCTTGGAAGACGCGTCAGTGGGATTAAGGAGGTCCTCGAAGTATTCCTTCCACCGCCTGACAATTTTCTCAGTCGACGTCAGCAGCGCTCCGCCAGCACTATACACAGTGCAGGTAGAGCACCGCTTTCCCCTCCTGAGACGCCTGACGGTTTGCCAGAACCTCTTCGAGGCAGTCCGAAAGTCTTTTTCCATGGCCTCTCCGAACTCCTCCCACACCCGAGTTTTTGCTTCAGCCACTGCCCGAGCCGCATTCCGCTTGGCCTGTCGATACCTGTCGGCTGCCTCCGGAGTCCCACAGGCTAACCAAGCCCGATAGGACTCCTTCTTCAGCCTGGTGGCTCCCGTCACCTCTGGTGTCCACCATTTGGTTCGGGGATTACCACCACGGCAGGCACCAACCACCTTGCGGCCGCAGCTCAATGCAGCAGCTTCGGCAATGGAGGCGCTGAACATGGTCCATTCGGACTCGATGTCCCCCGCCTCCCTCGGAATGCTGTTGAAGCTCTGCCGGAGGTGTGCGTTGAAGATCTCGCGGACTGGGGCCTCTGCTAGTCGTTCCCAGCACACCCTCACTACACGTTTAGGTGCACCAGGTCTGTCCAGCGTCCTCCCCCGCCACCTGATCCAACTCACCACCAGGTGGTGATCAGTTGACAGCTCAGCCCCTCTCTTTACCCGAGTGTCCAGAACATATGGTCGCAGGTCTGGTGATACGATTACAAAATCGATCATCGACCTACGGCCTAGAGCGTCCTGGTGCCACGTGCACTTATGGACACTCTTATGTTCGAACAAGGTGTTCGTTATGGCCAAACTGTGATTAGCACAGAAGTCCAATAACAAAGCACCGCTCGGGTTCAGATCAGGGAGGCCGTTCCTCCCAATCACGCCCCTCCAGGTCTCGCTGTCGTTACCCACGTGAGCATTGAAGTCTCCCAGCAGGACAACAGAGTCTCCAGGTGGAGCACCTTCCAGCACCCCCCCAGGGACTCTAAGAAGGCTGGGTACTCCGAACTGCCACTCGGCGCATAAGCGCAGATGACAGTCAGGACCCGTTCCCCGACCCTAAGGCGCAGGGAACAAACCCTCTCGTCCACCGGGAAAAACCCCAACGTACCGGCAGCAAGCCGAGGGGATATTAAAATACCCACCCCAGCCCGCCGCCTCTCACCAGGGGCAACTCCAGACTGAGACAGAGTCCAGCCCCTCTCCAGGAGACTGGTTCCAGAGCCCAAGCCGTGCGTAGAGGTGAGCCCGACTATATCTAGCCGGTACCTCTCAACCTCACGCACTAACTCAGGCTCCTTCCCCACCAGAGAGGTGACATTCCATGTCCCTATTGCCAGTCTTGGCAGCCGGGGGTCAGTCCGCCAGGGCCTCCGCTCCTGGCCGCCACCCGGCACACAATGCACCCGACCCCTATGGCGCCTCCTGCGGGTGGTGGGCCTGCGGGAGGATGGGCCCATGTCTCCTCTTCGGGCTGTGCCCGGCCGGGCCCCATGGACTAAGGCCCGGCCACCAGACGTTCGCCCTCGGGCATCCTCCCCGGGCCTGGCTCCAGGGCGGGGCCCCGGTAACCCTATCCCGGGCAGGGTAAACTGTTCCCTCTGTGTTTTTTTCATAGGGGCCTTTCCGATCCGATACCAAGTAATATTCAGGGTGGTATCGACGATACTGATCCGATACCGATACTTTGTAAAAAAATGTATTTTATTTATTGTATCTCAAATTATAGCGTCCTAATGATTACAGGACATCAGATTACTTGTTCTTATCACTTAATAATGCAGAGTTAATCACATAGAAATAAAAAAAAAACTGAAGTTGTGTGCTATTTGAACATGTTGCCTGCCTACAGCACTAAAGGACTCCGTGAGAGACGTCTGTCTCGCCCTAGCAGCACCTGTCCCTGTCCTCCTCTTCAGTTCACCTCAACATACGCTCGTCATATTCTGTGATATGATTTGCTCTGAGGTGTTTGACAAGGTTTGTGATGTTGCCACCACCATACATGCCAACCCTCTTGATTTTTCCAGGAGAATCCCAAATTTCAGTGCCCCTCCCGAAAATCTCCCGGAGCCACCATTCTCCCAAATTTCTCCCGATTTTCCACCCGGACAACAAAATTGAAAAACCATATTGCAGAATTCATAGCGCGGCCCAGCCAATTCCAGTCTCTAACAATGTCGGCAGCAACTTAGCTTTAATATTACTCTTATTTCTCTTCCTGGGTCGTAAAAAAACTTTTAACATATTTTCAGGTGAGAATGTAGCTGTGTGAACTTCAAATATCTGAGCCGACCGACACATCGTTTTCAAACCCCGCGGTCTTTCGCTACTCGGGTTTGTTACGACCCGTCTAGGGCCAGGCAATAACATGAGTGAGGCACTCGCTTTCCCCCCAAGACCCAAGCAAGGTTAAGCATGATATATAAGTCACTTTGATAGCTTAAAAATGTTATTGTTTGGCTTTTTCAGTGTTTTATTTGTAAATCAGTTTGGCTGAGATTAAAGTTATTAGATTAGATCAAATTAAATTTAACTTTATTAATCCCTCGGGAGGGTTCCTCTGGGTTTTCACACAGCTGAATAAACGTCAAACAGAAAACTGATTAAACAAAGTGTGAGACGGTCGAGAGTTTACGCTAGTGCCCGGTTATATTTTAGATAGCAAGGAGCAGACTGCAGAGTTTCACTCCACCGAGGGAGCTCATGACGTACTACCCGGCTGTCTTTAGACCGCGAAGGCCGGGTCCTCAGGTGGAAGCAGCCTCTGAATTTGGACACCCCCGCTGTTTCCGGACATTTAACGTATTTTATCCGATAAATAAACACTGTAAAATGTATTTATCCCCCCAACAGCCCTTTTGAATATCTCCCTAGTGTGGCCACAACACCTCACGTTTTTGCCACATGTATCGCAAACCACGTTTCAGCTTTTGTGGAGGTAAAATACGTTCGCACATGACTCCAATTACGCTCAGCCATTGTTGTGAGTGCGCACGCCAAAGGGCTGCGAGACAGACAGCCATATTTCGCACATGACTATGAAAGGCGGAAGAGGAAGTAGTTCCTTTGAATGTAGACAATCCGAATGTTATAGTTTCTTTCCACTGTGTTCCTGTTAATGATAAACTACAAATTTACCCTAAATTACTAAAATATCGATATTTTAATGTGAGAATCGATTCTAGAACATAAATGATTGGTATCGGAGGAATCGATATTTCAGGATCGATCCGCACATCACTACCCGTTATGTGTCTGTGAGCGAGGGAGGGAGAAAAAGGAAAAGTACGAGCTGTCATCGAGCAGAAACGGGAGCTGGAAGCATGTAAATATAATAATAACCACTGCAGCCAAGAAGAGAGCCTGACGAGCCCAGTTGTAAGTAAGCTATTAAGACTCGACTGTACACCGTGTTCGTGTTTTCCTCTGAAACAATAAGTTCTGTTGGAGCAGCCTTTCAACGCCTCTCTCTGTCTCTGCTAGCAAAGTTGACCCAGACAACAAAGTAAAGCTAGTTTTCAGCTACGAGCCCGACATGAACCCACCGTATTAGCCAGAGGTCCCTTTACTACGGTTCGGAGCCGCGGACCTTCAGTAACAGTAATAAATCACAGCAATAGTACATTCATGTAGTTGTAAACAGCATGATAATATATTAAGTAATCCAAAGTATTCAGAATACGTTACTCTCATTGAGTAACGTAACGGAAGTTTTAGTTTAGAACTCCTGTTATCAGATACATGTATATCTGTAAAGTCTTAACTTTTTATGTCTTTATGCAACACACATGGATTCTGTCAACTCAGTATTAATATTCAAGTCAAGTCAGCTTCATTTGAACAGCACATTTTAAAAATAATTACTCCATTACTAAAATAATCAATAGCTGCAGCCCTACAGCTGTCCCCACCTGAGGAACTGGCGCGGGTGCAGGGCCGGGCCGGGCGCTGGTCGCTCTCACCCCGGGAACAGGGACGGGTGAAGGAGCAGGTTCAGGAGAAGCCCCAGGAACTGGATGATAGACTGTGCTGGGGTGAAGCTGCAGAACAGGAGGGCCAATCTGAGCCATACTTGGCAGTGATAACTGCTATTAACAGCCATTGGATAGAGTGATAACCATGGTGAGTCTAGTCAGTATAATCAGCAGTAAACGAGTGTGTGGGTGAAGAAATGCTGCACACAGTGCTGTTTGATTCAAGAACCCAAAGCAAAACTCAAAAAGTGTCTCAGGGAGGGGAACCAGCCAGATGTTGTCAGTGTCACTGGTGGAAATCGAGCTGCACTAACCCTCCAGTACCTGCACATGAGACCTGCCACACAAACAGGCCTACAGAAAGACAGGGTGGAGTGATTCAGCACTAGGGATGGGTGTCGAAAACCGGTTCTTGTTGAGAACCGGTTCCCACTGTTTCAATTCCTTGGAATTGTTTGCCATTTTTGCAAACGATTCCCTTATCGATTCCAGTCGCCCCGAATGACGTCACCATGTTGCGGAGCGTCATTTACCTGGCAGGAAACATGGCGGCTCAAACGCTAAAAAGTTTGGTTACACTTTACGAGAACGGATGACAACAGGGCAACTTGCAATACTTGCAAAGTAGATATTTCATTTAAGGGAGGAAACACTACGAATATGCAAAAGCATTTGCTCACAAAATACGCGATGACCTTAAATGAATGTCGTGTTTTTAATTCCGCTCCGGACTCGTGAATCTCAACCCAGCAGCAGCGGTAACGTTTGCACGTCCTCTCCCGTTAATGCGGCAGGTAAATAATCAACAACAGTGTATATTATGTTAGCGCGATCTGCCTTATTACAAACCTGCCATTACTGTGCATTTAGGTGACCATGATGAGACAGACAGAGTCTGGCTCAGATGCTGGCAGTTCTTGCTACAGTCTACCGGTAGCGTCTCCTTTCAGGCCAGGATAGACGAATGTCACCGAGCAGTGACTAAGTTTGTGGTAAAAGGCTTGCACCCATTTGCCACAGCAGATGCCCCTGATTTTTGGTAAGTGAATGTGTTTAATTGTAGGCAGGGACATTATTGGATATTCTTGTGTAATTGCTACAGAAGAATTTTTTTTTTTTTTTTTTTTTTAAATTGAACTTTTAATTGCAAAGCAGGAAAACAGCAGTTACCAGCATATACATACACAGGACAAAGATGCATCTACATGTATAGCAGGACGTGGGAGGCAGAAAGAAAAAGCCAACAGCAATAGTAATAAACAATGAAAAAGGTTAACAATCGTCCCTTTGTTGCCAGGCTAAATCCCGTAAGCCCGATTTCAACCTCTCTGCAGAAGGAGTGTCCAGATGGGCCAAAAAAGGGTCCCATATGCGACAGAAAAGGAAAGGTTTGTCCTTAAGTGCTGTAGAGAAGGCTTCCATTGGCACAATACATATCACAGACTGTAGCCACTGGTTGACAGATGGAGCCTTATCAGAAATCCACAGTACCATAATGCACTTTCGAGCATAGTGTAGCAGTATGTGAAGGAGATCTTTGCTGCGAAAGCCGGCAGGTAGCTCATCATTTAGTCCTAACAAGCAAGTCCTTGGACCCAGATGCAGTCGGCAATTAAATATAGTACATAGCTTATCTATGAGTGATCTCCAAAACTGTAGAATAACAGGGCAGCTCCACAGACAATGAAAAAAGGAACCAACAGCAGACTGACATTTGTTACAGAGATTAGGCAAAGCTGGAAACATTCTGTGTCTCTTCTCAGGTGTAATATAAAGCCTATTTATAAGTTTAAACTGCCTTTCCCAAATAGAATTAGATGCCAAGGCTTTAAAAGGACGACAGCACAACTCATCCCAAGCTTCAGCATCTATAGCGCCTACGTCTGATTCCCATTGGCCCTTGATTTTGTTAGAGTTATCCATTCTAAGATCAGACATAATGTTATAAATCTTTTTAGTGATACATTTTAGTTGGGTAGTTTTTACCATGAGTGATTCTATAGGAGAAAGACCAAACCCTCCATTAAAATCCTTCAATTTAGAAGTAATATAGTGCTTTACCTGAAAGTACTTCAAAAAATCCTTATTGGTCAGACCAAACTTGCTTTTCAGTTGAGTAAAAGTAAGAAGAGAGTTCTCATGAACAAGATCACCCACTGTATTAATCCCTTTTTGAGACCAGTCCGCAAAACCAGCCCGAAGACCAGGTAAGAAGTCAGGGTTTTCATGAATAGGAGTAAGAAGGGAGAAACAATTATAATATCCTTCCAGGCGCCTGACTTTGCGCCAAATAATGAGCATATTCTTTAGCACCATATTATCTCGTGTTAGAACTGTGGCTTTACCTGAGGAAATATATAGCAGGTTCCGCAACGGAAGACCCTTTAAAGAAGTGGACTCAGCGCTGAGGTAAATGGAATCCTGATCGTCCATAAACCATTCTGTAAGAAATTTAAACTGTGCAGCCAAGAGGTATTGTAGGAAGGAGGGAGCGGCAAGACCGCCTTTCTGAACAGGCAAACACAGAAAACGGTATCTCAGCCTAGGTCTTTTCTTACGCCATATAAAAGAAATAATTGAACCATTTAATTTCGACAAAACCTTTTTGGACAGAGCAAGCGGTAACATCTGGAATAACTACAAGAGGCGAGGGAGGATATTCATCTTGACCAGATGAATACGACCTAAGAGAGACAGAGGGAGGCTGCACCACCTATCCAAATCGCGACTGATGGTCTGAATTAAAGGGGTGCAGTTCAGACTATACATTTCTTTTAGATTCGGTGAAATATTTACTCCTAAATAAGTGAAACCGGAGGGAGACCAACGAAAAGGCTGAGAAATGTTTGGATCAACCTCATTCAGAACAGAGAGGGGCATAGCCTCACTTTTAGAAAAATTGATCTTGTAGCCTGAGAAGGAGCCGTATTGGGAAATTAACGCAACTAATCTAGGAATTGAGTGAGCAGGAGAATTTAGAAAAATTAAGACGTCATCTGCATAAAGTGAAATCTTATGTTGAGAATTGTTCAAACAGAGTCCTTCAATAGCAGCATCCTTCCTAATGGCTGTGGCAAGGGGTTCCATAGCCAGGGCGAATAACAAAGGGCTCAGCGGACAGCCCTGCCGACTGCCACGTTCAATACTGAAATTGTCCGACCTATAACCATTGGTAATCACTGCCGAAAGAGGAGAAGTATAAAGGATCTGGATCCATTTAACAAAGTTGTCACCTAAACCAAATTCTTGAAGTGTGAAAAGAAGAAACGGCCATTCCAGACGGTCAAAGGCCTTTTCAGCATCAAGTGAGATGACTAGAGCCTCAGGGTTAAACAAAGATGAGTGCTGAATAATGTTAAGTAGGCGCCTCACGCTATGTGCGGAATACCGCCCCCGTATAAAACCAGTTTGATCATTCTTAACGATCGAAGGTAGTATTGGCTCAAGACGTATAGCTAGGACCTTAGCAAGTATCTTCAAATCAAGATTTAAAACAGATATAGGCCTATAAGAAGCGCATTCTTCAGGAGGTTTCCCCTTCTTCAAAATTAGCGAAATATTAGCCTCCATTAAGGAGGGGGGGGAGAGTGCCTGCCTCAAAAGAGGACAGAAGCATCTTATACAGTGGGGAAGTCAGAATCTTACTAAATTTCTTAAAAAATTCCCCCGTGAACCCGTCTGGACCCGGGGCTTTGTTATTTGGAAGCATCTGAATAACTTTCAGAATTTCACTTTGCGTTATAGGTTTACATAAATCATCCCTTTGGATTTCAGTAACTTTAGGTAAATTTAGTCCTAAGAAGAAGTGATGCATACCTTGTTCCAATGTTGATTTAAACTGGGAGGTATATAACTGCTTATAAAAAGTTTTAAAAGTATCATTAATAATTAAATTGTCATATTTAGGTAAACCAGATGAGTCTCTAACACATGGGATATTACAACCAGCACCCTTATTATGAAGAAGATTGGCCAGATAGCGGTTAGGTTTATTAGCAAACTCATATAACCTCTGCCTCATGAAGAAAAGAGATTTCTCAGCCTTTCTTGTCAATAGTGCCTCCAAAGCTGTTTTAACCACCTGAATTTCATTCCTTAATTGCTCTGAAGGTGATTCATTATGTTCAGCTTGCAGTTTGTGCAATTCCAGTTCTAATTTCCGTTGTTCCATCTGATTTTTCCGCTTCTGGCCTGCTGAATATGATATAATCAGCCCACGGGTGTAAGCCTTCAGGGTGTCCCAAAGCAGGCCTGGAGAAACTTCAGGGGTTGCATTAACCTTTAAAAAATGTTCAAGCTGATCATTTAAAAATATTTCGAATTTTGGGTCGTGAATCAAAAAATTGTTAAATCTCCAGGTATGAGACCGAGGGACAGGATTTAGATCACTTAGCTGAACAAAAACCGGCGCATGATCTGATATAATAATATCGCCTATTGTACATCTCAAAATGTTTCCCAACGATTGTTTGGGGGTGAAGACGAGATCGATTCTACTACTTGTTCTATGAAGACCGGGAAAAAAAGTAAATTCTTTATCGTTAGGATGAAGGGTCCGCCAGGTATCAACCAGATCAAGTTCGTTACAAGTATCTAAAAGTGCTTTGGCCCTCGTAGACATTTGAATTTGTTTAGGAGGGGATCTGTCCTTAGTTGTAGAAAAATAACAGTTAAAATCACCGGCTATCACAGAATTATCAAAAACCCAGTCAGAAAAGGAAGAGAAAGTATGAGCAATAAAGTCGTTAGACTGTACCGGTGGAAAGTAAATATTCAGAAATGACACCGCCTGACCACCTAGGGTGCCCTTTAAGGAAACATATCTACCAGACTTATCACAAATTGTTTGGTCAACTATCAGCGGTAGGTGTTTATGTATTAAAATGGATGCGCCGCGGCTCTTACTCGTAAAGGAGGAACTAAAAACTTGACCGACCCAATCACGTTTCAGTTTTAGATGCTCCTGAGGAGACAGGTGAGTTTCTTGCAACAAGGCAACATGGACATTCTCCCTCTTAAGAAAACTCAATATTTTTTTCCGTTTGATAGGGTTATGTATACCTCCTACATTCCAGGAACAAACATTTAACACTGAATTATCACTTATCATACAATATTTGAAATAAGCATGGAACCACGCTCAGGTGACCAAAGCATAGCTGATATGTAGGGCTCCCAAACACTGCTCTACAACACCAGTGGCAAGTAAAATACACATAGAAAAACAAACGTCCTGCTTTGCTAACAATTAACAAAAAACTATTTACAAGAAACAGAACCGTCAAGAAACCAGTGAGTATGGAGGTCAGACAAAGGTCTCCAACGCCCAGCAGGGGGCGCAAGCAAACTTTCCAACTTGGACATAGAAAGATGCTGGACCAGAGTACGAGTCTTTTCTTAATCAGTAACGTGAAATAGCTGCCCACCCGCAGCTAAAACAAGGATTCGGATTATAAATGGCTAAATAAAATAGTCTATATGTATAGGGTTATTATCTCCGTGCAGACCCGAAAAGAAAAAAAGAAAACAAACAGAAAAAATAACAATAATAATAAACAGGAAAAAAGGAAAGGAGGAGACGAGGGATTGGCGAATGCCTCACGTATGGGACCGGAGCACAGATCAACAGTCCGCTGGAGCCACTGAGGATGAGCGCGGTCCCGCCCCTTGAGGCACGTTATCCAGGTAAGCTGAGACTGCTTCTGGAGTTCTAAAAGATTTCTCCTGGCCATCGATCTTGATCCTAAGGACAGCCGGGTACATCATGGCGAAGGGGACACCCATTTCCCTGAGGCGTTGTTTGACGTGGTAGAATCCCTGGCGTTTCTTCAGAACAGCGGCGGAGAAGTCCTCGAATATCATAATAGGAATGCCGTTATGAAATAAGGACTGCTTCCTCCTAGCCGCTTGCATGATCCGTGCTTTATCCTGGAAGTTGTGGAGCTTTATGATGACCGCGCGGGGCCGCTGGGCACTGGAAGGGAGGCGTGCAAGCACCCGGTGGCAGCGATCAATTTTAACAGCACCGCCCTTGAAACTCACAGCCACCAACTCCGGTAACCACGTTTTGAAAAAAGACACAGGGTTGGTACCTTCACTGCCTTCGGGTAGCCCAATAACACGTATGTTACACCGCCGGCTCCTGTTCTCCAAGTCATCAATCTTATCCAAAGCGGCCTCCAGCTTAAGCTCCACTTCAGAAATCTTGGCGCCATATCCCGCTGTAACATCTTCCTGCGTTGATATACGCGCCTCTGCCTCCTTCATTTTAACATCCAATGCAGAGATGTTAGCTGCGCATGTTTCCAGTCTTTTCAGAACTGGGTCAATCTTCTTCTCAAAGGAGGCCTCCACAGCCTTCAGCACCTCCGCCGATATCCTCTCCACCAATTTGTCGACGTCCATTTGGCCGGGAAGTGGGGACGACTGGGCCTCCGCCATTACCGCTGCAGCATGGTCGCTGAGCGGAGGGTGATTTTCTCCGGATTTGCCCGGTTTTGACCCGAGGTTGAGCTTCTTCTGGGTGCTTGGCATCGTACGAAGTTTAAAAGTCGAAATAAACAGAGACTTTAACCGAATAAGACATATATAAAGGCCTAAACAAATGCCAAGCTGCGGGAGCGGGCGAGAAACACAGCTACTCCACCATTGACGTCACGTGACCCCCCGCTACAGAAGAATATTTATTTTATTATTTTACATTCACAATTTTTTTTCCTGGGGACCCTGTGACACCCCATTGAAGAGCCGTAGGTTAGATCTGTTAAGATCTCACTGTTGGGTTTGTAAGGCCATGTTACTCCTAAATTTCTATCTTGTTCAAAGAGAAGATATAAAACAAAGTTCTGAGCTAATCGACCTCAGTGTTCTCCTTTTAAAAAGAATCGAATCGTTAAACAGAATCGAAAATGGAATCGGAATCGTGAAAATCTTATCAATACCCATCCCTATTCAGCACACAGTAAACAGGCATCTGCTGGCTGCAGACAGCGTCATTACATACAGAGAAGTTCCCTTCACACCGATGCAAATAAAAGAAATTAGTGGTCCTATGACAGATTTTACAGATGTATTTAGCAGTCAGTCAGCACTTTGAGGTTTTTGATGTTGTGAAATTAGAGGAAGAACAGTGGGCTAGACCTGTCTGGGACATTTGTCTCAAACTGAGAAAGAGCTCCATCGTCATACATTAGTCTGAAGGTAACAATGTTGAGAAATGCGAGAGCTTGTAGAATATTTAGAATGAGTTTGATTTGTTCCTTCATCCTGTTGATTTATAAAATTCATAACATATGTGCTTAAACAACATTAAACTGTAGGTCTCCTGTCATAATCAGTTCAGTTTCAATCATACTGAAATACGGTTGAAACTTTTTTTTACCATGAAACATGAACCTGGGACAGTTGCCTACAAACACCAAGCAGGTAGTCCTCTGATTACATCAAACAGAAAACAGGCCGTCTGGTTTTAGGGAAAGAAAATCCGAGCGCACAAACAACAGGAGGCGTCATTTCTAGAGGCAGTCGTAACTGAAACACTTTTCTGTGTATCTGTATTTTTAGCAGGATTCAGATAACCTGGTCCCAATTTGCTGGCTCCTAATCATGGCCAGTTCAATAAGTTGAGACAAATTCTTCAAGATTAGACAGTCCATCAAAGTAACCATCACAGTGAGGTCTCCTTTCAGGGGGAAAGAATAAAGTCTTTAACAGAATGAAGCCAGGCAGCAATAGGAAGATGATTCCCTTTATTGCCTCATTCAGAGTGTATAACAGTGGGTGTGGTTCTGGAACAAACATCAGGTACATCAACCGTGGAACATAATGCGAACACAGACGAGGATAAACAGATAAACAGATAAACCCTCAGCCTTACACTGGAATTCAGCAACACTTCAAAATACAGCAAATGTTTCCAAAAACATAAGTTGCTCTCTCTCAGTCTCTGGTAGGCCACAAATATCAGATTACAGCTGATTTAAAATGTAATCTAGTCAAAGTTGTAGCTGACAAACAGATGAGCATGGACGTTATTCCGTCAAAACATTTTTTCTATTAACAAAGTTAAAGGCGAGAATGTAGCTGTGTAAACTGTGTGACTTTATCAAGACATCGCATATTTGCCAAAGTGCTCCAATGTTTTTGACGTCTGTTACCCACCAGCTCGATAGCTGACCTGGAGGTCAAGGGTCACTAGAGCTGGCGAGAACAGCGAACTCCTGGCATGTTTCCCCATTTCCCAGCTCGCACTTCAGCCCTTCTCAGCTTTCGGAGGACCCGGCCCACGTAGACCGAGAAGGCCGGGTCCTCCGAAGGATGCAGCCCCCTGAATGGAGACAAAGCTACTGACTCATGTATCACCTTGTGGTTCAAAGTGGTATTACATGAGGCTGTGCTGTCATGTAATACCACTTTGAACCACAAGGTGATTGAAATGTTTGATATAATATCAGAACTGTTGTTCTTTCATATTCTGTTAATAGATGTATTTAAATGTTCAAAGATTCAAACTCATGTTAAACAAACTGTGAGAAGAAAGAAAGTCTGACTCTTTTCTAACATTTGACCCAAACTGTTTTTCTAAATGATCCCAAACTAACGTTCATTATCTTCAGATACAGTAAGAGAAATGATTTCATGATGAATGATGATCATTGTTGGAGGTTTTGGTCACTGTGCTGAATTTAACAGAGTCAAGTGTCATCATTGTATTTTCTGCAGCACTTTGCACATAATACTATAAATATAAGGAGGAAGCCTGAGGCCCTGCAGCAGACTCACAGACGGATGCAGAGGGGAGGAGTGTAGAGGTGCTGTGGTGTTTGGAGGAGGGACTCCTTCAGTTAGAGAAGTGAGGCGTCACAAGTTCCTGGTTTCCAGTGAAGAAGAAGAGAGGCAGCAGTAAACCATCAGAGCCTCATCATGAAAGTCCATCACACTCTGATCTGCTTCTTCTTCCTTTGTGAGTACATTCACTTTTTCTTTCTGTCACTCTCGTTCTTCAACATGTTTCTGTTGTTAAACATGATGATGGTCAGCTATGAGTCACTTTCATGGACGCTTCTTCCATTCAAACTGCTTTTATTCATGATTTCATGGATGTGTTTGTGGCCAGTATGGACAGAAGAAACCATCACAGTGAGACATTCATGGACATGTTGCTGCTCACTTTGGCTTTAGGATTCGTCCTTTCAAAGATGGTTTCTTACAAGTGTTTGTTACTTCCTCAAAATAACCTGTAACATAAAAGTAAAAACTCCACCTGATACTTTCAGTTATTATTTGAAAATACAAACTTGTTGATCAAGTCAATGAATTTTTCTTTGAAAGACAAAAACACATTTTGTTGCTTTTACTGTTACATGTTCGTGTTTCTTCACTGTGACTATTCACAGTTCACTCCCACAGTGCACATAGATTTGACAAAATGACATCACTTCCTGCAGACAAATATAAACCAGTGAGTGAAATCTGTCAGCATCTTCAAACCCAGAGTTCTGTGGAAAGTTATTTCCTAATTCTTCCTGTTTGTCGTGTTCGAGCTGAACAGAAATACGACTGCACAGAGTTTAAATGCTGGAATGAACTGAAATCATTTACATAAAGTAACTGACTCACATCAGCTGCTGAGTTTGGCTTTAGAGCTTTAAATTGAGTCATAAATTACTCAATAACATGTCGTTCATTGCAAGTATTTGTTACTTAAAAAAAAAAAAAAAAAGTAGTGTCTTGCCCAAGGACACAACGACCGAGACTGTCCAAGCCGGGGCTCGAACCGGCAACCTTCAGATTACAAGGTGAACTCCCAACTCTTAACCCACGATGAGCCTCAGTAAAACAAAGTCACAAATAAAAACTTCATCACTGTTTTTGTTGTTGCTTCCTGAACTTTGACACCAGCAGTACATTTAAACTAAATGATGACATCACTTCCTGTGGATGAAACACATGAAGAACTTGCATGTTGAGCTGTTGCTTCAATCTCTCAACATATAATTACTACAAGTACCACACAGAGGAGTTATGAGTCATTTACATGTCATATTTTGTTTATCTTCATCTTTTATTGTCATTTTCTTCATGCATAGGAAACATGTTCAGATATATTTTGAGTCATGTCGACTGGAAGAAGATTTTCCACCACTTTAGACAATAAAATGTATTTGACATGAATCATTGTTGTTATTCAGACTTTAGTCTCAGTGTGTCTGTGTGTGGATGCTGTGATCAGACTGCAGCTTCTTACAGGAAGTACAAACAGTAACTATTGATGGTTCATGTTTCCAACAGCTCTGCAGGATGGAAACCCTGAAGTCACCGATGCTCAGATTCTTCACTATGGAGTCATTGGAGGAGATTTTAAAGAAGGATTCTCCTTTAATTCTTCAGGAACATGGAAGATGTTCTGCAGAGAAGAATGTGAAGGAGAAAACATTCTCATTAATACAACTGATGTCAGAGCTCAAACAGGCAGATACAGCATTGAATATGAAAACAATGGTTTATCTGTGAGCATCTCAAATCTGACTGAGTCTGACTCTGGACAGTACAGCTGTGGTTTGGGTGGATCTTCATCACCAGCTTCATTCAGACAGTTTAGAATCGTTGTTGCTGAAGGTGAGTTTCTGTTTCAGCTGTGGAAATGTTTAGTTTCTGTTTCTGAAGCAAAGTTTTCACTGACAGCTGCTGACGGTTTAAAGAAGCTGAAGTTTGTTCTTCTGTAAACTGTTGGTTACATTTGGACTCCTCGAAGTAACCGATGAACTGCAGCTGGGACACGAGTGTGTGTGAATATTAGTGAGTGTGTCAGCTGATAATGATGTGAATGAAATGTCAGAAACAGACGCTGATGAATGAAAGAAGATTTTCTGATGTAACTTTGATTTTCTTTGATGACTTTTTGCTTCTGTGTCATCAGTTTGATCTTTCCAAGAGTTCCCCTCACAGCAAAATGTTTTATTCCTCAATGAATGTGTGAAAATCACATTCAGAACACAAAAGTCCATCCAGACTTTAAATGTACTTAAAACCATGAAGTGTTCACATTTTAGAGTCTATACTTGTCATAAAAGCTGATTTTTCATGAATCCAATCAGTCTGATGATGAAGCCGTTTAAATCTCAGTTAGTTCAACAGTTCCTCTGTCAGACTGGTTGAACTGGGCAGCTCCCAGTGTAACTGTGGATCAAACTGGAGTTACTCTGATCAGACTGCATCATCTTCAGCACTGATAGTAACTATTGATCGTTTGTGTCTTTAACAGCACTGCTGGATGGAAACGATGATCAGCTGAAACACTTTGATAAAGAAACTGGAAGCTCTCTCACAGTCGGATGTTCCTTTAAACTCTCTGGAAACACAGCGTTCTTCTGCAGAGGAGCGTGTGGAGGAGACAACTTTCTTGTTGACACAAATGATAACAGAGGTCAAAGAGACAGATACAACATTAGATATGGTCCAGGAGTTGTGTATGTGAGCATCACACAGCTGACCAAGTCTGACTCAGGACGGTACAGATGTTTACTGATTGGATCTTCCAGCATGTCATTCAGAGACTTTGAGGTCACTGTCACAGACGGTGAGTTTTTACTGACGTTAATCAAATGTTGTCAGAGTGGAGCTGTTCAGCTGTTCCTTATTTCCTGTCATATATCTGCTGTTCCTGTGGTGGATGTTCATGTTAAACACGAGCAAAGTTTCTAATAATGAGCTCAGTGTCTGTACAGTAATCCCTGTGAGCCAACAGCTCAGGCTGCTCTCAGCACTCAGTTTATCTCAACATAGAAACAGAATTATTTAGAAACAAAATTATTTTGAAGTGTGAATTTTGTAAAGTTACTGTGATGGAGAGCAGGAATAAGAGTGTGGAGCTGGAAATGAACAGGTGACCATTAATGTCCCGAAATGTCTTTATTGTTTCCAAGAACCTGATATTTCAACATACATTCATATTTTATTTCATTGTTAAACTATTTTAGTGCATTTTTTTTCATCTAAAACTAAATTTGCCAAACTGTTTTTTCTCAATCAGTGGATCCATTTAAGGCTCGTTTGATTTCTCAGCTGATTTTTGAATCTTTGTGTTTTTCTTGTTCACAGCTCCAAACATTTATAAGTCAAACTTTCCTCTCTGCTCTTGTTCAGCAGCTGGACCATCAGCCACAACTACAGGAAGCTCCACACCTTCATTAACTTTGACTGGAAGCACTGAGCAGCCTGGAAGAGCAGCATCTACAGGTACATCCATCTATGAGTCTGAGAGTAGAAACACTGACAGATTTTTTATAACCTGAGTGAAAACTGGTTTAATTATTATCATAATTACTCCTTAATGTGTCCTGTTATATGCTTTTCATTTAGTTTGACAAATGACATTAGCAAACAATCTGAAGTGAATATGTTCTTTAGAAGCTGTGAAATGCTAAAATAACACAAACTCTATTTCATATTATTTCAGTCTGTAGCTGATGAGTTCTTACTGTACAGCTCTGTATACTGTACGCATGTCTTCAGCTTGTTGTTCTTCTCAATCTGCTGCAGATGTGCTGCTGGTCGTGGGTCTGACTCTGGCTCTCATCATCATCCTCTCATCACTGACTGTTCTAATAATCTGCATCAAGAGGAAGAGCAGCAGAGGTAAGATAACAGAGACACAGAAACACACAGAACGTCTCGTTTCTAACCAAAAACTCTTTTTTCACTTCACTTGAAGTCTGTTCAAACAGCTGCAGTCAAACATCCAAATATTTCATCCTGCTCGTCCACTTTGGGCTCTAAGAGGAGAGTGGAGTGACTTGTAGAGATGATGTTAAACACTGGAAGTAACTGAATCCTAAACTGTGTCACACATGAAGTCTGGACACTGTCAGCAGGATCAGATCCAGATGTTCTCTGCTTCAGACGTGTGAAGTAAAAACAGGAAAAATATTCTGACTACACGACCCATGAAAACTGTAAAATAGAATAATTATTGTGGATCACTTCTTCAGTACACAGGAGGAGACTCGAGCAAATGTGAGTCTTTGATTCTGAAGGCAAAGTCTAAAGTGAAGCCTAATAAAGTCCAACTAAGCAGAAGAACAGGAGGGGCAGCAGTGATCTTCAGCCTCATGTGCACTTTGAATGATTGTTCCCTCTAACAGAGGAACATCCTTTGTTTGTTCCACAGGTTTGAGGACCAGAGCAAACTCAGAGGGCACAAACATGGAGGTGACTTTCTTTCTAGCACGAATGATTTAACCAAGTCAGAGTCTCTTCTTTTTATGTGAAGAAGACAGTTTGTCTCTGTTTCAGGACGTCCACTACGAGAACTGTACTCCAGGTTCTACACGTGAAGACTCGACCTACCAGAGCCTCGATCCAGCCGGCAGGGACCAGGACCAGACCTACTCTACACTCACACATCACACATGAGACTCTCTGGATTCACACCTGGGTTTGTTTTTGTACTTGAAGACTTCAGTCTTTTTACAGACCTGGGAAATTCACAGCAACTACACCCATAAATGTGCACATTTTAAGCCTCAATACAACTTAATAGGTTACGTTTTAGAAATAAACAACTCCCTGAATGTTTGTTATAAAGGAGGAAATTGCAGATAGAAAGACAAAAACGTCTTGGTCTCTGTCTGTCACCCTTGTAAAACGTGTTTATTTCCGGTGTAAAGTTGGACATCAAGTCTATGGTTGACTCACTGGAGCCTCAAGTGAACATTAGTGAACTGCATTTTAATCATTTTCATTTTCAACAAGACTAATGAAAACACACCAGATCAGCTCATTTTTGCACGCTTGTCACTTCCATTTACTTCAGTGCTCACTCCACTGTGCTCCCATGCATTCATCAGCTGTCTCTTATGCTCTGCTTAGCTGTGGTTTTGATCTACTCTGCAGGTTATGTCCAAGTTACTGTCCTAACTTGCAGGTTTTATCTCAGGTTCATTGCTAGTGCATGTTTCTGTGTGTGAAAAGTGCATTTAGTCCCAGAAGTTCACAGCCTGATATGATTTTCAATAAGATTTTTGCTGCAGTTTACTTTGCCCTGTCGTTGACACAGTAATACTTATGATATGCAATTGTACAACTTCAGGCTTAGCTCGGTTTTCTTTATGAATGCCATTAAGTGTTATTGAACATATCTTATTTTCTTTTGTAAGTAATTGATTTCTTTTAATAAACAGGCAGAACTTGTAACTGAAGCCACGTCTCTTCTTCTCCAAATCTCACTGTGCGCTGGTTAATGGCAGTGATGTGCAAAGCGAGGCTTCATGAAACACTGAAACACGCCACGCATGTGTGCTGGAATTATATTCAGGCTTCGAGACGATCTGAAAACATCTCCACAGTGACACCTGCTGGACAATTGTACTATCGCCACATCTTGGAGATGCTGTTTATGAGATACTCGCAGCAGAAGCGTCAGTGAACTTAAAAAGATGAAAGAAAAAAACGCATGTGGTGAAAATCGTTAAGAAGTAGGTCACCTGTATTCATGTGTTTTTCTAACATTTCTTTTACACTATAAGCGCCGACGTCTCTTTCTCTTTGGATTTAAATAATTAGATAATATCGGTCTCCATTAACCACAACGAAAATAATAAAGAGAGAGAGGGCCTTGTTTTCTGTTCCACATGCGCGTGTCATAAATACAAAAACATTAATTCAGTAATTACAAATGACTCTGGCTCATTAAAAAAATGTGAATCCTGACGCCTCGCAGTGCCCGGAAGCAGCAGGTACACCACCTGTCGGAACTGGGGCACCAAAGCCTCGTTTATTCGTGGTCACGTGATCTCTGTGTTCGGTGCAGTATTTTGAAACGTCTTCGCGTCGGAGGCTCGACACAGCGAAGAAACGCTTTTCAAGCGTCCCATCCCTGCCAGAAACTCGGCCCCCTTCGCGCATGCGCTCTATAGTCATCACAGTATGAGGAGTGCAGAGAACAAGTAACGTCAGAGGTAAACAAGCTTTTGTGTTTCTCGTTTACATATTCCACGCTCATGTTTGTAATTAAAGTGCAGATACATTTTATTAAATATTCCGCTGGCCGACAGGAGGCCTGCGGCTGCTCGCAGCGGTCAGTGAGACTTGTCAGCCTAAGCTGCTTCAGCAGGAGCGAACTGTTAGCTGTGTTAGCTTCTGTATTCACAGTCAATGGAGAGGCGATCCAACTCCGCTGAACTGCACCAGCTCAGGGGACAGCTTTAAACATGCGACTGTATCTTCTCTTACGCTGGTGTCTTTTACTGAAGTGTTCTTTTAAACTACTTTCCGCTTCGTCCGGTGTCATTCTGTGCTAATATTTAGAGCTAACATTGATAGCATTAGCATCTTAGCCGCTGTCAAATATCTGTTAAGCTAGACAGGGGAGGGACATTTAGAGCGACTGACGACCGAGACAGCCAATAAAATTGAGAGTAGGCGTCCTTAGGAGTCTTCAAGACCAATTATCTTCTTCTACTAAGAAAGCTAAGGAATATCAAGCGGAAAGTCAAAACAATGTCTGTTTCATTCATTACAAACTGTTCGAGTTTAACATTCGCACATTTGTTCAGTCGAAATTCAGACTGCACCCCTGGAAAGCTGATAATAACTACACTAAAAAAAGTTGGGCTGCAACCGTTATCAGAGACGGGCGCAACGTCATCATATGTATGCCGTCATCACGCAACGTGACGTACAGTAGCGTTCGCGACCTTTGACCTTTATGTGTTCTTGCTTATTTTTTTTTTTAACTTACAACGATAGTTAGCAAAAATAGAAGAAAAAAGAAAATTCAAACATTTATTTGTTAAGGTAATAAATACAATATGGGGGAAAACTGTAAAGAAAATAAATCTTTGGCATATCTAGAGTTTGAGTTTATTTAGGAATTTGCTTAGTTCAACCTATACTCTGTTTTTAAGTTATTAGAATGGACCGCCTTTGAGTTTTTATTCACCTTGTCCATTTACACTTGTTGTTCCACAAATAATGAAACATAGCAAATAGAATATTTATATCCAACATTGAAGATAACCGCTGTGCTCCATCAAAACAAAAGAAAATGGCTTAAAAA
The DNA here is from genome assembly GCF_056152115.1 of Neolamprologus brichardi. NCBI lineage: Eukaryota > Metazoa > Chordata > Actinopteri > Cichliformes > Cichlidae > Neolamprologus > Neolamprologus brichardi. The sequence goes on from NC_142123.1 coordinate 33,781,269, forward strand.
TATTGAACTGTCAAATAAACTCCACAGTAAAATGACAGAAAATGCTCACATCAACACTTCCTGTGTTTTTGTACCAGATGAAGACGCCTCCAGACCGATCAGGCATCACATTTGAAGTCGGAGCCAAGCTAGAAGCTCGAGACCGCCACAAGAACTGGTCAGAAGACTCCTCCCCACCACCACCTTCCACACACACACACACACTTATTCTTTCCCTTAGGGGTCGTCACAGCAGATGATCTGCCTCCATCTCACTGTGTCCCTGCATCCTCCTCTGTTACTCCAACCACCAGCTCCATATTCAACAGCCTTTGCCCAAGATATCCACTCTCACTCTCTTACACACATCATAACCACCTCAGCCTTTCCTCCCTGACTCTGAGCCCTCCCTCTGATGCACTAATTTCTAATCCTGTTCATCCTGCTCACTCCTACTCAACATCTGAACATCTTCAGCTCTGCCTCCTGTACAACCAAACATCACAATGGGCCTCACTACAATCTTGTAAACCTTCCCTTTCACTATTGCTGCTCTCCTTCTGTCACTAATCACCCCGACACTCATGTACACCCTCCTTGCACTCTCTTCCTCACCTCTCCTGTGCACTAACACACTCAAAATACCAAAAATTAATTGTTTGTTTTACTGAGCTTCTGCTGTTATGATGTACCCACTCATTCAAGCTTTTAAAGTAAAGTGTGGGTTAGCGACTTCTTAATAGTCCCTTTGTTATGAGTCTGGTCTGTGGAAATCCGATGAGTGGATGATTCATTTAAGTTCCCACAGCAGTTCAGCCAACATACAGGAAACTTTCAGATACTGGTGCCGATTTTTTTTCCAGGATTTTAATAAAGTATTTAACTTTTTTATGATTTTTAATCCACCAAATAACAACAAAAAAGCAAAAGGAACAGACTTATATTAAATGAGGTAACACTGACTCATTGCCTTAAAGATATGCAACCAGCTGTGCTCATGTGTGAATTCAAAAGGCCCAACCTTTCCTGTGGTGTGTAAATATCCTCTAATTTGTAGCTAAACAAAAGCTAATTTTGAATGTGGAAATTATAAAGATTTTTGGGAGAACATACTTCAAATTTAATGGTGTACTTAAAGTTTGTCCTTCTTTTAGGTACACGGCCACCATTGAGAAGATTGATTATGACAAAGAGCGGGTCCTGATCCACTACCTGCAGTGGAGCCGTCGCCATGACGAGTGGTTTCAGTGGAACTCGCCGTACCTGCGGCCGAAGGAGCGAGTCAGCCTGAGGAGGCAGGGCCTGAATCCAACGCGATCACAGCCGGTATAAAACACGTCAGACGTACACAGATGTTTCTTTTTAAATAGTTTTTATAACATCAGTATCGGTGTCGTGGCAGGGATGCTGATTCTGAATAAGATTTTATTTTCTAAGATGCATGAACTGAAATAATATATTTAATTCCTGCTTTTGAAGTAAATGTGAAAATATCAGAGCCTGTACTACGACTTGGTTCATCGTATCCACAATATATTTCTGTTATCATTTACCCCACCATCAGTCATTTTAAATACATTTGAGGAGGTTAGGCTCATAATACAGACTGACAGTGAAGCAGCTGCTGTGGACAGAGCAGCAGAAACTGGGTGTGTGTTTTAGAGCTGCCACGATTAGTCGACTAGTCACGATTATGTCGACTATCAAAAATTTCGATGACAAATTTAATAGTCGACGCGTCGTTTGAAGCTTTGTAAGATCCAGAAAGACGCAGGAATAAGTAGTAGGATTTAAGAGTGTAATAACATACTGAAACAGAAGGTGGCAGCACTGCATGTACAAGGATGCCAGCTGCCGTTAAACCCCGAAGAAGAAAAAGAAGCAGTCTCCAGTATCGTAGCTGGCTGTGTCCCAATAGACCCTGTGCACGAGAAAATGCTAACTTCCTGGTTTGAGACCGGATGTGGGGTTGTACATTTCCGGTAGCTTTACTTTGCGATCAATCGCTACTGCGAAGATATTCTCCAAAATCATGTCCAAAACTCGAAAACGGAAAGATGGCGTTAAGTTACAAAGAGCAGAGGTGGGAACACTCACCACTGATGTGTCATAAAAAATCGAATGATCAATTTTGAGGTTTAAAGAGTTTAGATCGATCAGTTGTTTACATCACTCAACACAAGCAGAACTGCATTTACTGCAGCAGAAGACACATCGTCCACATTCAGAAGCTCATCTCTGTGTAGTGACTGGTCTCATGATTTAAACAGGCAAATGTTCAGCATTCAAACTACAGGTGAACAACAGTCAAACTAGATGTTTCCCGTTATGTCGATATCAGCTAGTCAAGTACACACCTACACAGCATGTTAACAAACCGTGAAGAAAGCCACACAAAAAATGAATGATTGCTGGTAACGGTTTCTATACATTAGTATTTACGAAGGGTATGTTGTGGTCCCTCGTTATAACGCGGTTCACCTTTCACCTCGCTGTTTCACAGATTTTTTTAGTGCAAGTTTGCATTTTTTTTTCTTCTATGCAAAATGGAAGAAGGTGAAAAAAGTGCTTCATATTTCTACAATCTGGAGAAACGGAGGCAAGAGAAGAAATCTATTAATACATTAACTGTAAATGGGGAAGAATGCACAAATCATAAGACTATAGCAGAAGAAATACATAAGTTTTATTCAAATTTATACTCATCTAAATGTTTAATTACTGGTTCCTTTTTTGATGAAACTTATATTCCAAAAATGGATTCTGTATTCAGAGAAATGTGTGATTCTGATATATGACTGCATGACTGAGATCAAGCCTTAAACAAACTGAAAATGGACAAAGCTCCTGGTCAGGACGGCTTGACCGCCATCTTTTATAAATTCTTCTGGAAAGAAATAAAATAATTTTTCTTCAAAACTATTAATGAAATCATTAGTAATGAAACATTAGCAACGACAATGAAACGGTCTTATCTCCCTTATTCCCAAACCTGGTAAAGATAAAAGATTAATCAATAATCTACAACCAATTACTCTATTGGATACAGATTATAACATTCTTGCTCATGTTATTGCAAACAGATTAAAGGACGGCTTAGATCAGATTATTAGTGAAACACAATCCGGGTTCCTTAAAAATCGTTCTATCCACAATAATATTAGATTGGTTTTAGACCTACTGCATTATAATCACTTAATTGAAGATGATGGTGTGATTCGTTTTTTAGACTTTTATAAAGCATTTGATACAGTCGAACATCCTTTCATTTTAAAAGCTTCACAGTATTTTGGTTTTGGTAAAAAATTCATAGATTTAATTTCTTTATTATCCTCTGACATCAATAGTTCTGTTTCTTTACCTTTTGGAGCGTCTGATTTAACGTCAGTCGAGGAGTCAGGGGTGTCCAGCTTCTCCGTTACTTTTATTATTGTAACAGAACTTTTAGCTATTTTCATGAAACACAATCCAAACATTCAACCACTGAATTTGATGGGAGCCCCGTTGATCATAAGTCAATCAGCAGATGAGACTACACTGTTTTTAAAGAACATGTCACAGGTTCCTCTCGCACTAAATGAAATTTCACTATTTTCAAAGGCCTCTGGTTTGTGCCTGAATATTAGAAAATGTGAATTATTAACTATTCATGATTGTAAACCCAGTATCTCTCTTAACATAGCTATTAAAACTGAAATTAAATATTTGGGTATTATAATCTCAAAGAATACAAATAATAGAGAAAATCTAAATTTTGAGCATATTACCCAGAAATCTAAAAAGATCCTAATCAGCTGGTTACAAAAACACCTCTCCATCTAAAACAGAAGGTATCTCTCGACTGATTTATCCATCACAGTGCTTATATGTTTCCAATAGACTAATCAATAATATAAATCAAATTAACTTTAATTACATTTGGAGAAACAAGCAACATTATGTTAGGAAGAATGATGTAGTGAAGTCATTTGAAGAAGGAGGTTTGAATGCGATTGATTTTGAAGCAGTGATGGTTCCATCAAACTCAAATGGTTGCAGTCGTTCATAAATAACTCAAACAGTATTTGGTTTTATTTCCCCAAAGTAATCTTTGAGAAGCTTGGTGGCATCGAATTTCTCCTAAAGTGTGACTTTGAAATTTCCAAATTACCAATTAAATTATCCAGTTTTCATAAACAGGTTCTCCAATACTGGAAAATGATTTACAAGCATAATTTTTCTCCACATACAAACTCGATTTGGAACAACAGATGTGTATTGATAAAAAGAAAATCCATCTTTTATAAGGATTGGATGGATCATGGAATTTGGACCGTTTTACACCTTTTAGACAATGACGGCAATTTATTATCGTCTAATAAATTCATAGATAATTATGGCTCAAAGTAAATTCATTAAAGTTGTGAAAGCCATTCCCCTGCAATGATTCAGATGGCTAAAGCCAGTTTAACCTGTTCATCCTCTATAATTCGTGAACCATCCTTAATTATTGATGATCGTCAATCTAAAGGAAAGACATGCAAAATTCTAACCAAACAACTTTTTCCTTCTCAATTAAAAAGAAAATATTTGTTTAAAGATTATAATTGGAGGTTTTTGACTGAGTATCTTTCTTTTCCAATTCCACCAAAAGCAAAAGAAAATCACTTTAAAATCTTAAATGCCATATACCCGTCCACGGACCGTCTTCACAAGAAATTCAATATAGATACGAGTGCATGCACTTTTTGCAACACTGATATTGAGACTACAGATACTAATGATAGTTATATAAGAGCAGATGCTGCTGGTGCAATAAGCTGTACGTTTTACAGCCAATGGATGATGATCTGACTTTGTGGCAGCCCTAGTGTGTTTTAATAATGTTGGTCAAGAAGACTAGAAAGATTATGACAATAATAAGTTGAAGCTAGGAGAATGTTGACTGTGTAAGCTAACAGACTTCTTCTCTGCGTCTCAGACGTTTGTTTCAGGCTCAAAGGTTCTGGCCTGTTGGACCGACTGTCGTTTCTACCCGGCCAAAATCCTCCGCGTCAACAAGGACGGTGAGGTTCAGCTGTGACCTTTTACCTCTGCTGTTTTTCTACTGTATTCTACTGCTGGTTGATTTACTGATTTTTGGGGAAAAAAGGTCAGTGCAGCTGTTTATCACAAGGTTTTCTGATGAATCACTAAGCACCTGCCATCTGCACCCCTCACTAACTTTTGGCTATTCAGCGGACCCATGCATATGTTTTCTTTCATAGTGTATATCGTAACGATTCAGATTCAGCTTGCTTCTGCACTTAAGAAGTGAGGAGGTCTTAATAATACTGGGAAAAAATGAGGTGAGAGGCCCAAAATTTCAGCCCACCCCTCTGTGCTTCTTGTTCCAGTAACTTGACTAGTATGGAGGTAGGATTGTGTGTGGGTCCATTAGTTACTCTACAATATAAGTCAGCTAATCCTGAGTGGTTTTCCTGATTCAATGATATTAATGATATAAAGCTGCTTACATTATTTTTACAGTTGAAGCTGATTGGTCTGTTAAAAGCGTTTCATTAAAGAAAAGTCAAATAAATCCTGATTAATTCATGCTAAAAACTCTGGTTTAGAGTCGAGTTGCTGCCTCAGGTGGGAGCGGTGAGGTATCTCTGGGCTTTGTTTGAGGTACTTAGGTGGAGATTGAAGCAGGAGATTGACAGAAGGGCTGGTGCAGCTGGACCGTCTGTTGTGAGGAGGGAGCTGAGCCTGAAGGCGAAGCTGTCAATTTACTGGTTGATCTACATTCCCTGTCTCATATGTGACCCCGAGCTGTGGGTAGTTACCAGAAAATAAGATTGTGCATTCAAGTGGCAAAAATCGGGCTCTCCCTTCAGACAGAGCTCAGAGTACAGCCTTTGCATCAAAAGGTGCCGGTTGAAGCGGTTCGGTCGGCTCTGACCCAGATAAGCTCCAGAAAAGTGTTCGGTGAATGGATGGGCGTCTTTTCTGTCCTCCTTCATGCTGTTTGACTCCCGCTGTCCGTCTTTGGGTTGTTTGTGCTGCGTTCCTGTTGTTACTGAAGCGAATCGGCTGTTTTTGGAACATCATTGATCTAAACCTGGTGTTTGTGTTTTCCTGTGTCAGACTCCTACACAGTGCGGTTCTATGATGGCGTGGTTCGGACTGTGAAGCCCACCAAAGTCAAACCTTTCCAGGAAGTAAGAAACGCTTCTCGCTAATTGGTCCTCGTCTCCTCAGTGTTTCACACAATCACAACGTCTTTGATCCTAAATGTGTTTGTTTTTGTTTGTTGTTCTTAGAAATCCAGATCTGAGAAAAGTGCTGTGGGGAGCGAGGGATGGGAGGAGGGTGAGAGCGAGGAGGAGGAAGGAGGAGAAGGACAGGAAGAAGAGGAGGAGGAGGAGGAGGAGGAGGAGAAAAAGGAGGAAGAGGAGGCAGATGAGAAGGTGACAACAGAAGAGACTGATGCAGATTTGGAGAGGGAGGAGGACAGGAAGAGGAAGGCAGAACCTTCATCCTCAAATCCACCTGCCAAGAAGAAAACAGATGACAGTAAGTAAGATGACCTCTGACCCCAAGCGCCCTCTGATTGTTAGCACACAGTAGATCTGTCCAGATGTTTGGAGGCTCTGCAGCTCGTCAAATGGTTAACAATGGTCTGTCTCTCCTCCAGGCAGAAGCAGTGGAACTCAGAATCAGCCAATCACAGCTGACTCCACCCCCCCAGCAGCAGCAGCACTTAACCCCGCCCACATAGACAGAGGTACACTTATCTGCACTTTTTTGATGAAAAATCTAGGTTGTTTTCTAAGGCTTATATTATATTATATTATTTTGGTGAGTGTATGTGATGTGTTGGTTGTCTGTTTGTTTGTTTGTACGGACATACTGCAAATCAATTTCCCGTTAGGGACAATAAAGTTACCATTGACCATTGTAAACAGATATCTGCACAGGAATATGGAGAATACATAAAGGGTTTCTGGTTTCCACCGGTTTGAGTATGCATGAAAAAGTGAGGTCCTGTTTGCCGAAATAAAACCTGAGAACCTGCAGCTACAATCTAACAACAACTTAGGCTTTTATAAGCTTTTCTAACAATGTCTGCATTAGAAAAGGGCTGCAAGTCTCATCCAGAATATCAACAGACGACACCGGCGGCTCTGCACCAGCAAATCCTACAGCAGCAGACTCGCTGATGGTGTCGACAGAGGAGGACTTTAGACATGCGTGTATTGGTCCAAACATGAGAACATGAGAGTGACGTCTCCACAGAACATGTGCACATTTTACACGGTTCTCTTAGCTTTAAGACGATGTCTGTGGGGACTGTCTCACTCAGGAGGACAGCAGAGGAACTCCATACTTAAACAGAGGAGATCAAACTCTGTACTGGACGTAGTTCTTATTAGACCTGGGTGAGATGGACAAAACTGTGACATGTTTTTCATACCAGTCGAATCACTATTTCTGTGCAGCTTAAAGACGACCTCTACTCCAAAGTGAAGATAAAATGTTAATTTTGATTTAAATATTAATTATTTTGTGTCACACATTGAACATGACTAATGTACTGTAGAATATTATACAAGTGTACTTTGAGTGCATACTGCTAGTGTATGTGAGCATATAATAAAGTAAAATCTTAATTTTGACCGGTAAGAACGTTGAAGTCAACCCGAGGATAAAACCATGGTGAACGTGAGACAATCCACTTCTTAACAGAGGAAACAGTTTAACTTTGTTCGGAGGTGCTTCTCTTATTTGGATCAGTAAGTGGTTATGCTTCTGTAACGTACTTGACCCGTTTGTTTTATTTAATCTTTGTTTCAGATGTCCTGCTGGAGCGTCAGGCTCACCTTCCCACCACACACAAGTTCAGCAGAGAACCATGTAAGTCGCTCAGTCCTCCACATAAACACAAAAGATTAGAACGTCTTGATGTACGCTCAATCCTCCAGGGAAGTAAATCCCCAAAGTGTCTGTTCATCTGGTCGTAGCGTTTCGTCTCACATCCAGGTGACGTCTTCAGTCTCAGCTGACTGCAGGTTTCAATCTTATAAACAGGACATTTGCATTAGACTGAAACCAGCCCAGTGAAGGAACAATGGGCTGTGAGGGCAGTTCCTTAATCTTAATTATGCAAATTCTCATGACCATTGATCAAAAGTGTTTGATGAAACGTTTCTCCCTCTGAAAACGCTACGAGCAGATGAACAGAATCAAACTTTGGGGACAAAAGTTTAGAGTTTAAAAGTTGTTTTTTTGTCTAATGAGAACAAGTAGGACAGATAAAGACTGTCGGCTGCTCAATCCACACTTGTCATGGGAACAGATTGAACATGGAAAGGATATCAAATGTTTTAATTGAGAAAATTTAATGGAAGCGACGCCTCTCAAGAGAACGTGTACAGGGTGATGTTTCCTCCGTGTCTTAAACATCTCAGAGCCGAGGAGACCAGCAGCTCGACTCTTGGGAGAGGAAGCTTGTCCCGTTTTTAGGTTAAAGCTGCTCAGCAGTCCTGGCTCTTCTTTGGTGTCACCATGCTCCGAATGTTTTCAGCCGTGCTGTTGGAATCGATGCTTTATGTGATTTTAGCATCGTTGTGCTGAAACATGAGGAAGAGGTAGAAGTCAGAGATGCAGGCTTTTAAACTGAGCGCTGATATTGAGCCACAGGGTCTCCCGTCTCTTTATTCCAGAAGAACGTTTTCCAAAAGTAATGAAAACATGTGTCTGACATGGGAACAGTTTTCTGTGAGTTTTGGTTCAGAGAAGACGACGTTGTTTCTGATCGTGTTTGGATGTGGCGACGTGTTTGCACGATGGAGCTTTAGCCTGCAGCCTGAGGGCCTGAAGATCACGAGCATCAGCCTCGATCCGCACGCAGATACTTCTCCAAATAATCCCAATTTATTTTATGATTTTATTTTATTGTAGATGATGAGACATTTAATGTCTTCACAATTTCACAACATTATTGTGAAATTGTTCAATTTGTCGACACAGTTCTTTGCAGATTGCTGAACCTCTTTAATTCTGAGAACGTCTGCCTCTCTTTATACCGACCTGCTGCTAATTAACCAAGCGAGGAGCAACACGTTCCTCCAGCTGCTTCTTTCTTACTGTCACTCACTTCTCCAGCGTTTTGTCTGAAACATTTAATGAAATGCTAAAATGTCTCCGTTGAAATATTTAACTTGTTTTCTGCTTTATTGTGAATAAAATTCATAAGATTTGCAAATCATTGCACAGCATCCAAACTTTTGTGGAACTGAGGTTTTTCTTCAGCTCAGAGGAATTTTAGACGCCGTCTTAAATTGACAAATTGTGCTTCTGAGCAGACATTTAACGTAGCTTCCTGTCCTCTCTTCGTGCTTGGGGTTACAGTACAAAGGCATATTATCAGTGTGCAGCTGCTCCCTTCTTCTTTCTAAGCATGAAAGTTTCCTAATCCAGTCCCACAGCAGTTAGAAACACTCGGTGTATCCTCTCCTCTCAGTGTACAGGGTGATAAAGAACCAGCCTCCACCCATCCTCTCCATTGAGCTGGACCACAACCCCTTCAAGTGCCCTGCTCCCGGGTGCACCAAGTCATTCAGGAAGGCGAGCCTGCTGCACTACCACATCAAGTACTACCACTCCGACCAGCAGCTGGAGGAGCAAAGCAGCGCGGAGGAGGCCGTGAGGTCGGTTTGTGTCCCACGGAGTAGATACGGTGAGCAGAGGCCGGTGAGTTTAACGCTGACTGGAGCTATTTTGGGTTTTTTTTAGGAGGAAGCGATCTTTTTCAGAGGGCGGCGACTTGGTGTCAGACAGGAGGAGTGAGAACTCGACCAGCGGAGAACATAGCATCGTGGGAACAGGTACAGAGCAGAGCACAACATCAGGACATAGGAGCAGAAAACCAGGCCAACCAGCAGCGTTGGTCATTTCTCTCATGTGTGCCTGTTAGTAGAAGCCAAGAAGGACGGGGGGAAGGAGAAAACGGGAGGACTGGATAAGAAGGAGAGGAAGAACTTCCTGCGAATCAAACTGAAGAAGAAGAAAAAGAAGAAGAAGAAGAAGAAAAGTCAGACGGGTGAGACTCATTGTGTCTGTTGACCTTCTTAAACTGAGGTTAACAGGTTTGTAAGATATTTGGAGCCTAAAATCAGAGGTCTGCACTGTAGAAGTGTCATATTTTACCATCCGTTTTCTTTCACTTATCTAAGTCAGAGTCATGGGGAGGTCAGGTTGTCCCAGCTTCCACGGGTCGAGAGGCAGGGTACACGCTGGATAGGTCACCAGTGTGTCGCAGGGCTAACAGAGACAAACAACTGTTCAGACTCACATTCACACCTGTGACCAGTTTAGCATCACCAATGAACCCTGTGAGGAAGACAGGACCCACCCAAACACGGGAGATCATCCAGTCTCCATCCATTTCAGCTACACTGGCTTCCTGTTGAATTTCAGTACATTTTAAGATCCTGGTCTTGACATTTAGAGCCTTGCATGGACTGGCACCAGCCTACATCTCCGATCTGCTGCAGCCCGATGTCCCCAGCAGGTCCCTGAGGTCATCTGATCAGGACTATAAAACAGACTTTGGCTACGTTCACTCTGCAGGTCTTGATGCTCAATTCCGATTTTTTGATCAAATCCGATTTTTTTGTCTGCTCGTTCACACTACAAATAAAATGCGACAGCAAACGCGCTCTAGTGTGAACGCTCAAAGCGCCCGCATGCACAAAAGAAGACGTCACACACAACGCGCTCTGTTTAGACCCAGAGCAACAGTATGTTTGACTGATGGCCTCAATATAAAGACTTCAGACTTCACGTTTCCCAATTTTTGCTTTAAGTTATTTTGTTATTTACATAATAATGTAAATAACCTAATAATGATCCTTATTGCTGTTTTAGAGGAGCGCTGCTTCAAAGGATAGTTGCAGATTTCTGTCAGAATCTGCAGATTATACAGTACAAATAAAATGTTCACGTTTCTCCAACGTTGTCTTCCCAACAGTTTCACTGGATGGACAGGAAGCGTTCGCGATGTCTTCTCCGGCGCTGATAATTGGCGTCTGTCTTGTGTCAGTGACGTAAAAGACGGATTTAATGTGACGTGACCATCAAACAGCAGCTTTCTAAAACATCAGATATGTATCGGATTCAGCACCACATACGAAAGTGACCCAGATCAGATTTGAAAATATCGGATTTGTGCCGTTCACACTGTCATGATCGGATATGGGTCGCATAGGGTCAGAAAATTGGATTTGATGCGCTTTCGCCTGCAGTGTGAACGTAGCCTTAGACGAGAACTAAGGGTGACGGAGCTTTTAGCCACTGTGGCCCCGAGACTGTGGACTCTCTCCCTCAGACATTAAGACTGTGGACTCGGTCGTTGTTTTTAAAAAAACAACTCAAAACTCACCTTTTAAAACAGTTTTTGGTTAAATTTCTGCCTGTTTTATATTGTCTGTTTTACCTTTTTACTATTTGTTATCTTATGAAGGAATGAAGGTGCTATATAAATAAAATGTTATTTATTATTTATCTTCAACTCACATTTTATCTGTTATTGCACTTCTTGCATCCTCAGATTTAAATATAGAGTCCGATCTGACAGAAGTGTGAACCTGCGCATTAGTAACACCGCAGAAAATGAACTGCAGCGTGTTTGGCTCAGATTTGCTGCTGAGGGCGTTTTGGCTGCTCACAAACACGAGTGTAACGGGAAAGTAAAAACATTTATGTTGTGTTGGAAACGCTGCAGACGAAGCTAAAGCACCTTCACGACCTGTTTGTGATTTAAAACTCCTCTTTTTCAGCCGCTTCTCATTAGTTGTTGTCATTACTGTGAGTTACTGAGCACCAGAACAAGTGTGACAGCGTTCACGCGAGCACTGAGCGTCCAATCATTTTGTTGCTTCGCTCTTCTTCTCATCAGGTTTCTGCAGCAGCGACGATGAGAGCTCAGACAGACCTCCGATCACTCTGAAGCTCTCAACTGAACATCACAACACACACATGCAAGGTGGGAAAACACACGCACGCTAATATCACAAACGCTGATACGATGTAAAAATTCAAAAACTGAGTTTCTGTACTTTTAGCCGACGACGGCAGCGATTGGTCAACGCTGACAGCAGAGAGCGGAGAGGACACGCCCTCCTGGCCTGTTGGCACGGAGACGGAGGAGTGTGAGGTGGTGAGGTGTGTGTGCGAGGTGGACGAGGAGAATGACTTCATGATCCAGGTGAGACACGCACAGGAATGTGTCATCTGTAGCTGCTTTTAAAATGAATCCACAGAACTGACAAACAAGTCTGGAAGGAGAGAAATGAATCATGGGAAATATTTTACATCATTCGTATCCATCAGGTTCTGTTCAATGTGAAAATTTAGCAGATTATCTTTATTAGGACTTCTTTTGTCACTGAAGGCCTTTGTCTGAGGAAACGTGCTCAGAAACACAGAATTGTGATCCCATCATTTTCTCTGTGTGTGTCTGTAGTGCGAGTCGTGTCTGTGCTGGCAGCACGGGACCTGTATGGGTTTATACGAGGACAACGTCCCACACAACTACATCTGCTACTACTGCAGACAGACCGCAGGTAGGCTTCACACTGAGCACTTACTGCTGTGCCGAGCCTGAGAAAGAAAGCAGGTAAAGGTGGATTATTTGATAGTTGGTGTGATATAAAACTCAAAGCATTTTATATGTTACAGCAAAGGCCTGGAAAAGTTCCTCGACCCCTTCTTGAGTGGTAGTAGGAGGTAGCTCTCTGTGTTTAGGTGAAATCAGTTCCAGACGTATACAGTGTTGCACCAAGAACAACCTTGCGGCTGCTTTAGTTGCAGTTTGTAGAGGTGATCACTTTTTCATTTAAAGGCGACCGGTCCCCGAGTCGAGTTTTACCCCCACTCAGCGGTTAATAGAGAGAGGTTGCAGCGTAGTCGGCGTCTTCCATTCAAACTGCGAGGGGACCAGCGCCATCATGAGGAACCTGCAGGAAACACTCAGCAGGCGGTCAATACACATTTCTCCTGTGACTGGAGGACGCCACAGGGGTCGCTGATCCGTCTCTAGGTCTGTGTGACCGAAGCCTAAAATAACAGAGAATCCATTAGTGTCCAGAAGTATATGGACGCGCTTGTATTAGGGGTGCAACGATACTCGTATCGATATTGAACCGTTCGATACAGTGCTTTCGGTTTGGTACGCATATGTATGAACAATACAAAATTTCTAATTTATTTTATCAACTTTCCTTCTGACGATGCTGTCTGCGTTGAGCGCTCAGTGTATCTGCGCTCGACAGTGCAGCCTAGGCGGAGTAGTCGAACACAGATTCACTGAGCGCAGCGCAAGCTAGCAAGACAGAAGCTAAGCTCGTTGCAACATGGCAAATTGAACCTCCCCCACCCTCATTCAGATCTGGCGTTTGGAACTATTTTGGTCTTCATGTGACGTATGACCCTGAAGGTAAGCGCGTCATGGACTAAAGTAAAACAGTATGTCGGATGTGCCACGCAATGCTCAATTACATTGGCGGGAACTAGTGTGTTAGCGCAGTTAGCTCGTTAACGTGTTGGCCGTCCAGCCCCACGCACGGGGCGATCCGCGGTAGCTCGTTAACGGAGATTTGCCGTGTTGTGGTGTTAACGTCATTTCAGATTAACGCTGACAGCACTAGTGGGAACACAACGAATATGACTGCACATTTACTCCGACATCATCCTCGTGCAAAGACAAGTGGAAGCAGACAAAAACAACAAGCACGCATGCTACAAACTTTACCCGAGTCATTTAGACAGCCGTTAGCACATGATTCTCCTTATGGGGACCTGATATGTTTAATATGCTGCTGAGAATATAGCCCAGAAGAAGCGTATAGTAGAGCTTTTATTTTGGAAAGAGACATTTCTCTGTAATAAACTCTCTTTTCCAAAGATGAGTGATTTCTCCATCAGATAGATTAATTTTTTTATTACTTTGTTGTTTCAGCAACATTAAATTTAAAAACTGTAATTTTGAGTTAAAATATATATTTATAATTTTAATAAATGACAAATTAAAAAGGCATGAACATTTTTTTTTTGTATCGAGAAAATATCGAACCGAACCGTGAATTTTGTGTATCGTTGCACCTCTAGCTTGTATGTCTTAGATCAGAGACAAATCGGTGAAACTGCATTTGTGCTGATTGTCTGGTCAGGTTGGTGAAGAGCAGCAGCACGAGGAGGCTTTGATTAGATGTGACACTGCAAGTCAAAGTGTGTGTTTGTATTGTAACCTTTTCTAACTGGTTGGAAAAGGACGGAGCCATGTGACTTATGTTTGTACCTCAGTGAGTGTGTGAGGCTTCGACGACACGAGTCCACAGCTCAGGCTGAAGCCGTTTTCAGAGACCTGCTGGCTCTCTGTGGGTTCCTGTGTGGTGCTTGTGCTTCTCCTCTCATCTTGTTTTCATCTGTAATCCTCATTGGTCCAGGTTGGCGGTGTGCTCAGCGTTTCCGGTCTGAGCCCGACTTGTTGAAATCCGGTCACATGTTTGGCCTGTCGTGTGTGAAGGAGAACTACTCCGAGGTCAACGCCTCCAAGATCTCACACACCAGCCACCTGCTGGCGCACACGTACAGCATCAGCCAGGTCCTCAGCGCCCTGCAGCTCAAAATCAGCCTGCTGCGGTGAGTGCGATCGCGCCGGCGGCTCGGCTCATCCGTTCGAGCCCGCAGAGACCTTAGCTCGGTCTGACTGTGGCCGTCTTTCCCCGCAGCTCGCCGTCCCACCCCGACCAGCAGCTGTGGAGGTCACCATGGAAGCAGGAGGAGAGGCACAGACTGACGTCCAGCCCGAGAGGAGAGCCGCCCGTCTGCTACGTCAGCAGCGAGCACTGCTATCAGAAGCCCGGAGCATCATGGGAAAAAGGAGAGGAGCAGGAGAAAGAGAGGCCGATGGTGACGGTGAAGCAAGAGCGCAGTGGCGAGGAGAAGGTAGAGACTCAGCAGACACTCGTGTAGCCTTTTAACACGTTTCCTACTCAGAAACCTGAAACACTCGTTCACCAACTCTCTCCACTGCCCGAGGTAACAGGACACAAAACATCTGTGTTTTCATGTATTTGTGCTCTTCACACTGATGGGGGGAAACATGAGCAATAAAATCTAAACTGGGATTTCACTCCTGCATTAAGGCTGAACATCATAAAATCTGATTATTTAGAGCAAAGACGATGAATCTCTTCTCTGCTGTGAATCTGAGACGCGTGAATCTTTAGCTGCTGGGAGGTTTAGGTGTAGTAAAAAAAACAAAGCCTGGCTCACAGAGACCTTGAGCAGAAGCGGCGCCTCACGCTCGCAGCGCTAAGCTCCTGCTGTTGCTATGAGACCAGTGAAGACCAGTTAGAAGCTCATTCTGGTGAATGTGGAACTATTTTTACCTTTTACTGAGTGTGAGGGGAGAGGAGCTGCAGAGGATACTCTGTGAAGATACACCAACAGAAAAGCTGTAACAGGCTTCCTCTGCACAGTCACACAGCCAGAGATTTTACAAACGTGAGGCTCTTTGGGTAGATCATGAAAACCTGTCATCTGTTTGATTTCATGGCCAGTTTCTGATCCTGAATTGTTTTATTTCTCTTAACTGGTGGAGAATTCTTGTAGAATAGAAAGAATACATCATTAGTAGCAACGAAATGGAGCTAAAAATAAACGATTGATGGAGAATCCACAAGTGAAACGAGCAGATCACAGTGAATTTATTTAAGTAGACCAGAAGACGAGATGTGAGATGTAAGAGAGATTCTTTTATTCCAGAGACGGTCACAGAAGCAAAAGGGTTCGACAGGTGAGCCTGTGGAGGGGTTGTACGCTCCCCTGTTGATTGGCTCATGAGTCTGTAGAGGCTGTGGCCGTAAACTGTCTCTGAATTTTTATTTAAATCTTAAGGAGATCACCTGTAAAAAAGAAAATAATTATTTATTTATTACAGAATAAGCAGGCCATGACTTGTAAAAACCTAAATTTCATATTAAATTGTAAAGTTACTGAAATATAAACTGGAGATGTAATCTAATAATATTCTAATTTCAGTTCGGCTATTAGATGAAAATCGATAAAAACTGAAAAATGTCCGCCTGACCCTTCAGAATCAGCTGATCTCTTTGAACTTTTTAAATACAGCAGAAATCTCCAGGACTCAGAATCCAAAGCCAGCGTTATTATGTGTTTAACCCTTTAAGACCTACCATAGAACCAAGTCCGCCAGAGCTTATATTATATGTTTACATGCTGTGGAGCCATTTTTGGGAGCATTTCAAGTTGCTATACATCAATACAACCATTACAGCCCAGATTTTAATAATATGTCTGCATTAAGTGCATAGTAATTACATAAATTGCAAAAAAAGTGCAATAAACTACAAAACAATTGAAAATCATGTTTGTTTTTTTAACATATATTTCTAGTTAGAGAAATTTAAGAGGCTTATCCCTCAAAACTGTAAATACAAAAAAGTTGCACAAAATAGTTTCCCACCACAGGAAATTTATTTTGAGTGTCTTCATAGTTTTATTTTTGAAATACACCAATTTTTATACACTGCAGGAAAAACAAAAATAAATATTATAATGCAAATTTGCAAAAAAGCAGCATATGCATCAAAATAAACTATTTCCAGCAGTGCAATATGAGTCCTAAGCATCCCAGAAACCACACAGAAAGTCAGAAAGTCAAACATAACTTTTAAAAACACCAGTATAGGCTCATGAGGCCCTGCTGGTAAAAAAAAAAAAACTACATTTCTGCGAAAATGACATCACTTCCGGTTTCGGGCAGGACATGGCGGACATGTGATAGCTCACGCTGACGTCTATTCCAATGTAGGAAGTGTTACGAACAGCTGATCAGATCAGCAAAGCGTGTTTCTGCAATATTATGTTTTTGTTGCTGCAAGTGCTTTTTATGCAGTTTTTGCAAAGCTATATGTGGAAGGAAACTGTGACCGAGGACAAGCTGATGGCATAAGATGTAAGTACAACTCCCCCGGTTTCATATGCAAAAAAAATTATTGCGCTAGCTCACGTGGTTGCAGAGCTACAAGGATTTAAAAGTAGATGCGCAAAACGGAGCGTGCCCGCTCCGATCGTTTTTAAAGGGTTAACCAACTCTGAGCATCACGGCTTGTATTGTAGAGGTTTAACACTGTGATGTAACAGAAACAAGGACCCTGCATGTGTGACCCGGGGTTCTTTGGGGGGCGAGGGGGGGACCGCATTTTCTCCAGAAAAGGGAATTTTCAAGCATCATTGGTAGAGTGTCGTTATTCAAACTACAAACTACTACTGCAATCTC
This sequence comes from Neolamprologus brichardi, assembly GCF_056152115.1. Lineage (NCBI taxonomy): Eukaryota > Metazoa > Chordata > Actinopteri > Cichliformes > Cichlidae > Neolamprologus > Neolamprologus brichardi. The sequence continues at coordinate 33,798,580 of NC_142123.1, forward strand.
CAAGTTTGTCAAATTCACTGAAAAACGAATTCGTCTTCGTCTCTGCTGCTGTTTGTTAAAAGCATCTGTCATTCTCTCTGTGTAGGAAATAAAACCTGAAGATGTCAACAGGAGCGCAGCTCATACCGCCGCAGACGGAGACGCCACCGCACTCACAGATGTGCACAACATAAAAACAGAGAATCACGCAGGCGGCGGCGAGCAGGCGCACACTCGGACGTGCGCAGCGGAGCCTCGCGCGGCGTCGGTGGCCGAGTGTCAGCTGAACCTGCTGGAGCACATCGAGTCCCTGCACCAGCAGATCAGCGCCAGGATGGACGTGATCGAGAGAGAGCTGGACGGTAACGCACACGTTGAATGTAAAACACAGAGTTGCACACGACGCTCCACATTAATCATTCAGTGTTATTCAAATAGTCACGGTGGCTTCGTCTGGTTACGAAAGCAGAGAGAAAGAGAAAGCAAGTAAGTAATTATCCACCACGAGTTAGAGCTAGCTGGAGGAGAATAATTACTGAGGCGTGGGAGGAAGGAAGAGAGAAGGTTCGGTTTTTTGCGTCGCTTCACTTGGAGGGGTCGTGTGAAGCTCATGCACACATCCTCCTGATCGCCGTGTTCCTGCCTGCTGCTCTACTTTCACCGTATTTCATTCAATAACACTTCATTGCATGTTTGGCCTTCATTTTAATTGAATTGGGATTAGAGAGGTCTCGCTTCACTGTTGTACATCATGTATCTTGTGTGACTGACAGAGTGGCGCGTGCCTGAGCGTGATACAGCAACGCTGGGTTGGACGTGATGAAGCGTCAGAGTCAAGTCACACCTCGGTGTTAGTTTGTGTCCACATGTGCTCGCTGCTGGTCGTAAAACTCGCTCTTCTTCTTTGTCTTCAGTTCTAGAGTCCTGGTTGGACCACTCCGGCGAGCTCGAGCCTCCTGACCCTCTGTCCCGCCTCCCGCAGCTCAAACAGCGAATCAAACGGCTGTTGTGTGACCTGTGCACCGTGAGGCGCCTGTCGGTCTGCCGCTGACCGCCCTCCCTCTGAACTCTGATGAGACAAAGAGCGTGAAACTCCGAGTTGACTGTGGTTTGTTTCCCTGCAGTTACAGGACAGCGCCCCCCTGTGGTGGAGAAAAGGTGCTCTGCAACAAGATGGTGGTTTTTTTGTTTGTTTGTTTTTAATACAACGCGACTGCTGATTTACGTTCCTGAAACGCCTCCAGCAGGACTTGAGAGTCCGTGTGAGCACCAGGCGAGGACGAGTTAGGTCATTGATCAGCTGTCATCCGTCTCATCGGGACGGGATGATGTTTGTCTCTTTGGAGGCTGAACGGACGCGTCGTCTGCCATCAGCTCGTTGTTTTTCTGTCAGCCAGCATCGAAGTGTAACAACGCACACAAAGGATTTGGATATCGTATATTTTCTAATTGTACTAATATTGCCAGTACTAATAATTGTTTGTTTTAAAGACTCTTGGAGGGTTTTACAAGGGTTGGTGACCACTAACTGCCAGTTGAACTAGTGCTAGTTAGTCGCAGCAGCTCTCAGAGCTCCTCTCTCTCTCTTTTTTTCATCGTTTTATTCACCAATGAGGAGAGGAAGAACGCTACAAGCTGACTTAAAGGCAAGCTGACTTAAAGGCAAGCTGACTTAAAGGCAAGCTGACTTAAAGGCAAGCTGACTTAAAGGCAAGCTGTATTATTTTTAAATCATTTAAATCTTTTTTTAAAAATGTTAGGAATCAGTGCGATGTGGAGCAACAACAAAACAGCTTCAGTGTTCCTCAGGAAGGATAGCCTTCAAAAAGCAGCTTATTTTCCTACCCACACATATTTAATCTGACTAATTTACTGCAGGACATATCCCTTACTTTTATTTTGAAAGTCACTGCTTCATTGTTGTATCCACCCTCTGTGTGGTTCCTGATGACTGATGTCATCACCGCTGGGGTGGGGCAGCACCACAGGTTAATTAATCATTGATCAATAATCATTATGCCCCGTGTGAGGCCCACCTTTAGTTTATTTGTCACTCCCAGCATGAAGAGACGTTTACACATTTGTGTAAAGTCACGACTGATTATGACGACTCGTGAGCATCTGCGGGACTCTGCAGCAGTTTCAGCGTTTTTGCTCAACATTGGACTGATTCCAAGCGTTTTTGTCTTCTGTAATAATTTAAACCCAGAATGGAGCAGCGGGCTTTGTACCACACTGAACAGTGAGGCATGTTTAGGCTGGTGTTATACAAATCTTGAATATGGTTCAGTTTTCATGTGTGTAAAGCTCTGAACCAGTCAACAAAGATGCAGGAGGTCATCACTGTGCAGACTGCAGCAACAACCAGGCAAAACCTACTGGGGACTCAGTGGTGAGCAATGGCCTTGATCTGTCCCACGGGCCATGGTTTGTTCCTGGCCTTTGACTGAAGGAATGATGTCACAGGTACATGCAGCTGAAGGTTTCCCTTCAAAGAACGCGTGGGCTCAGCCGTAGAGTGGACGAGGGGCTGTGGCGTCCCCGAGGGAGCTCAGAGTAGTCGCTGCACCTCCACGTCTAAAGGAGCCCGGTCATGAAACTGTTGCAGAGGGAGTCCATGCCTGGAATACCTACTTAGCCCACTGCCACCAGCAGACGGGGAGAAGGAAGATGGAAAACTCAGCCGCAGGTTAACAGATACTGAGCTTTTCCTTTCACGAGCTGTTTCAGTTGCTAATTTGAAGTTGATGCAGTCAGTTTAACCGTTTCAGACAACTAAAAATTCTGCTCCTGCATTTTTGACTCATTCACAATCAAACAATATATCTTTTGAAAGCACAAAAACTCGACACCAAATGGTGTGAACCACTTATAAAGACACAGAAACAGTAGCTCTTTGTACTGATCTGTCGTTTCTCACCTCTGCTGAGCGCTGTTTGCACTACAAGAGTCCAACAAACTAAATGCTTCCAGAAAAACAGGGTTTAAAAACACGCATGTTTAAATGGATGTAAACGGCTAACTGCAGAGCCGATCACATTCAGTTCTGTTATTTGGGGAAATTCTGGGAATCATTTTGCAGGAGGAATTCATTCATTCATGGTATGATTCACTGCTTGCTCGAGCTGTGAGAGGTCACCCAGAGGAGGTTGTGCTTTGGCGTCCTGTTGGTGTTTCTCTGTTAAAAGCCTCATTGAGGGAGCAGTTTTCTTCCCCTCCTCCTGTCCTCATTTATCTGCTTTTCTGCATTTATTTGTTTGCTCAAATACGCAGTATCTTGGGTTGTGAACAGCATGATATGTTTTTTATTCTGGACTCTACAGTGGTAGCTTTGCTTAATTCACAGTTAATAATTCATCTGCTCTGAAACTGTTTTAGCTCGTCTGCCTTTAAGGCTACTCTTTCCTAATTGGTTGCTCCTCTTAAATAGAAGATTTGGACAGCAGGTGGGTGGGGCTTATGTGCCTGAGATGACCATATTAGTAATATCCTCTTTCTGTGACATCATACAGATCCAGGGATAGAAAAAAAGCTGCCTGATATGTGGGCTCACAGCGAATTGTTCTTCATGTTAAACATGAACTTCCACTGCTGGCCCTGGAAATAAGGAAAAGCAGAGTATGTCCCCGGCTTTTTATTTTCTAACAGCTGGCTCATAGTAAGTTTTATATGTATGAGTCCTGAACCAGACTGTCCCGCACAGAATCATATTCAGATGGAGAAAACTGCTGGTGCTTTTTGCCGTTGTTGGTGCAGTCTGCCATTAAAGCAAACAGCTGTTAGATTAAGAAACCCCAGCAGCTTTAAAATGTACATATGTCTGAATGAAGTTTTATATTCTTGAACAAGAAGCTAACTGTATATAGCTGTAGATTTTATTTTGATAGAATGGCTTGAAAGTGGAACTTTCCAGGAAAACAGTTGTTCGTTTCATGTTATTTTCAGTTTTTCCTTCAGCGTCTCGTTACTCTCTGAAAGACTTAACGCTGATGTGTCTTTAATCCAACCTGTTGCTTCAGTTTTTTAAAGTTTTATTACCACGCCGGCTAAAGATGCTCTGTGTTACGTATCGCAGCCCGCGGGGGCGTCTGACTCACACCACATGAACTGTATATAAAAGATGGACACATAACATAAAGTCACCAGAACAGCGATTCCTGAGATATCAGGAAGAGTCTCATAGACATTTCATCCAATCAGACAGCTTTTCACAGTCGCCGCCCTCTGCTTGTCATCAGAAAGCAGGTTTAAGGCGTTTACGTCTTTCTTTCATACAGTCCCAAGTTTTCATTTTTATATTCATACTCTTGTTTAAAGCACGAGGAAATGTGTTTTTCTGAGGAGTTGTAGCTTTGAATAAAGGTATAAAATCCCAGTCAGTGTGGTTGTGTCACATTCAAGTGTCTGGATTTAAAGACCGCAGTGCTTTCCAGACGTGTTCATTACTTTGTTTGTGGTTTGAGTTATTTTTAAAAATTTATTTATTATGGTCAACTTTTTAGTTCAACAAATGAGCACATCTGGATGCTTTTCAGCTATTTAAAGATATAATTCGCATTACTGAGACGACTTTTTAGGCCACATGTATCCCAGCATTGTTGAGTCACACTGGGTGAAGGAGTTATCCAGATCACACAAACAACAGCTTGGAGAGCTTTTTTATTCTAACTGGAATTGAACGGATTAGAAAAGATTGATACTTATTGAAGATCTGAGATTACGCTTCAAATATAAGATGACAATTATCCATAAAACTGGCAAATATTTATCATTTCAAATGTAATATTCATAACTGACCCCGAGATGTTTACAAGGTAACACACAGAGCACGAGTTACTCCCTAACCCAAAGCATATTCCTGTTTGGTTCATGCAGTTTTTGTTGTCCCGCTGAGACACTGATGGGTTTTTCTTTGTGTTTAAACCTAAAATCAGAGGCTTTAATCTGAATGAGAGGTTTCCCAGGCGAAATAAAAAATGTAATAATGGTGAAGAATAAAAAGGTGAATGGAAAAAAACCCATTAACATACAGAAATGAAAAGATGGAAACTGCTAAATGTGTGATCGTCTCTCAAACAGCATCTACAGATTATGCTGATCCAGGGTCACAGATTAGAGTCCTCAGCAGAGAAGCGAAACCTCATGTTTAAACCTCTGACGTCCATCATCTGCCGCTCTTCCCTGTTGAAGTATGCGGTGCCGTCTCTGATCTAAAGAGCAAACCAGCGTCATTGATACCCACGAGTGAAGAAGGGATATAAATGTCCTGCAATCTTCAGCAGTTAGTTTACTAGATTTGACCAGGATTGCATCAGTAAGGGATGGGATGAGATTTTATGGTTCTTTCCATCCCATGATCTTCACTTGTGTTCATGTTAACAATGAGAGAAAAAATGGTGAAAATATTCAGGACAGCAACAGTTTTGAGATACCTGTCCTTTGATAGATGTGTTGGTGTGTGTGCAGTGACACAGAGTGTTGTGTTCAGGTCCAGTCAGCCAGATGGTCTCACTGTGCGTCCGCAGACCACCGGGACATTTCCTGTTGGCACAGACTGTGTTACACACTACAGTTCACTGAGCAGCAACATACAAATGGTATTTCCAGGATTTTATAGACGAGCTGGGACAGTAAGGATCGCATCATTAGTCTGATAAACAGGCCTGTAATATCCACACAATTTCCAAAAAACCCAGGACAACAGATCAGATCAGCTGATCAGAATATAAATGCAAAAACACAGTCCTGGTGGATAAAGCTGCTCAGAGGAACTAAGGTCTTTGATCCATTTGTTTCTGCATGGTGACCAATATTTGAGCTTAATCTCATTGTGCTGGACGATTTTCAGCTGCTGCTGAAATAATTTTGACTTTAATTTGCTTTCATCTGTTTTTACAACATGCGTGTTTTTTCAGTTTGAAACTAAATGCCAGGATTTTGTTTCTCTTCTTGCCAGAAAACCGAACATCCCATCTGGCTTCCTCACTGGTTAACTCTCCATTACTCCTACATTAATGCAGAAACTACCAACTCAAAGTTGGTAGAGATCAAATGTAATCCTGTGTTTTGTCTCAGACTGATTATTATTTCCTGTTCCAACACGACTGTGCACATAGCAAGGTCCACAAAGGCATGGATGAGCGAGTTTGGTGTGGAACAACCTGACGGGCCTGCACAGAGTCCTAGTCCTATACTCAGGCCGACAGAACACTTCTGGGATGGATTCGAGTGGAGACTGCGAGGCAGGCAACTGCGCTTGTGGAAGAATGTTCAAAAACTCTAATAAACCTGCACAAAGCCTTCTTAGAAGAGTTGAAGCTGCTACAGCTGCAAAGGGTGGTTCGACATTATATTTGACACTATGGATTAAAATTGGAATGTCACTCAAGTTCACATATATGTGAATACTTTTGTTAATATAGTGTGGCATAAATATATCGTAATACAACATAAAGTCATTGCAGGTGTGTTATTAAGGTTTATTAAATATTTAACACATTTACAGTAAGAGGAAGAACAAACCAATGTCTCTACATATAGTCATGAAACAAAGTACACTCTTTGAGTAATAACATTCAATATATCAGGACATAATAAAAAGCATTGTGTCTATTTCAGGACTTGAAATGAGGTAAATCCAACCTTAAATGAACAACACGTGATATATTACACTGTGTCATTGTTTACTCCTCAAGAAGTGTGTACAAAATGTAGTAGTCCCTTACTGCTCCCATACAAGTTAAGCAGGTCAGTTGGTTTGATTAACCGATTATCAGGATTTGGGAGCATCTCTGTGATAGAGAGGTGCTGTACAAGAGCATTCAGGTGTGTGAACACAGTGCCACAATCTTTAAAGTGGTCGATGTTCCAGCAAATTCCCCTCAAGGTCAGACTATACAATGCTCAGAGAAATGTAAAAGATCCCAGGCCGCATTTAAATGTTTAAGATCAGGCCAGGACCATTGAAAGACTGAATATTAAACAAGTACAGTTTATTAGCAGATTTGCAGAAGAAAGTCTTGTCTCTCTAAAAAGAACATGGCAGCACAGCGTAGATTTACTGCATCTTAACAAACCACAAGACTTCTGGAACAATGTCCTTCAGACAGATGTTTGCATATAATGCACAGAACAACACATCAGTACAAACACCTCACACCAACTGTAAGCACGGAGGCTGAAGGTTGGTGATTTGGGCACCTTGTAGTTATTGAAGTATGTATTCCGTTACGTTACTCAACGAGAGTAACGTATTCGGAATACTTTGGATTACTTAATATATTATCATGCTGTTTACAACTACATGAATGTACTATTGCTGTGATTTATTACTGTTACTGAAGGTCCGCGGCTCCGAACCGTAGAAAAGGGACCTCTGGCTAATTTGCTAATTTAATCAAATTAAAAACTACAAATAAAGTTTCCCAGAAAAAAAAAAAAAATATATATATATCTATATATATATATATATATATATATATATATATATATATATATATATCAGAAACAAAGCATCTGGTGCTCGTGGAAAATTTTGACACCTGTTGAGAATATGGCGGCTGATCTCGTGACTTGTTGTTTACGCTGACGTAGCTCCGCCCCGGACTGTCCGCGTGCTGCTGGTTGCGAGCTCAGTCAGTGAGAGAAGATCCTCGCGACCACGTCTATCTTAACGGCTGTCTTTGACGTTGAAACGGTCACAGGCGGCTGGATTAAACCGGTAACCTGAGCAGATTCCGGCGTTAACAAAACACGGTGAGTAGCGTCTGGTCCGACTCGGCTCGGCACGAACTAATGACTGCTCTTCAGGATAATTAACCAGTTAACGGGTAAATGAGCGGGTTAGTTTCATTGTTAACTGTTACTAGTTAGTGGTGGAGGTTATTAGCTCGGAGAACTAGCTTACATGGCAGCGGTGTGTTTGGTAACAGGTGTGTGTCGGTAACGTAGCAACGGTCGGTCTGCGGCTTAGCATCCGCGCTCATTAACGTTGAACGTTAAAGATCCTCCACAGCATAACTCCTGCCACTGTGTGTGTGTGTGTGTGTGTGTGTGGGCGGACAGCCTCGGTACATCCCGTTCAGCCCAGCCTCGCATCTATTGTTGTTACAGCCCGTTAATTAGTCGGATGGATGTCGGCAGGTGCGTAGCTGTTTGAGGCGTTTACAAGAACGTCGTGATGAGGCTTGTTTATAGAGCTGGGATTAAATAAATCCGCTCATGATGTCAGCCTCCTCACTTTTGCTAGTGCCGCACGTCCTGATCATTTACCTTTGATTTTATCAGCTCGTTTTCAGCCCCTTCTGATATAAAGCTGCAGTTCATTCCATTTGTTTATAGTCTGGGCATAATCAATCAATTTTATTGATTTCTTTATTGAGGTTCCTGGCTTAAATGGGGCTGTTCCATATACAGTTAAGGCAGAGGGTCTGTGTTATCTGACATAACAAATGTCTGTGTGGGTTCCTGAGATTTATGGCCATTAAAAATGTGTTTCAACAGCGCTTTCATAAACCCTGCAAGAATCACCGATAAATATTAATGTGTAGGATGAGACCATGTATGAATCTGTAGATGAAGAGCTACAGAAACGCACACAAAGGCACTAAAAGAGCGAATATATGATGGCTTTAAGGACTCCTGTGTTAGGCTCACAGCACAGCTTTCTTATCAGTTTCACAGTCTAATGTACATGTACAGTCATTACATCACAGAAACATGTAAAAAATAATAATAAGAGAAATAAAAACTGAAGCTGCGAATAAATGAAACACAATTTTTTTGCCCATGTGCCACAAAACCTTTGTTCCTCCTGGAAGTATTATAAAAATAAAAATGGGAATCTTCTTTATTTATGGAGTATTTTTTCCAGGGATTGGAGGAGCTTCACAGGAACCAAAAAGAAACCGATGAAGTTGAGAAACTGCAGTGTATATGACAGTCTATGTTAAAGAAATAACAGTATTTATAATAGTAACTTGTTGAATGATGGGAATTATGAGCTTGTGACTAATCAGCAGTCCTGAATAACAGGAGGGGGGTAAACTGAGCTTTTTGATGTGTGGCGCGAACCAGGAAGAACCAGCGGTGCAAACAGTACATGAGGAAGAGGAGGGTTGTTAACAGCCCTCAGCAGGAGAGCTGGATCAGGACTAGAGGCACCAGGACCGCTCAGACTCTGTGAGATTACAAGCAAAAGAACGAGGAGAAGGGCCAACTGATCATTTTGGTCCTTAAAATGTTCCTTTTGGTCGGCCTGTCATCTGTACGTGACGACCTTTTGCAGGTGTTCCTGCAGGTGTGTTTGTATGTGTGCTCTTCTGTCAGTGAGATCAGGTTTGTGGAGTATCCCACTTGTATGTTTACACATGTAGTCACTATATCTCTGTTTTATAAACAGAGTAGCCCTCGTTGCTGCCTGGAGCACACGTAAACATGGACACGGTGTCATGTAAACAGTCGTTCTGTTAGCAGACGTGTCCTCAGGCTGAGTGATCCACTCATGAATCCACCAAACAGAAATCCACTCACAAACAGTACCTGCCTGGTTTGTTTGGGCCTTGGGAGCCTTTAATGAAAAAAGACACATGAAGCAAAGAGTGGAGTGACTAAATCAAACGTGGTTAATAGCCACACATTGGTTAGAAGTCAATCTGGGAGGCTCGAAAAGCTCATTTCTATTACAGGATGTACTGCTGGTACCTTGAGCTTTAATGTAGGAGCGGCAATGCTCAGCCTCGCTCTCAAAAAACTGAGAGGATAGCAAAGTTTAGCATAAACTTGTTTCACCTGTTCTTTGTTTCTGTGTTAAACAAACCTGTGGTAGACGGGAGCGGCTTGAAAAGTCACTTCTTCATATTTCAGTTGATCACACGGTTTATTAATGGCTTTTCCCCCACTGAGCTTTTAATCACAGTGACGAGTGGTGCTGCTGTTGCTTTGAGTCCTTTTCTTTCACTCCCCCTGGGCTCGCCGTCTCGGTCGTGGCTCCGCCTCGTTGCCACTTGCTGTGAGCGAAGAGGCATCGGCTCACCATAAACTACCACAGCACCATCTGTGCTGCTGTTTTAGTCACAGGTGTGCTGCGAAACACATTTTAAAGTCTGCACTCCATTTTTAGACACATGAATGAAACCGTCACCACAGACACCTTCACCTGTGTTTACCACACCACTGATAACAGCCTCTTTTTTTTTCAGTCGCCTCACACGCTGCCTTAATACAACACTGAGATACCATCAGGGAAGAAAAACTGTTGGTTAGTCAGGGTTGTTACAGTCTGTTTGCTGATTGGAAACAGCATCAGTGGCAGGAACAGACCAATGGCTGGCCAGTCTGCTTTATTGGGCCTGGACCATCAGGTCATCGGTTTTGTTGCAGACTGTGGATGCAGCAAAGAGCCTGGGGTGGACACAAACCCAGATTCTCACCCCCAGCTCATCACATAGTGGCTTTTATATGCGAGGCCCATCATTCTCAGCCAGATGAGCTCTAAAAGCTGCGATGAGCCACATTTGAAATAAATCATGTTGAAATCAGATGGATTTTTACACTAATTGTGAATTTTAATTTTGCACTTGTTGGACTATGATATAACTTTGATATAATAGGTAATGTCTATGTTTTTCCTCAGAATGGTAGTTAAAATAAAAACTGCAGCATGTCTGAATTGAGGTGTAGTTTTTGGATTCGCCCCGTGTCTCATATCAGGTTGCTGCAAATGTTCAAAAGGAGCCTCAACTACTGCATAGAAACAGTTATCCTCCCTGGTCTCTGATCCCCGGTCCTGAGAAGACTTTTTCTTTTAGAAGACGCATAAATCTGTTTCACCTCAGTGCCGCATAATAAGAGTAAAATCTAATGTAAAAAAGAGCCGTTTAATTTCTGTACCGTTCATGTTTAGGTTTGGGATTGATCTCGTTTTGTTTTCACTTTGAGCTCCATCTGACTCGCACGCCGATAGTGTGTTTGGGTCGGAGCCAAAGTGCCCACAGGAAGCTCAACATCCATCCAAACCACTCTGCTGAAACACTGTTACCCAAGCTGTCTGCCCACACACACACACACACACACACACACACACACACACACACACACACACACACACACACACACAGACAGGAGGATGGCTTACTTCCAGCCAGAGATCAGTGTTTCCATTAGAGTCACACAGTTGGATTACACAGGGTGAAATGTCCCACAGGTAGACTGTGACAGAGGCACAGAGACTGGGGTCCATCCACCCATGGATAGAATGTCAGTCCAATGGAAATTAATTCACACCATGACATTTTCTGGTATTAGTGAGAGTTGATTCCGTTCATCTGGATGTGTGATTTTGGGTGGGAGGGGTGTTTCGTCCGGGTGACCTCTGCACTGTGAGCCGACTGCAGGTTTCCCCAACAAACGGTGCAGTTGTGTGGTTACTGGAACTAGCATTATTTGGCAACAGTGTTGGTCAAGTTACTTGAAAAAAGTAATCAGTAATTAATTACTGATTACTTCTCCAAAAAAGTAATCCCGTTACTTTACTGATTACTTATTTTCAAAAGTAATTAATTACTTAGTTACTTAGTTACTTAGTTACTTTTTAAAAACATGATTTACAACCTGAATAGGTGATAAAGCATAGATCTTTCAGCCCAATTCTACTTTTTCTACATAATCCATCATACAAAATGTAATCAAATGGAAAAGTCTTTTTTTAAAACTTGTTTTGTTAGTTTTAATCTTTTAACTTTATGCATGAAGCAAAATTTTAATTATATGCACCATTCTTAAACACAGCAGAAAATAAATAAAGTCAAAGACTAGCGGTCCTTTTGCTCTATTTTCACCTGTAAAGCAGGAGTAGAGTAGGCGGAGGTTTATCCTGGTGCAGGTGTGCCGCAGCGGTCAGTGGAAGGATACCGCAGTTTCTCTGTGAGTTTCTCATTACGACATAGCTACTTGGTGCTTGCTTGGAAGTTTAGGGGGGGTTTTTTCCACTGTAAAAAGAAGTTTTCTTCCCAGGCACAGCGGACACTAATGTTTTTGTCACTTTTTACGGAATCAAACTCAAAATAAGGTCAGTACTTCCACGCTTTAAACGCTGCACGCTCATACTCTCTCCCGCACTCGATATATGATCCATTGTTGATCTGCACACAGCTGTTGTCACGAACATCACACTCGCTTACGTCACTGTCATGAGACATTCTCGCAAGAAAATCATGGTTTTAGTAACGCAGTAACGCAGCGTTCCTACGGAAAGTAACGGTAATCTAATTACCGTTTTTGCAATAGTAATCCCTTACTTTACTCGTTACTTGAAAAAAGTAATCGGATTACAGTAACGCGTTACAAGTAACGCGTTACTGCCCATCTCTGTTTGGCAATGTAGGATCCTACATTGCTAAGATGGTGAAAGATGTACTCTAAGACCTCCTCCTCATTTCAGAGATGTTTCTTTTTCCTTTTCACGTAAGCGTCTTCCTTGATTCTGTTTAAACCAACGTTCCTCTGTGTTGGTTTAACACCTGCCTACTGGCTTGCAGGTGTTAAATTGACTGCCGAGTCCCAGCCTGATGATTTCTGTGTTCTGCTCTCCTCTAATTTGGTTGTTTGGTTTACCCAATATGTGATTTGCAGTAGAGCAGAGCAGCAAAAAAGTCCAATATGTATTTTTCGGACCATAAGGTGCACGGGATTATAAGACACATTAAGCAAAACAAAGCAGTCAGATAAATCAAACTTTACTCAACTCATTCTTCTTGCTTCCTCCACTTCTGTACCATTGATTCATTAATGCTGTATTCTCTCACAGCTGCTCTGTTCCCATGTTGTTGCAGTATATGAATGACTAACCTCGTATTGTGGATGAATTATCTCAGTTGTTCTCCTGACTGAAGTTTGGTCCGTTTACAGCATATTATCTACCAGCTAGTCCAACTTCAGTAATCCTACAAACGTCACTGCTGTTTAGTTTTCTGTCTTCATTTATGTTGGAAGTGATAGCAGAGCTGTACGTTTGAATTTGTTTCAGAAATCTCTCAGTCAGAACATGCTATATTATACTTAGGTAACTAGCGAAACTAGCGAGCTAACTTCCTGCTAACTTCTAACTCTGTTAAATGTAATGAATTCTGTTTTCATGTATGTCTGGATGTTAAACTTCATAGTCACACCTGGTAAAGCAGCAACGCTTGCATGTTCTACAAAAAAATGTGCTTTGTTGTGTATCTGACGGACAAACACCAAACCAGTTCCACATCACTGAAGTTGCAGCATTTTTACAAACCAATTCTGGTTCATCCGTTTCACTCAACGATCCGCTTTCCCTCATTCTCCGTCGCCGCCATGCTTTTCGGCCATGTGCGTATGAAAACAAAGGCACTGCACATGCGAGTTTTACTCATATTCTATCGCGTTATTTTATTTTCTTATCGTTGCCTAACATTGTACCGGTATTACCGTGAACGGTATAATATGGCCCAGCCCTAATTTGCAGTGTTGATTTTGGCACATAACCGTGTACGCTATATTAGTTTGTATGAGCTCACGGCCCATTGTTGGTCAGTGGACAACTGTACTGCTGTTGGCTGGGCCTGAGGAGCTCACTTAGATGGGTGAGGAAGTGTTTCTTCCACTGATAGAGCTCTAACTCGACTCTAATGCATCATGGTATTAGGTATTTCATTTATAATATTGTTTTTAAAATAGTCATGAAAATTTTATTTTTAATTCCATTGAAATTAACCAAGTTAATTTGAAAATAAATGAGATAATTGTGTCATGAATAAGACATCAAAAAAGAAGAAAACAATATTCTCACAACTGTTTTATTACACGCTGACACACATCTGTTCCACACTTACACACGTCATGGAAACACATTCACAAAAATGAAATTGTCTGTGTTAAAGGAAACCTTCAGGAAGAAAACTGTTAAATACTTGTGACAGTCACACCTGTGAGATCTTCACAGCTGCTGGATGATAAACTTTAATGCCAGCACTCATTTATAAAATCCATTGAATTAAAACGTTGAAATTCTTTAAATTCTTCGTGAGTCTGTTGTAACATTTTATGTGCTCATTTAGCTCACGTGTACCAACTGAAACCAAATTCAGCTCTTAGCAAATCTTTATCTTAAAAACAAGCGTGTCGAAGTTTCTTAGTGGAGTTGTAGCTGTAGTGCTGCAGTCCACGCAGGGCAAACTAAAGAGACGGGCGCAGCCAACAGAAAGTGCAGCAAAAATGAAAGTTGATGCTGAAGAGAATTTCCAAGCTAGTTGAGAAACTCGGTGCTTCTCCAGTCAGTGCAAAGAGAAGCTGCCAACAAAGAACAAAGGGGTCAAGGCTTTGGCACAGCGGGCTGTTTCTCTGAGTCTACTTTCAAAGCTGGATATGAAAGTTTCACATTTTTGTGCTGGTAAAGTTGACCTGAAGGGTTACAGGTAAACTACAGAGCTGCCATGTTCAGGCCTGAGGGGCTTTAAGACACATGCATGGATAAAATTGGATTAAACATCAGCATCTTGATGTGCCACGTACGCCCAGCAGCTTCAGGTCTGAGGCTGTGTGGTTTCCTTCCTGCAGCACAGGAATCAGAAGGCTTCGTTTTAGTGAAGTCGTTGTTTTAAAGGCTAATAAACTGTAGTAAAATGAGCCGAGCTTTACTTCCTACACAGTTTGTTCTTAATATTTGTTTGTTTAAAAGTTAAATTGTTGTGTCAGCTGTTTTTTATTTACTTACTTTCGCTTCTGCTTCTGACCACCCCCCCCAAAAAACAAACAGGAACGTTGTTTTTATTTATAGATGTATTTATTTGTTAATGTATTTATTAGAAGTCTCGACAACTGCAAGTAAAACAAACTGTTCCTCTTCCTGTTTGTGTGCTTTAACAGGTGGATTGTCCTATGATGGAGGAGCTTCATGATGTCCAGCTCACTGAGATCAAACCACTGCTGACAGGACAGGTGAGGGGGCGGGGCTTACAGGGTGCCCTCAGACCTGGATTCCAGGAGTTGGATGAAGTAAACTGTGAACTTTTATTAAGCTACTTCTGAGGAAAATGATTTTCTGTTTCTGTTTTTCAACTAATTTCTGAATGAATTATAAAATACAGAGGTACAGTCATCTTTGTGTTCAGTTCCTGGAAACTGCGAGTGACAATTTTGTCTCCGTCTCTCCAGAATGGGAGGAATCTCCAGGATTTTGATTGTCAGGTGAGTGACTGACACTTCATCAGCAGAAATTCTGTTCATATTGTATTCATGGACAACATTTAACTGTTTCTGAGATGTGACACGGCCACCATCCGTGAGAGTTTTTAGTAATGACCCCAGCAGGGTCTTCTTTTAAATTCTTAGAGTGAACAGTGAAGTTTATTTGATAACCTGTAGCTGAGAATGAAAGTGACTCTGTGTGAGAGACGTGGATAAAACCTCAGAGATACTTCATCATTGTGTAATTACAGGCCCATCAAACTGTTTGCTGTTTGAAGGCTGCTGTGTGTTGTTGAGCAGAATCGATTTAGGAGGAAACAATCCACACTGATCAGTCACGTTCAATATTAGCTATTATTAGAAGCGGCGCTGATGGAGGCACATGTTTTATTGAACTGTTGTTCACCTTTACATGCGTGGAAGCAGAGGGGGTGGAAGCATTTACAGAGCAGCCTGTTTTTGTATCATCACCCAGCTGTGGTATGTGTTTGGGCTATTTCAGCACTCTAACTGTAGAGAACTGGAGGTTTTCTTCATTTTGGAGTGTTTATTTCCCCCTGACTTTGATCTAGTTCTTGTGTTTTAATCTGAAGGTTTGACTGTGAGAGGGGCTGTTCAGTTTTTGGACTTTCTCAGCTGATTTAGCTGTGGCCCTCTGGTCCAACCTCAGTGTGAGTTTAGGGTCTTCTAAACCTGCTTGGACCGATCCTGAGATGACATGCATGATGTCAGCTGATGTGATAATACACTATGCAATCTTCCTGCCTTGTAATAAAAACAAAGGCTGGTCCAAAAAAAGACAAACAAGCAGAGTTTAACTGTATGGATGGAAAGTGTCCCAGGCTGTCATATTTGAGGAGAACTGTGAGGCTGAAGTCAGCAGGACTGCACACGGATCGATCCTCTGGACCCGTCATATTAACGTCACAGCAGGTCAGTCTGCATCAGCGACGGGGTAATGTAGAGCAGTGAGCTGCTGCTCGCACTGTTTGTTCCCCAGCTGTGTTCGTGTCAGGGAAATCGACATTTTCCTCACAATTTAAAACAAAACATAAAAACGCCAATAATACAGTAGATGACATTCAGTGTATTTCATATCACCCACTGGTTACAGACTGTTTCTGCTGTAGATCAGAATTAGTCAAGTGGGCACAGTGCTAAGTTATTAGCTAATTCTAGCTAGCTGGGATATCAGCCTGCACCCATAAACTGGACAGCTGCGTCACACTGACACAGATACCTGCTAGATAGTGCTCCACAACATCTGGAGCAAAAAATCCTAGGATTTCCCAAATCAGCACAACAGCACGGTCCACAGGTCCAGACTCGGGTGTCTGTGTGTCTGTTAGAGGACTGAAGATTAATCAGGACAGTAAATTCTCAGCAGACTTTTAAATTAATCAGTTTCAAGAGCAGGAGATGAAGTTTAATTAAAAAGTTCCACAAACGTCTCAGGTGGTTCACTCAGAGTGCAGCTGTGAGTCTGCTTCTTTTCTAGTGATCTGAGCTTTTCTTAAGAACACAGCCGGGGGGATAAATCCACTGATTTCTGGGTAATGGTGTTAAATCCACCTGTTGTGCTGGCAGCTGCACCTGCAGTACGCCTGTGTCGTCTGTGTGGTGGAGTGGAGGGAGCTCTCATCAAACCTCCTGCAGGTAGAAATAAAGTACCCGAAGCTGAAGGAGACTGCAGATAGAGAGGAGGCAGGTTCCACTGTTTAGACTTTAAGACCTTCCACTTCTCGGCCAATGACCACATGGATTATGTCTCTTGATCCAATCATACCACCCCCGCTTCCCGTCTCTGTGTTCACTCAGCAGAAGGCTGAAGGACGTCAGCACGGCTGACCTCCATCTTTCTGAAACCTTTCTGTCAGGATGTCTCTGGATCTGCACCAGATCTTCTGTTCTTTAGAAGTTGGGGTGGTGAGTCAGCTGCTCATTAGCTCCTCTGGAGTCACGCTTCACCAGCTGATACCTTACAGCTGCTGAGCCAGTTTGCTTCGTAGCCTGCTCTCTGCTTTTAGCTGCCTCGAGTTAGCTGGAGAGGAGTCGGCTGCTTTTCCATGCTGTGATATTAATCCGTTAAAATGTTACTTATAACACGTCCGTCTATGTACAGCGCTGTTTCTGCCAGTTCAGACGTGCTTATCGTGTCTGAGGACTGTTCTTCATGACTGTGGCTGCGTGTTTGGGCTCTGATGGTACTGCTTGAGTAACAGCATTGAGACCACTAATTCTGATTGCAGGGAATTCACTTCCTGCCTCACACGGTTCAGAGGTCGCCGAAGTGGACCTCAGGACCGTGTGAGGTCCACTTGAATAAAGCGTGCTGTCAAAGCAGAGACTGAACCGCTGCATTGGAAAACTGTGAAAACAAATTTTTGAGTTCAGTTCGGTATAGAGGCTTCATAATGTGTTTTCTTATTCTTTAAAGATATACTGTTTCCCCAAAGTCAGGAATAGCTGTAACACAACACTTTAGCTGAAGCACTTTGTTTTAAACATGCTTGGAGCTTCACTCTGCTGCCTGCAGACTTTCATCCTACAAACTTCTGTTAGAGGAAGTATCACAGTTTGACTCACCAATCCAGAGAAAAGCTCTCACACTTTCATACAAAGGTGAAACCCTCCACTTGTCTTCCACATCAGAGGTCCTGAGCCCGTCTGACCGCACTCCTGAATAAAGGTCTGCATGAAGCGAGTCCTCAGATTCACATCATCAGGTCTGCTTATTTCCAGTCCTCACGTTGAAGCACGTGTCTTGTTGCTGTGCTCACTTGTAGAAATGAGACTCGTCAAAGAAACTGTGACTTTTCAAGCATCCTCGTGTTTACGTGCACTGAACCTCACACACAGGCTTGTTCTCAGCCTGGTTTCACGCAGGAAGTTTCAGAAGAGTCGTCCTGGGATCTTTTCCACAGTTTTCCTCTCCACAGGAAACGACCTGCTTTAGACACCATTCTGATAGTACCTTAAATAATTCGCACAGAAGTCCAGGTACTGTGGACACGATTATTTAACAAGGTTACTCAAAGACTGGAAAAAATTGAGAGTACATCAAAATAGAAATCTGTGTTTTAATGAAGTGGATTTGCTTGAACTTTAATTACAGTTGGACTGGAAAAGCTAAATAAGTAAATCTGTGTACTGAAGCAGTTATTCCACAGCCTGGAGGGGAGAGTTTGGACTTTTCTGGAAAAAGTAACAGAAAAATGTGCTGAAACAAACTTCTGTTCTTGTTCTAATATTAATTGGAACCCAAAATTGTAACTGAAATTAAAAATTGATCATTTTGTTCATGCAGACTTTTTCAAATGGAGCTGAAGACCTGGTGTTACAGAGCCGCTGAGGTTAATGCAGTGCAGGTGTGAAAATGGCGTAGTCACGTGTCACATGATGTTGTTTATTCGCACGTTTATAGTTTATTTATTTAGTGATGCGCTCTTCTGTGTGTCCGCTGACTCTGTCTTTGAGTAAAAGCATACGAATGCTCTCACTGTGCCGCAGATGCAAACATGTAAAACTGTGTGTGCATGTGAGTAAGTATGAAGCTCAGATCCATTAATGGGATCTGTCAGGTGTTTCCATGAGTCAGTAATGAGATTACAGCACCCATGAATCCATTCACGGGTCTGTGCGCCCGCCTGTGTTTCCATCTGTTACCAGATGAATGTGGATGATTTCCTACACAGCCTGTGACCGGCTGAGAGTCGCCGCGCTGCAGCTTCGCATGGCGCCGTTCGGCTTTTTAAAGGAAACTACGACGCGTTCGTGTGGCGTGCTTCCTGATCACATGAACATGAGTGATCTGTTCAGAGCTGCTGACACTTGTTTACTGTTTTAAAATGACTCCAGATATTAGAGCCCCCCCCCCCCCCCCCCTTCCATGCTGCAGTGCATGTTTGTTGTCGGTGCTGACAGGGCGGGGTTTGTGTGTTGTTCGCGATGCTGCTCAGGAGCACGATGTGGAGACGGCCCATGGCGTGCTGCACGTCACCATGAGGGGCGCCGCTAAAGGCAACCGGCCCACGATCCTCACCTACCACGACATCGGACTCAACCGTGAGTGAAACACGGACACGGTTAATGAAGCAACGAACTATGTGACAACAAAAACACAACACATTGTTCTCTTTGTGTGTGTGTGTGTGTGTGTGTGTGTGTGTGTGTGTGTGTGTAGATAAGTCATGTTTCAACAGCCTCTTTAACTTTGAAGACATGCAGGAAGTGACGCAGCACTTCTCAGTTTTGCATGTTGATGCTCCGGGACAGCAGGAGAACGCTCCCATATTCCCTACAGGGTAACACACACACACACACACACACACACACACACACACACACACACACACACACACACACACACACACACACACACACACACTCATTCTGACACACACTCAGCATGCTCTGTTGGGTATTAACACACACACAGGTGCCGTTTTCCATGGTGTAACACTCACCAGTGTTGTCTTGTGGCTGATCTGTTGTTAACACAAAACGGTCCCCATTAAACAGCTGCTGTGTTTTTAAATCATAGATTAGATTAGAATAGATTCTGCAAACTCAGAAGAAAATGACTATATTTAATAAAAACAGTTATAATGTTGCAACAACATACTTCAGGAATGCTTGCTGCTTTTTTAAAAACCCCGTATTTAACCTGAAGTGTCCTGATATTTGCAGCATTTTGACTTGTTAGCAGAAACAGGAGCTCTCAGAGAAACCTGCACCAGCTTAGGAAGAACTCTTCCTTTACACACAGTTACAGTTACAGTTATCGGTTACATTAGTGTCACATTAACACTGCACCCTAAATCTATGCAGAGCTATTGTGTAGAATATGCTTCTTCACAATCTGCTAATTTTCCACTCAGATTTGTAAATAATAAAGCAGAGAGGCAGACGGTGTCAGACGGCGGTTGTTCCCACCTTCAGCTGTGCAGTAGCAGCTTCTGCTGGTGTGTGGAAACACAGCTGGGACAATCCACCCACAGCAGCTGTACACTGTGACAGCAGAAGCAGTTTGTTGTTATGAATACGATTACAGCTGATAAGAATGATTTTCACAGCACTGGATATTATGATCGCTGCACTGCTTTAACTGTCCACTGGTGTGTGTGTGTGCATGATAGGGAAAAGCTGTAGAACAAAGTGCTGCAGGACTGACTGTGTGGAAGGGTTAATGTGGCCTGTGATGCCCGTTCTTTATTTCAGCAAGAACTTTGTTTTCAGGCAATAATAATGACTTTATATTATGTAGTGGGTTTACATTACATTACCGGTATAGTAGTAACAACAAATACTGACCTACAGAGTAAACAGCAGCTGACTAAATCTAACAAAGAAACTCTGGAGAAGATTTTCTAACGGCGCTTAAAATGTTGGTTAGTGATGTCGGTCGCGAGCGAAACGGCTCCTAGAGCTGCATCTTCGAAGTGAACGACGCGAGCGGCTCCTTATTGGGAGCCATGTTTTTTTTCTCCTCTCTCTCTCTCTCTCTCTCGCACTTTTTTCCGCTTCACTCCGCACGCGAGCCTTGTGCTTTGCGCTGGGTGGGGGCGGTAGTTACACTCGCAGCAGCACAGGAACAGAGCGAGAGAGAGGCAGGAACAACAAGGTCACATTAGAAAGTTGTGGATGATTACTATACCTATTTTCAGTTGCAGATGATAAAGGATTCAGAAAGTTTATTCATGCAGGTCCATATGACAGAGAATATGCATCTTCTTTTTGTTTTCATATTTAAATTTATATTTAATTGTGTTGTGGTTTGCAGTGTTTTGTGTTGTTTCACTTTAAATTTGTTTAAAAGGAAAAAGCTGAAAATTTAAATAGTCAAAAGTTAAAATGTAAATAGTTGGTTTTTGTATTATATGATTTATTCACTCCACATAAAATGTGGAGTGAATAAATAAAAGTATATTTACGGTGGCCCCTACAGACAAAACACGTAAAAACTTCAAAACACGTACAAACACAACAGAAGTGCTCCAGGATGCTAGGGCGCAGTGTTGAGCTTTTGTTACCTCGTGGCTACACAAGCCAGGAAGTACCAACGCCTGGATTTGTTGTGTGGTAGTAACAGGTACATGAAAAGTTTTTTTGAATTATTTGAATATATATGAGTGTTTGTGTATAAATACACAAACAATACACACATGCTTTCAATTGTGTAATTTAAGTGATCTAGGTAGCTCTGTTTTGAAGTTCAGTTAATGCTAGAAATGTGTTTTGGAGTTTTGTTTATATATAAACATATATAAATAAAACCATGTTGTTGTTGTTTTTACATTAGTAATTCCTTTTGTGCATAATTTTATATTGTTGCTGATAATAAATTAATTAAAGCAACAAAACAACCTGAAGACAACCTTCCATCTTTTGGAAGTAAAATGACACACAGACCGCCTACGATGGTCTCTGTCTTGACAAAATAATAACCCACTCAACTATTCTCCAGGCGTCAGTTATTTATAGAAGTCAGTGGCAGTGCTGTCTTCTTTACAAGCTTCTCCCCAAAGTTCCCCGTCTCTCAAAAGTTCCGTTCTACACAAACAAAGACTATCAGACACACATCTGTGTGAGTTACTCCGTCCCCGAGTGGGTATGATGTCCTCTGAAGTGATGTAAACATGACTGTGTGTGTAGGTACCAGTATCCCAGCATGGATGAGCTGGCTGAGATGCTGCCATCTGTCATGACCCAGCTTCAGTAAGTCTGCTGTCTTCTGTTCAGTCAAGTGCATGATGGGTAATTTTCAGACAGACAGCATACCCTAATGTGTATCTGTGTGACATCATCAGCATAAAGAGCGTGATTGGTATCGGCGTTGGAGCCGGAGCATACGTCCTCACCAAACTGGCAGTAAGTAGCAAACAGGACGGGACAGGAGGGACAGGAGGGTCGCTGGTTTTCAGCGTTGATAATGATGATGATGATGATGATGATGATGTAACTGATGATGGTTGTTGTCGTGTTTCAGCTGAATGAGCCCAGTTTGGTGGAGGGTTTAGTTCTGATTAACGTTGACCCGTGTGCCAAGGGTTGGATCGACTGGGCTGCCTCCAAGGTAACACACACACACACACACACACAAACTCTGGATACCGACTCCAGCTGTCCTCAGACATCTGCAGGTGGAGAAATGTGGAGTCAGGATAAAATGAATATGTATGATTTGTTTTTTTAAGTTTGCATCTTTTGAAAAAGAAGAAAGTCAACAAAGAGGAAGTTTGTTAATTTTATTGAACTAAAAGTGAACTTCAGATACTTTCTTATCGTTAATGGTTTGAAAGAAATGTTCTCACCACCACTTTTCCATGTGCATGCATGTAAAGCCAAAAGGAAGAGAGTGCAGTACTAAGACGCACACAGAAAAAAGTGAGAGGATGCAAAGCATGAAATCGAGAAGCTGCAGTGGAAGTGGCTTGCAGAGTGGCTTGCAGAGTGGCTTGCAGAGCCAGCAGCAACTGAAAGCAGGCTGAAGCAGCTAAAGTGGCTCGTGCCATATAATATTTACCAACAGGATGCACAGAAAACTGTCACCATGCTCAGTTTTGCCACAAAAAGTCTGTGTGATGTCCGAGCGGTAATTATTTGATGGATGCACAGTGAGAGGTTCAGCTGTGCTCAGGCAGCATCCTCGTCTAAACCACAGAGAGCAGGTCGAGTGAGTGAGAATACAGACCAGAAAGACACATCTGCAGGCGAGCTCTGAACGAGCTCCAGAGTTCAACTGTCCTTACAGATGGCAGTTAGTCACTGTGTGTGAACAGAGACGGCATCCGTTCAACTGTCAGCTGAACACCAAGAATCAGTTTGTCTGTTGGTCTTTTGTCTCCTGCAGCTGAGCGGCTGGACAAGCAACCTGGTGGACATCATCATGGGGCATCACTTCAGCACTGTGAGGACAGCAGGCACTGCAGGCTCGTTCTGTATGACTCTGCTGTGGTTAACCACCACTGAAACCTGTGTGTGTGTGTGTGTGTGTGTGTGTGTGTGTGTGTGTAGGACGAGTTAACAGAGAACAAGGAAATAATCCAGACGTATCGACTCCACATCTCTCAGGATATACCACAGGACAACCTGGTCATGTTCTACAACAGCTACAGCAGGTAGGACACTGAACACTGAGTGGATGTGATGAATAAATGTAAACAGAAGTAGAAACAGAATTGATATGAATGCCGCTGAATTGTGTTGATGGACAGATATGATGGAAGTGGGAGAGGAATATTTTGTCTTCCTTCACAGCTTAATACTTAAGGAGACAACCTTCTACATCAGCTACGTGCGTTACTAACAGCTACTGTTGGATTATCATCTGAAAAAACAGTAAAAACATCCAGACTTCATTATGGTCAGAGGGGCCGATGGCGCGATATGACAGCCTCGTCTCTGTCAGTCTGCCCCAGGGCAGCTGTGGCTACAAGTGCAGCTGCCTCCACCAGTGTGTGACTGTGAGAGTGAATGAATAGTGGAATTGTAAAGCGCTTTATGAATGCAATCCATTATTATTATTATTATTATGTAATCATATTTTACCTGTTCAGCTGATTTCCTTCCACTAATCAAGCTTAGTGTTTGCTGGTGTTTGTATACACGCTACTTTGTCTTTATGCTGGAAGTGGGAGAAGAAATGAACTCTCTGTTTACCACATTAATCCTCGCCTCAAATCGTCCTCCACAGCTGTCGGTTTATGTGCTGGAAACCTGGATGTTTCCTGCTTCAGAGCTCGATCTGAAGCTAAAGTGATGCTTCATTTTTCAGAAGCACCCTGATCCAAACACTGAGGTTGTTTGGATTAATTGCATCTTTCAGGGCAACAAAATGCTCCGTAATTATCTGACAAACAGTGTTTAACAGAGAGCAGGCTGCAGAGCGCACACTGACAGCTTTGCTTTCCAGCCCCTGTAATCATCATCAGTGACAGCGGACGGGAGCTGGAAATAAGAGCTGCGCTGATCTTTAGAAAGAACACACATGTGTTTTAAGAGCTCAGGTGGCAGAACAGACATCCTCACATCACAGGTGTGAGCAAATCATTATTCACATCAAGTTTCAGTGCAGAGTGCTAACAGGCTGGAGGAGCCTTCAGAAAGCTTCAGATTTTCATTGGTTTTATCGTTGCTTCCATCTGATCCGAGCTTCTTTCAAAGAAAGAAAATCCCAGACTCACTGATGCTGCCGTGTTTTACAGCAGCAGCTCAGTGTGTGTGTGTGTGTGTGTGCGTGCGCGTGCGTGTGTGCGTGTGTGTTTTAGTCGCGCCGAGCTGCAGATGGAGCGTCCTGTCTCTGGTCTGAATGAGAACACAGCCACCACCGTCAGGTACGTCTTCGTCTTCTTTCACCTCGTTCAACATGTCTGACGGTCATGTGACTCGTTCCGTTATTCGGCGTGCTTGTTTCTCAGGTGTCCCACTCTGCTGGTCGTCGGAGACTCGTCGCCTGCCGTTGATGTGGTGGTGAGTGGCTGCCCTGTTTCCATGACAACAGCCAGTAAATGATGTCACATTCTAGTGAACACTGTGTCTGTGCGCTCTGCAGGTGGAGTGTAACTCCAGAATGAATCCCACCAAGACCACATTGCTCAAGGTACCGTCTCTACTCATCATTTTATTTATGAAACCTGATGATGTCACCTGGGGTGGGGGTGTGGGGGCTAGTTAGTTTGATTAGCTGCAGTCCTAAACTATGTGGATGCAACACATGTATCAGCGCACACAAGCCAAGTAAGCGACCCATAAAAACACCTGAATTTCACTCACTGCAGCTGAAACACAAACATCTTGGATGGTCTGAACTGCACAGCTGACCATATCAGTGCTGTTATGTTATTTATGTTTCTAATAGAGTCTCATGTATCATAATAAATACCCTGCACCCTTTAAAACCCCCACCCTCCACAGATCTGGATCTTTAATTTTTGTCCTTCAGCTGTAAAAGGCTGATGGGGTAAAGTCGTCACCCTGGGTGGGCCGATGACAAGGTTTGACTTTCTGAGTTTAGAATTTAACTTTTAATTGTTTGTTTTTGTTTCTATGAATTTATCGTGAAAGTGGGATTTTCATGGGGGTTAATTTAATCTCTCTTCCCATCACACTCCACCACCACTGATGAGGGATTATTGAAATGTGATCTGAATATCCAAAAATGAATCTGCTTAATAAATATTTCTCAGACTGTGTAAAAGAGTCTCTGTATGTATTACAAACCTGGACTTTAATGTGCTTGTTAGTTTTCGCCATCGTAGCGTTCAGGGCTCTCGTACTCCAGTCCTCGAGAGCCGCTGTCCTGAAACTTTTCCATGTGTCCCTGTTGCAACACACCTGACTACAGTTAGTATGTCATTAGCAAGACTCTAGAACTTGACTGCATGCTGAGGAGGCAATTCAGCCATTTGATTCATGTTACAGCAGCTCATGAGTGAATGAATGTTAGGGGTTTCCACCTCAGCATGCAATCAGGTTTTATACTCTTGCTAATGAGCTACTAATTGTATTCAGGTGTGCGCAACAGGGACACATGGAAAGGTTTCAGGACAGCGGCCCTCGAGGACTGGAGTTTGAGACCCCTGGTTTAAAGGGTCACTGTTTTATCCCCATGATGTTTTATGTGTCTCCACTAGATGGCAGACTGTGGAGGACTTCCTCAGGTGGTTCAGGTGAGCCTCAGCAACTCCCTGCTTGTTCCTTCTCCTCCACCCTGTTTTAATAATAAGAAAATAATCCTGTTGTAATAAAGATTAGCACCAGGATTTGTCCTTCATATTTGAAGTTTTGAAACTTAATAAAACTTTAATGTTTGTAGTTGTTAGTAATTGTGTCAAATTGAGGAAATTTGTGTTTTGTTTTTCACCAGCCTGGAAAACTAGCCGAGGCCTTCAAGTACTTTGTGCAGGGGATGGGTTACAGTGAGTACCATTTAATGACTCCCCTTAATACTAAATGAAAAGCGTCTAACAGTTTGTTAAGTATGATCTCAGCTTTGGTTTATGGTTTGCACATTACCCGAGTTGTGCACTGTGTTCAGTGTAAAACATATGAATTCTACCAACGACCAGATTTGTTGTGTGGTAGTAACAGGTAAATGGAAAGGTTTTTTTTGAATTATTTGAATATATATGAGTGCTTGTGTACAAACAATACACACATGCTTTCAATTGTGTAATTT
Organism: Neolamprologus brichardi; assembly: GCF_056152115.1. NCBI lineage: Eukaryota > Metazoa > Chordata > Actinopteri > Cichliformes > Cichlidae > Neolamprologus > Neolamprologus brichardi. The sequence continues at coordinate 33,824,948 of NC_142123.1, forward strand.
AAGTGATCTAGGTAGCTCTGCTTTGAAGTTCAGTTAATGCTAGAAATGTGTTCTGGAGTATTGTTTATATATAAACATATATAAATAAAACCACGTGGTTTTTTTTGTTTTTGTTTTTTACATTAGTAATTCCTTTTGTACATAATTTTATATTATTGTTAATAATAAATTAATTAAAGCAACAAAACAACCTGAAGAGCCGGTTGGGAGCCGAAAGAGCCGGCTCTCTAAAGAGAGACGGAAATCCCATCACTGTCCTGTACGAATGAGTAAATATGTTAAACAGCTAGCATGTCTGATGGCAGCACGTTTACAGGTCTTGGCTAGCTGCACACGCCCACAGTGGTTGTGCCGTTACGTTTGTAGACATTTCCTCCTGCAGGACTAACGCAGCGTGTGGCGCCCTCACACTCGTGTCTTTGTCTGTTTGTCTGTCTGTAGCTCAGCTTCACTAGATTTTCTGTGTAAGTAACAGTTTGCACAGCATGACCTGCCTTAGGATTTGTTGTAAACACACACACCTGATGTGTGTGTGTGTGTGTGTGTGTGTGTGTGTGTGTGTGTGTGTGTGTGTTATTAGACTACAGCATGTTGGTTTCTCACCCTGCCCTCCTTCCTCTCTGTTCCTGTTTCTCTCTGTTGTTCTTTTCCTCCAGTCCCTCATGTTGCTTTACACCACGTCAGCAGCCAATCAGGTATCAGGATTCCAACCAGAATCTGAACCCCTCTCGTCCTCTCCATCGTCCTCCCCCTCATGTGTGTGTGCATGCTGTCGATCAGCTGATCACGCTGACATTTTTCTTCCTTTGCAGTGAGCGACCAGCAGGGTGCGCTGCATGCCAGCACATCTCTCTGTTCACACTGTCGGCTCTCGGGCTCGACTCTGAGCTGCTGCTCGTGTCTGAAAGGCTGAAAACACTGAGACATGAGAAAGCTATGAGGCCGAGAACACACCTGTCCCACCGCAGGAATCCAACACTTCCTGTGAACTCTTCTGCTTTGTTTCCACTGCTGTACAAACCTCAGCGCTTCAGAAACATGCTACACAAAAGGAAGTAGCTCTGAAAGTGTCACTTTTGACACAGTTTATCAAAACACCGGGACACTCAGCGAAGAGACAGAGCAGGACAATCAGGACTCAGCCCTTCGCTCAAGTCGAAGTGAGTTTTCTCACATGAACGGAGGGCTGGAGAGTTGGTCAGGATGTGTTGCAGGTGATAGTCTGCACCTGAACCATTCACAGGGCTTGTGTTTAGATGAGGGAGCGTGCAGAGGGAGCCCACACTGGACCATTAGCTGCGATATTCACGAGCACAGCAGAACATCTGAGTTTGTACTGAGGACCTGCGAGCTTAAAGATCCAGGATTTGCATTTACACAAGCACAGGGTATCAATTCTGCTCATTTCCATATCCATATTTTATTCTCGTTAAAGTAGCTTTACAAGGTTCGCAGTTCAAAAACTCTGTTTGTTCCGCCATCTTTACTTTTCCTGTTTGAGGTATTCTAGTTTATTTAAGCTTTTGGTTGCTACAGGTTGTGTTTTGTGCTGACAGGTGAGCGTTTCCCAGTGTTTGGAATATTGATCTTGTATATTGAAGTTAGTAATAAACATGGACCCAAACAGAGGTGGATCCACTGCAACATTATTCTTTGGCCTTTTATTTTGACAACAAAGTACCACAACCTTCGATTCGTGTAGTCATCCATCCGGAGAAGGAGAGCAGTGGGATGAAAGCAGAACACGTGGACTTCCTGTTGTGCAGAAGGCCTGAATGTCACAGCGGCTTCTCTTCGTCTGTGTGTAAAGTGAGCATCACGCATGACAGGACAACGCTTCAGTGTGAACAGACTCATCAGATTTGAATCCAGCGGCTCGGCTCACCGTGGACGATTCAAATCAGCCTCCGCTCGTACATTCGCTGGCTCCGCCCTCTGTTACTCTGTCACTAACGCGTTCTCATCTGTGTCGCCCCCTCAGTGCCCACGGCGGGGATGACCCGGCTGGTTCGCTCCAGGACTCACTCGGCCTCCAGCGTGGGCTCCACAGACGGCGTCCGGAGCCGCAGCACCACCAACGAGGGCGCCAACTGCGCCGAGGCTGACAACACTGCAGTACACACCGTTGAAATGACTGCATAGGACTGTTCCCGTTTCCTCTGTGTACCTGCAGTTCTCTCGTCCAATCAGATCCTTCCTTTCTTTTAGTTGTAAATGTTTTTCCTGAAAATAGAAAGCCCTCAAAAGCTTCACTTCCAGCCGCCTGTTCTCTAAATATGTTCCCTGTGAGTTTAGGGTTCGTTGAATGATGTCATAAACATTTCGGTGTTAGCTGCCGCCATGTTGGCTCCTTTTTCCTGCGCTCTGTAGGCGTTACTGCACACAGGCCAGTCGGTTTGTATGTATACACAGCTGTTGTGTTCCTTCACTGCTCCTTTCTCACTCCTGAGTTCTTCTTTTAGTTCTTACTCTTATATAATCAATATTTTGTTTATCTTTGCTGGTGGTGTTGGTTGATATGAAGCTCGTTTCTTAAATGAACCCGTCTTTGGTGCCCATTACAAAGTGGATGTGCTTCCGACCCAGATGTATTTTTGTAATCGCACTGACAGAAGATCTGTGACGTGAGTTTGACCTGGTTTAACGACAGAAAACGGCATCGCGAGCCGCGGTTCCCTAAATGGTTCCCTCGGTGTTTGTGAGCGTGCACCATGAAGCCGGGTCCTCGTACAGCTCAATAAACACATTAAAACATGAAGGTCAGTGGGACCGAACTGTGAGCTGGTTTTGTCCGATGCTGTTTTGCTGATGTTTAAACAGGATTTTCTTCATTCACTTTCTGTGGCCGTGCAATTTTTTTTGCCTGAGCTTCAAGTGTAAAAACAACTTAAAGAGTTTTTTTTTTCCAGATAATTTAGCGAAACATCCTGAAGTCTGTCAGTTACCTCCACAGTCTCCTCTCTTTCCCGTCTCTGAAGCTCGGTTCATTCGGCCCGTCCACAGCATGCTCCTTGTAGAGTGTTGGCATGCAAACTGTGCCGTGGTGTCAGTGTAGTGAGTAATGAGATGTTGTTCAGCTGTAAACCTGCTGCTCTCCATCTGAAACAAACCAAACCTCAGATGAGGATTCTCTAGGCTGAAGCTGGCAGCAGGGGGCGCTGCTGCGTTTATTGTAAAAGGTTCAAAAGAAATGATTTCACTGGGTGAAAAACAGGACACACCATCCTGATAAAACCACAGCCAGGACACACTACGCTATCTGAACACTTGATTTTATTTTTCAGGTAATCGCTCCTAGAACCAAAAAGTTTGCATTCCCAAGACAGCCCGACGTGATGCGGGACAAGTTACCAGGAAATTGAGGTGGTCGTAGTTTCTGCAGAAATCTTGGAGCATTTCTTGGATTCTGATTATTTGTAGGAATTGTTTTTTGGGAAAAAATGTTAATGAAAACTTACACCACAAGGTGGCAGTGTTTTACCAGATAGCTGTGATGTATGTGAAAGAAACACTACTGTACAGATGTTAAATGGGAAATGGTTTGCATTTGTACAGCGCTTTACTCAGTCCCTAAGGACCCCAAAGCGCTTTACACTACATTCAGTCATCCACACATTCACACACACATTCACACACTGGTGATGGCAGCTACATTGTAGCCACAGCTGCCCTGGGGCGCACTGACAGAGGCGAGGCTGCCGGACACTGGCGCCACCGGGCCCTCTGACCACCACCAGTAGGCAAACATGGGGTTAGTATCTTGCCCAAGGATATTTGGCTGGGATCGAACCACGGACCTTCTGATTAGTGGCTGACCTGCTCTGCCACCTGAGCTACAGCCACCCTAATGCTGATTCACGGCTCCATCTAGTGGATCAAAGTGGTATTACGTGATAGTACAGCTCAGCCTTGTTTCAGCATTGGCTGAGATCTCTGCAGTAGATGTTGTAGACGTGAGATGGGAGCTGCTGTCAGTTTTCTCACTGCATAATAAAAGTGTCACACTTGGCAGAAGGCGTTTCTACTGGAAACAAACAGCTGATGTGTAAAAGAAACAGAATGAACCAGGTTTTTTTCACCCACTGAGAAGCTGCTTTTCTCCTGCAGTTGACAGCAGGCCATTTGGCTTTCTTGGAAATGTCCTGCAGCTTTCAAGGAACATTTTCTTGGAACGTGATGGAAAATACAGCCGAGGCCAAAGGGTGACCTTGGTCGTGGTAGTAGTGTTGCTGCCCCCTGCTGGACCATTCAGCAGGAAACGAACGCCAGTGTTTGTCAGCAGCTTTTCACGTTGACTCTTATGAAACATTCAGGTTTGGCGGGGACAGCAGGGTCGACCCATAAACTGTTCACTTCCTTTCTTCTCTATATTCTGACTGTGGTTCTGTCCTTGTTGTATTTATTACACTTATTTGTGTATTATTACTTTGGAAATTTCTACTGAAGCTTTGGTAGCGGTTCTGTTACAGAGAAGTTTGTTTCACTGGATGTTCCACGATGTAAACACGGTTTGTAATGAAATAAAACTCGTTATCCAGAGACACGGTCGAGCCCGAGCGTCTCAGCTTTTCTTTAGTGGGTAAAAATACTCACATTCAGATTCTACTGGAAATAAATCAGCTGTTCAATGAAGCTGATGGCACGTCCACAGTGGGACGTGGTCCAGAATAGTCCCACAGCGAGAGATTCTGATTCAAGTAGGGGTCTTTTTATGTCCTCTGTGGTTCAATTAAATTTTATTTAAACAGCGCCAAATCACAACAACAGTCACCTCAAGGCGCTTTAAGGTAGACCGTAGACCCTACAGGTTCAAATAAGTATCAGTGATATCTCATGTTTACCTTCACAACAGTCTCACCTTTATTTTCTCAAAGATCTCAAAGCATACAAAACACTTCTGCTGGTCAGCAACACAAATATTTTTAACAGCTTTTGAGGTTTGAATTTAAAACTTTCTTCACAGCTAAAAACCAGAAAGCAGCAGAAGACAAAACCTGACCGACGAACATTTAATCCAATGATGCAGCTTTAAGTTTCTTTACATTGTTTTGCAGGAATGCGTGATGTGCTGTTACAGTCTTGACAAGTCTGATACTGAGCGGGCAGCTTCGACGCGCTCGGCGGGTCGCTGGGGTTTAGCTGGCAGCGGCGGGCGCCGTCTTGCTGCAGAGCCGTGCGAGCAGACCAGCCATCTGCAGCAGGGAGTTCACGCCTTCAGCTATCCGCATGTGGGTGTAGCCGATCTCCTGCAACAGAGAAACAACGAGATGGGACGAATCTGCGTGTAAAGTCGTCGTTAAAGGAACAGCTGAAACTTTTAGGCAAAACTGCACGCCTGCTCGAGTCAGACGGTCAGAAACGAGACAGAGTTTAAATGAAGTTACCTTTGAGTATTATAACTGAAGAATCACAGTCACAATACTCAGATTACCAACAGGTTTTACTTCAGTCACACATCTGACCTGGTAAAGTTGGTTTGTATTTTAATAACTTCAGATGTTTCCCACAAAAAATATAAAATCAACTCAAAGTAGCCTGAAAATACACCAAGAGAATCCCAGTGAAATTAAAATGTCCAAGGATCCGTGAGCTCTGAAGCCAAGACTTGCTTCAAGAAACTATTTAGAATAAAAAGTAAACAGATTTCTACAAAGCAGATTTCAACACTTGAGCTCCTCCAGCTCAGACTGACCAGCAGCTTGAAGCTGCTGCAGTGCTCGACTTCATGCTCCGTCAGACCGAAACAACACCATAAAGTGCTCACGGGTTTCTGCCTAGAGACGAGCTGATGAGTGGGACTGATGGATGCAGACGGTCGGTCATGGTGAAGCTGTTTCACTCCTCGATCTGTTCCCGTCCTCACCTCAGAACAGGACAACATAAATCATGGAAGCTGGAATGAGTTTCCGGGGAAGGAGGTGGCTGTGGAGAGGAAAGTCTGGATATCTCAGCTCTGACATTTGCCCTCAGGAACACGATCCAGGTAAAAATCAATGTTTATGAGCTCAGAAAGTTCAGGAAAATTCCCAAAACCTAAAACATCCAGATCTGTAACAGCAGCGGGGAGCCGTCCATCAATCATGTTCAGCACTTTGTTTAAGCTTTCCTTTAATCAGTAGCCATCAGTAGAACTGCTCCTCAGTTATTATTCGTATTTCCTGAGCGCTCAGATGTACGCAAGTGGCCACCGTCCGCTCAAGGCAGCAACCCAGCAGACAGCAGCATCGTCCTTCCTGTTTCTCCGCGTGACAGGAAGCTGAAAAGGAAAGCAGATGACAGCTGCTCGCACCAGCACAGTTGACAGTAATTTGAATTTAGAAAATAAACAGCGGTACGTGAGCCCAGTGAGAGTAAACAGACATTCAACTGCTCTACCAGCACTGAGTAATCACATCCTGCATGGGCGTGGCTTAGCAGCCGCTGACTTATGCCTGGGTGCCGCTCACAGTCAGTCTGACAAAGATTTGCATATTACAAGTCAGCCTCGCAAAGAGAAGCAGCGCTGAGCCCCGTTTCCTAGTGAACAGAAAACCAGAGTGTGTGAACAGCGCTGACAGTCCCATCCAGTCAGCAGGGGATTTCCCCGTCAGGTGACTCGGGAGGGAAATTCAGTCACATCTGGTGCTCTAACAGGGATCTTTGTATAGCAGCGTGAGACTTTACTTCCTGTTCTGTTGCGGAAGAAACCTCTGGTTGAAAGTTGGTTTCAGTTCATTGCCTACACGCTTAAAAATAAGCAGAAGCCTCAAGAACCTGAAACACAAACGTCAGAGGAGGAAGAAAAAGCAGTGAGTGAGGCGTTTCCTCTGAGTGAGGGTGGGTAAACAGAAAAACGTGACCTCGCCGTCAGATGCACACTAAGAAATCTGACCTGCTACTATTCTGAGCAAACATCTCAGACCCTGATCACATGATCTCACAGACCCACTGGGCATGTTTGCATGTAAAAGTTCTCAGATGTATGCTGGTCCTCATCCTTGCAGGACCTTCCAGAATCTGGACTTCCACTCTGAAGTTAACAAGGAGCTGGTGCAGTGAATTAGTAACTGTGACACACGAGTACCTCGCAGAGTCCTGAGCAACCTGCTGACGCTCCAAGGACGCTTTGAGTAAACGATGAACGTGATGAAATAAAGGAACTCAACTGTAAAAGATTTCAGTGATTTAATGTGAGCGTTTAAGTGAAAGCTGAGTCAGAGAGGAAGCGTCCACAGAAGGACGCGCTCGGGGTCAGCAGCAGCATCTGTTCCACGCGGCAGGATTTCACCGTATCCAAGTAACATTAGGGTTAACTCTCAGGTTTCTGGACTCCGAAGGTGGTTCACTTCCTAATGGGGTAAATCGCCATGGCAACTATACTGCAGACCAACAGGTATGAAATCATCGTCTACTGACCAATCAATTCTCCAGAAAAAGACTGTCATCACTCCTGGACGACTCTCTGCTGGGAGAGCGGGAGCGTCTGAATTTGTGTTTTCTTCTTTTTTCCTGTTCGCAGCACAATCAGACACTTTTCTGTTAGCATCAACATCTGAGGTCGTGTCCAAATTCATGGGCTGCATCCTCCTGAGGACCCGGCCTTCTCCGTCTACGTGGGGCCGGGTCCTCAGAAGGTCGGGTAGGCCGGAAGTAAACGGCTGTGAAACGGGACGGTCTAGCCTTCAGATTAGCGTCACCGCTGACTCGGTGGAGTTTAATAAATTCAGCCGTCTGCTCCTTGCTATCTAAAAATATAACAGGACACTGGCATAAAATGTGGTGTATAAATGTAGTTCTACCTGCTCGTCCCCGATGTCTCACACTTCTGTTTAATCAGTTTTCTGTTTGACGTTTATTCAGCTGTGTGAAAACTGTAACTTTAATCTCAGCCAAACCGATTTACTCACAAATGAAACACTGAAAAAGCCCAACAATAACATTTGTAGGTTGTCTAAGTGACTTATATATCACGTTTAACCTGAGTAGCAAAAGACCGCTATGATGTGAAAATGATGTGCTGGAGTTGTGCCGTTCTCGGTGGCTCCAGTGACCCTCGAGCTCCCGGTTAGCTATCGAGCTGGTGGGTAACAGACGTCTCCGAAAACGTCGAAGCACTTTTGCAAATATGCGATATCTTGATAAACCGAGCAGATATTTGAAGTTTACACAGCTACTTTCTCACCTGAACATATGTTAAATGTTTATTTTGTGACCCAGAAAGAATAATAAGAGTAATTTTAAAACTTAGTAGCGGCCACCATTGTTGGAAACTGGAGTTTGGCTGGGCCGCGCTATGACTTCTCGGGTCGGGTGTGTCCTTCGTGGGCCACGAAGGACACACCCGAATTCAAATTCGGGGAAAAGGAGGACGCATTTGTCGGCCGCATTCGGAGGAGTCTACGAATTTGGACAGCCTTCAGTGCGTCGCTGTGACGTAATCGGTCCACAAATGCGTCCTCAGGAGGAAGCAGCCCATGAATTCGGACACCCCCTGATACTAAAACAGAACAACTACACTCAACTCTCATCTTGTACAAACACTATATTTGAATTCTGTTTATATATTTAATCTCAAAAGTGCATCATGCTGTCACGGGAACGTCCTTGAATTAATGTGGTGATGGATAAATGTAGTTTACACTGACTGCTCACCTGCTCGTCCCCGATGTTTGGTTACATGAGTCCAGATACCGACGCCTACGAACTCACTGCTGAAAACACTAATGGCGGCATATGAGTGAAGGGCTTTATTTATTTTATAAACTGCTGATGCTGATATAATAATCTGCCTTCACAGAGGTTTACAAGTTGTCACGATCAGCTGATTTTTAGCGGCGCCGTTGATGAACTCACCTTGATGAACTCCAGCTTCAGGTACTCGGCCATCTGGTAGGTCTTACAGACCCTGAAGATGTTCCCGATGATGTCCACTGGAGAGTAGCCCAGCGCCCACAGCTGCTCCACGACTTTGTAGGCCTCGTCGATGTTCCCGTCCACGCAGTGTCCCAGCATGCTTTTCACCATCAGGGGGTGGGGCTCGTCGCACACCTTAAACACGTTCTCGCTGTTGATGTAGCCAAAGCCGGCGTGAGTGGACTGCACATTGTTCAGCGCCTGGAGAGAAAAGGCCAAAACAAGTTCAGAAAATCCATGTTCAACCTCTGGGATGTGCGCCCGACTAAGCTCCGCCCCTCACCTGTCTCATGTCTCCCTGCGCGGTGAAGATGATGGCTTCCAGTCCATCGTCGGACACCGAGAGGCGCTCTTTCTCCACCACTTCCTGTAGCCGGACGAGGATCTGGCCGTCGGTCAGTTTGGAGTAGCGCAGCACGGCGCAGCGGGACTGGATCGGCTCGATGATCTTATCGGAGGCGTTGCAGGCGAGAGCGAAGCGCGTCGTCTTCGAGTAGATCTCCATGATCCTCCTCAGTGCCTGCTGAGCTCCGTCTGTCATGCTGGGAGGATGGAAACGTCACAAACTGCTCTCAAATCAGCGTTCACGCAAGACGGACTATTTTACTGTCAAACAGCTTCGCCTACACCCCCCCCCGCCCGCGGCCTGAGGTAACCCACGTCACTCAGGCCACTCACACAGACTCTATACTCACATCAAGTCCTTTGCACTACTTATGTTTTTCTCCTATTTGTTGTTTATTGCTGCACAGCGTGGAGCACCCATAATTTGTTTGTACATGTACAATGACAATAAAGGCCTATTCTATTCTATTCTGTTCTATTCTATTCTAGTCTTTACTGTCAAACAGCTGCTGCCGAGTCACATGTGATGGGGGCAGGTACAACTGAGCAGGTTGTCCGGCTGCATCTGCGCATCATGACTTTTTATTTTCATTCACAGCTGATATTAAGTTCACTCTGATGAACAGCTTGATTCGATTCTCACATCGCATGAAGTTTATTCACCAAGCGTCCGAGTCTAACAATGTTAGATCCAAAGAAAGTTTCACTAAAACCAGTTAACAGAAACAAAACCAGCAACAGTTACTGGCAGCTACGTTCATCACAACGAATCACCTCAGCATCGCTGCCATCGGACACAAGTGAGCTTCTCCGACTCATCGTATCAGACTCCTTTCACAAACATTTACAGCCTCTCAGAGTAAATAGAGACGAACACTTCTGACCCGCATTGACAGCCGAGGTAAACGGTGGACTGACCGCCTGTACAGGTGGGGGAAACCTCTGACCTGGTCCAGAGTCACTTTGTGTCGGAGTACGCTCGCCACAGATGAATGGAGGCCAGAGTTTTTGGGGTGACGTAAAAGCGTAAAAAAGCCGACAGAATATTTAAATTCATGTATGTTTTTTATTTATTATTCAACTATTAGTGTTGATATTATTCAAATATGTTAAAATGTTGTTTGTGCAAAATGTATATTATGACACAAACAGAAGGAGCCGGTCCCCACCGTTATGGGACGATATCGATTTAATGTTTTTGATATCTTGGCGGACTAAAACCGATTTGTCCTACAGCAGCCACCGTAGCCAGGAGCACACCCTGGACTTGGGGGGATGAGAAAATAACTCAGTTGACTGCAATCTGCTGACATCTAGTGGTGGGATTTTCCATGAAGTGTGTGATGTCAGTAAAGTTTTACTTGCTTGTCATTTTCACTCAGCACAAACGGACTTTACGACCGAAGGACCTCGGCTTAGAGATTTGTTGGTTTTTTGTGCTTCTTTAGAGAACAGTTGACTTTCACCACTGTGGGCAATGCAGAGCTACTGAAGCTTGACTCGTTGCTTTCGTGGGAGCAAAGCATGTTTTCTGGAGCTTTCACAAAGACGGGGATCAAGACACAAAAACTCAGTGTGAAGATGACCGACGAGGGCAGCAGATCTTTCTTGTTATCATTATTCCGTACTTCATGTTACCTTGAAGTTTTAGCCGAAGTATTGGAATTTCCTTGTTTTTAAAAAGTCACTGCACGGCTTGCTTACCTGTCGGCTTCGTCCAGAATGATGATCTTGTGCCGTCCTTTGGGCAGTGTGACCTTCTGCTGAGCAAACATCTTGATCTTGTTCCTCACCACGTCGATGCCCCTGCAGATAAAAAGCTCACAGTCAACTCCCAGTCCACCAAACAACCAGAGGTCGTCCTGAGCGGCGCCTCACCTGTCATTGGAGGCGTTCAGCTCCAGCACGGCGTCCTTCATCGAGGTTCCCAGCAGAGCGCGGGCCAAACACAAGATGCTGGTGGTCTTTCCAGTGCCGGGAGGACCTGAATAACAACATGCATGACTCAGCCAGGGTTTCCCAATTATCTGCCTGGTGGTAGGTGGTGATTATACAGCACACATCTTTAATGACTTTAAAGCGTGAGAACACAATTCTTGTTTGTTTTTGTTTTTTTAAATTGGATTTTTCTAATCCACACGGGTTCATATATAGAAATATTCCCAGACTAATATTTGGTTAAATGTCCCTTAGCAAGCTGCACTTTGACCTGATCCTTTTAGTTGCCATCAACTAGCTTCTGTTATAACTGACTGGATATTTGACGGCTGTGGTAAATTGGTGAGTTTCCTGATACAGGCTTTATTAGCCTGTTGCACAGAAGAGTGACAGGAAAGCAGAAGGAGAAAGAGGGGAAGACAGGCAGCAAAGGGTTCAGATTCAAACCTGGGCCAGCCACCCTCAGCCATACGCCATATGGTCACCTGCTCATCACTGTGAGCTACACTGGCGGCCCCACAACCAACTGTTAAGTGTAATTCAAAATTCTCAGAGTTGAGATCAGACTTTTGGAAAGGCCATTCCTTAATGTTATCCAAAACTACTTTTGATGTGTGTTTGGCCCATTAGAACCAACAACAAACACACAACTGTGTCCTAGTTTCAACCATCTAATTGATTTGATTTGAGATCAAGCTGAGTAATTGGGAGATTGTCATCCTCCTTCATCCTTTGTGGAGTGTACCAGTACCACTGGCAGCAAAACAGTCCCAGAGCATGATGCTGCCATTACTAACGGCTTGACAGTTGGTGCAGTGTTCTTGGGTTTTCAAGCATCATATTAACTCCTGCAAATATACCTCCTTTCATCAAGTCCAAACAGCTCAATCTTTGTCTCCTCTGACCATGAAACTCTTCTCCAGAAGGCATTTGGCTTGTTCATCTGGGCAGCTGCAAATTTCAGGCGAGCTTGAAGGTGTCGATTTTGGATTATGGGCTTCTCCTTCACGGAGATGCAAAACTGGCTTCACTGTGGACAGTGACACTGGTGGTCCAGCAGTTTCCAGCTCATGGTCGTGTTGTGCCACGACGGGTCCTGAGTTGTTCCAGAACATCCTAACAAATTTCCTTACATCTGAAGGGAAAAGTTTAGGTTTTCCTCCAGACACATCTAAATAACTTTACCTACGTGCATTTGTCCAACCTTACAACCTCGAAACTGCAGTTGTTTACAAATGACTAAAAGACAGCTCTCCAACTTGTGAATTTATAGTTGTCCTTGTTAGAACTACACCAGGCTCTGAACATTCATAAATCCAATTAATGCTTTTGTTTTTTACATTTATTAAAGATGTATGCTGTTTCATCTTGGAAAAAGAAAAGGTCAAAGAAATGAAAGCCCTAAATGACCCTGATAGTCATACCTCTGATGACTGGATGCACAGCTGGATTTGGGATCTAGTTTTTTAAGTTGTGCGTGACTGAGCTCAAAGAAAGCGTGATAAACGGCACGTGGTCTCTAAAGTAAACCGATGAGGAACATAACACCATGTGTCAGAGATCTGTAATGTTGCATTACATTTTGGTAAAATGATGGTCAAATTTCCATCATAAAAAAGTTGTGCTTCTCAACTCTGAAAATGTGCTTTTTTTCCTGTAGGTACAAAAGTCATTTAGGAGTTTCTCAGCAGGTAATCAAACTTTTGGTAACTTAGTTCTTCCTCGAAGTAGCTGTACTGTTTCTTCTGCTCCATACAGACTTCCTGTAAATTAATCTCTAACCTAGCGGCAGCCTGGGGAGCACGTAACCCTTCCAACCCTGTGCATGAGAAGTCCTAACCGTGTAAAAGTCCTCACTGACCTGCGATGATTATGTTGGGGACGTTTCCCTCTCTGGCGAAGACCTCCAGCCTGCTCACCGTCTCCTCGTTTCCCACAATCTCGTTCAGCTTCAGCGGCCGGTATTTCTCCACCCACGGTAGCTCGTAAGCGCTCCCGGAGCCTTTAGACGAGGACTCTCCGGCCTCCGTGTCCGCCTTCTGTCCGCTTTCTGTGGGTTTCTGCTTACACTCAGTCTCCGCCATCTCCACTTCCATGATGTCTGTTTCTGCTCACTGACAGCCCGCGAACGGAGGTTTCCCTCCCTGACAACAGCGCCACAGCAAACAAACTCCTCATTGGCTAAGTGTTTATGGGCGAAGGTCGTGATTGGCCAAGGAAAACCTCGCGATGTTTCACATTCACAACAGTATAAACGCGAGATGTCAATAAAAAACAAAAAACCGTTTCACGTGAAAACGAATTTATTTACTCTTTCAACTACATGTAATTGTATTTTTATTATTTTATTTTTATTTTTTGGGGGGGTCTTTTCAAATTCCAATATGAATGATTTACTTTAATAATGCAAAGATTAGTCGATTATTTCAGAACAGAACCATATTGTTAACAATTTAAATAATAATTTTAATAGCTTTAACTAAACATTTACTCATTCCTGCTCCTTTGTTATTGACTTTTTAGGACCTTCTTGTCATGCTTGACAAAGACATTTTTTTTCCTTCTGTATAAACAAAAAATACATCAGTAATGCACATTTCTCGCCGTTTTCTTGCTATTTTACATGAAAATAATTTACACGTTGTTTTCAATGGCTGCACGTAGTTTTGAAATGGGTTATATCCTTACACACAGGCACACTCATGCTCAGTATCAATAGGTACACTGGAGTTTCAGTTGGTTCTAATGGGCCAAACGCGTTCCAGGAAGATTACACCAATACCACCACCACCACCATTATACCACCAGCAGAAGTCTGAACTGTTGACACAAGGCTGGATCCATGTCTTTATGTTGTTTATCCCAAATCCTGAGCCAACCGTCTGGAAAACGCAGAACAAATCAAGGCTCAGAGCACGTAACATTTTTCAGTCTCAGTTTCGTGTTATTAGCTGACAGTAGTGGTCTTCTGCTGCTGTAACTCATCTGCTTCAAGGTGTTGTGTATTCAGAGATGGTCTTTTACATGCCTCGGTTGTAACTGGTTGTATGACTTGCTGCCTTCCTATCAGCTCTGACCTCTGGCCTCAACAACACATTTTATCCCAGAGAACTGCCGCTCACAGCCAAGATACAACACAGAACGGGACAAATTAAATCGATCCTCTAATTGAAAAAATTTTCTTAATTTTTTGCTGTGTTCAATTTTGTGACGTTTTATTAACTAAAAAAATAAATTTATTTAAATGAATTCTTTACGTTTGCTGCTATTTGTTTATGATTCTCTCCATATAAATTTTTATAAAAAATATATATTTTTATTTTTAATCTTTTCTTACTTATCTAAACGTAGTCTGTTTGTTTTATTTAATATTTTATTTTAATTTAATATATTAGTTTTGGTGTTTTGCTTCCCCTGCTGGTGACTCCGGGGTAGTTCGCACGTCTCCTGCCGGAATTCGTCATCGTCCGGGTCTGAGCCGTTTCCTACTTCCGCAAACAGAGGGCTGCGAGCTTCCCCGTTTATCGGCAGATCAATGCGGCGGCGGACTTCTGCTTCTCATTTCCTGGCTCTCTTTAACATTTCCGACACCTCTGACATTTATGAGTGATTGATCGGCGTCATGACGGCCAACAGCCGCTGCTCCGCCGCGGAGTCCCCGGGCCTGGAGACCCAGCGACGTGAGATCGAGTCTCTTCTACGGGAGTGCGAGCTCCGCGCTGGGGAGAGCTGGTGAGAGTCCGACCGCCTCTCCGCTCCACACATACACACACACAGATAAACACGGTGACAGGGCTAACGATTATCTCCACACGGGTAACGCTGCTAAACGGTGATTAACCGCTTTAACTGTGGGGTGGAGCAGCTTTGGTGTGGCTGCTGGAGTTTTTCTGGGACGGTTTAACGGCTCAATGCTACGTGTTAGCCGTGTTAGCTTATGCTAAGCAGGCAGACGTTGCTCTGACCTAGCATGCGCTGTTAACGTTAGCCTGTCGACCAGCTGTCTCTGGTGAGGCGTTCAGGGTCACCTCGTATCCCCCGAATCGTGTTTTTATTTATTGCCGGTTTCAGTCCCAGTTTATTCTCCTCTGGGCGACCTCCTGCTCATTTAGGAGTTGGAATGCAGAGCAGGGCCGCCAGTAAATATTTTCAGTTTCATTTTCCAGTGAAGGAGGAAAGATTTAACTTGCAGTTTTGTAAAACTATAAAACACTCTGTCACGACTGAAAGTCAAATAGAAAAATATGATTGAAACATTATCTGCAGGAATGATATTTGTAAATCAGCTGATCAGTCAGCTCTTCATCAGACCGGCTTTTCAAAATAGTCTAATTAGTTCGTGAAATAGTGACAATCTAAATGTTTTACATTTTTTACAATCTATAATTTATTAACCTGTTTGTGGACTCTGAGTTTTATCTTTCGTCTCATATATACCGATGTCTGTCCACTTACTCACAGTTAATATTTTGCCCTTTTAAAAGGAAAGAAAGTTCCAGTGAATTAGCTTTAACACCCAGGTGAGGTGAGGACACGAGGCAGGAGTCTTTATGGACTGTGATGTTCACAGAAGACATTGTGATTTGAAAGACAGGTGGCTGATCTTAAGGTGCTCAGATCTTCACAAGGAGTGAGCAGGATGGGCGGGAGTGGAAATGAGTACACAAGCTCAAAGTTAGAGAGGCATGGTTGCGATGGTTTGGACACGTGCAGAGGAGGGATAGTTGATATACTGGACAAAGGATGGAGAAGACAGAGCTTCCAGGCAGGAGGAAAAGGGGAAGACCTCAGAGAAGATTGATAGATGTAGTGAAGCAGGACATACAGATGGCTGGTGTGACAGAGGAGGATGCTCAGAGGTGGGATGGGGTGGGCAGGAGGCAGATGATCTGCTGTGACGATCCCTTGTTAGGGGCCGACTCCACAGTGTAGTGGTTCAGACAGTTTGTGCACACAGCAGGAAACACAATTCCCTCTGGTGCCCACGAGGAGCAGCTGGAAGTAGCTTTATTTCTACGTTTTATGCATTAAAAAGAACTTGGGTAGGCTATCATCACACATCCACGACAGTTTGTTTTTTCCTTGTTTGCTCAGTGAGATTAGATTTGACTGCACAAACAGGAGAAGCCTGCAAAGTCCACACCATGAAAACGTCTTGTTTCAGCCAAGTGAACAGAGAGTAAAAGCAGCGTTAAACGTCTTATTACTGAACTGCTGCGTTTTTATTTTTGACCTTTTCTGGATGCATGGACAACTCTTCAGAGTTATTTCAAACTTCAGCAGACACTGAAGGAATCAGCGCTGTGTGAGTGCAGCCTTTATTAAACCGGCAAGTCTTTGAAAACACGTTTTTATTTCGAGTTATTTCATTTGTAAAAAGCTTTCAGTGAAATATTGTTTTATTAAAACATTTAGATGACGGTCAGTGAGAATTCTGCTGCGATCACAGAAAATACCTTTAAAGGGAAACTCGTGTGTTTACGGGTGCAGCGAGCTGCTGATTAACTGAGAGGCTGATTGACAACGGCTGCATCAGACATGCGACAGGAAATAAACAATAAAATCCAGACGCTGGTTAGAACACGCCCTCATTCCTTCACACTAAAAAAACCCGTCTTCAGAAGCACCGTGACTCTGCAGGTTTGCGGCGCTGCAGCGTCAGACGTCACCGGGATTTACTTTCTGTTCAATATTCAAATAAATCACACAGCAGGCCGGCGGCTGCTCACAGTGAGGCCGTCCAGGCTGACAGTTTGATGCTTCTGTTTGGGCCTTTTGCTCACATTTACACCTCCAGGAAATCAGCAGATGGAAAATGATTTATCCATACAAGAAAGTGCCAGCTACATTTTTTATGAAGCGTCGGCAGGCAAAGCGTTTTTCTGTCAAACAGGAATAAAAGAATAATGAGTCCTTAAAGCAGAACAGCACAGAGACCGAACGCTGCAGTCTAACCTCTGAGGACTGATGCTGCGACGGATTTTCATCGCCATCAGATTTATTAACGCCCGCCACTGTGACGCTTCCTGCTCTGCTGCTTTGGTTTTAGCAGCTTTGGTTTCACTTCTAATTTTGGAGCAGGTCATGTCTCTGCTGCAGCTTCAGATAAGACAGAAAGTGATGAAAACAGGTTAGAAATGTGGGATCATGAAGTAATGACTATGTTAAGCTCTAGAGGTGGGAATCACCACACATCCCACGATACGATATTATTGCAATTTTTAAAAATATTTTGCAATATTCAGATTCTGTACATAAAGGTAAACTTTATCAATATTCATTTTCTCTAATATCAAAGTCTCACACTCAGTCTTTCTCTCATTTCAGTTTTATTGTTGACAAACTGAACGGTTTGTATCACAGTCTAGTCCAACTTAACTGAATCAACCATCTGGTACAATTATAGCTATTCTGAACTATGCAGTTTATGAAAACTATGCAGCCCCTTCAGCAACTGAAGAATTTGAAAGTAAATTAAAACAAAATATAATTTTACATTAAATAAAAAAGTTTTAAACTTCATTAAAATAAAACATGTCTTAAATTAAAATAAGTAAACTGTCATGTTTATTGCTGCCATAAACAAGTTAAACACATTTGGACAGTGAAGGAATGTCAGGATTCTTGCTCAGAAAAAGGATCAACATGCTCTGAAGTCAGAGCACAAAAACCTTTTTGTAACAAAATATTGATTTCTGCTGTCCCTGTATCCATACATTATTAGAAACAAAATATCACCATGCTACACAGTATCCATTTTTCCCCCACCCCTATTAAGCCCCGGATTTTGCTTCTGGTCGCAAAGAAAACAGAAGAAATCCCAAACATGAATTTATTTTAGCAAAACATCCGATATTTGCTGCTTCTGGCGTCTCAGGATGCAGTGATGTCGCACTAATGTGAACTGTTTACGGTGATTGATGTCATCTGTTTGTAGATTTTACATTAGTGTGATTTCCCAGCCTGCTGGTTTTGTTTGGACTGTTTTTAAAAAGAAAATCCACTAAAATAAAACCGTGACAGAAATAATGTTTGTGACACATCATCCTGTCTCTTCATTTTTAGGCAAAAATAATGAAAATAACGACTTATTCAAAGCTTTTGGTGCCTTTCATCAGGATATTTTGGGGGTTTCCACATTTTGGTTGAAGAAAACAAATGATCAACAGTCACTTTGTTGCTTTGTTTTGTTTACCAGCTATTAACTGATTTTTTAAGTAATCCTTCCTCCCGTTCCTGGGAGTAATCTCAGGTAAGATGTCGATTCATTCGTGTTCGGCTGATTTGTTGGCCGTAAAGTTTATGATGGAGGCAGCAGTGTTTTATGAAAGTGTCCTCAAAGAGCGGTGTAATAATGTGTGTGTGTGTGTTGTAGGTATGTGGTAGATCGCCGCTGGTTTGACCAATGGAAGGAGTTTGTGGAGACCGGAGATCAGAACTCGACGTCTTTCCCGGGTCAGATCGACAACGCGGAGCTGTTCGAGGGTCAGTTACGCTTCGTTTGCTTCACGAGACACAAAACGATTTGTTTTCTTCAGCGAAGTGTCGCGTCCTGCTTTCAGATCTGGACTCGTACCACCTGAAGGATCGTCTGGTGGAGGACGAGGACTTTGTGCTGGTGCCGGCAGAGGCGTGGCACAAGCTGCTGTCTTGGTACGGCATGGCGGACGATCAGCCGCCGCTAGAACGCAAGGTAACGTCACCACGCACCGCGCGGTGCCCTGAGTCCAGAATGAGAGCGGAGAGTTTCTGTTGGTGAGAGTTTGAAACACATAAAAATGAAAAACCTCCCCTGATGTAAATCTGGCTGCTCTCGCCTTCAAGGCGTCTCCTCGCACAGCTCTGGGCTGCGCGTAGTCTGGCTGCTGTGTTTACATCACTTCCTGGAATCCCTGTTTTGCATCTCTTTCTCACATCTGAGCGCCGTCGTCAGACCGAGGATCAGTGCTGACCCCCGAGGGCGGAGCAGCCGGGCAGGAACGTCACCGTGATCGTCACTCTTTCTGTTTCTCGTCCTCCGACTGTCAACACAGTTTTCCTGTAATCTCGTGAGAAAGGACGAGACTTTTAAGCAAAACTAACATTCGCTTGTCATTGATATGACGGGTGGAATGAAATGAAATGATAAAGAAACAAGAGGGCGAATGAAAACTTTGACTTTTTTATTCAGCGGCCCAGATAACTCGTGACACGCTCTCTTTTCCTGGTGAAGTTTGCGCATCGTTTTCATGTAACTTCCACGTAAATTCAGATATTTTAAATCATGACGTTCCCGATCCGTCCTTAGGCAAACATTTGTCTGCACGCCATCACCGTCTTTGTTCGCTACGTGACAGATTTGTCAAATTTGTCTCTTGACTGAAATAAAACTTCACGATGAAGACTCGTGTTTCTGATGAGACTCGCTGCTGCGAGGTGTGAAACAGCAGCCAGAGCTGCACGAGGAGGCGAGGAACAGCAGCGAGCTTTGTGGGCGGAGCCGTGAACTTTTACCATAATGAATCTGCTGGCAGCCACGCTGTGGTGAGCCGACCCTCAACTGGTGACAGGAGGAAAGTCCCACAAAGTAAATCATTCACTTGTGTGAAGCACTGGTTCAATGTTGGATCAAAGGGTAGGAAGCAACGTGTGTGTGTGTGTGTGTGTGTCTGTGTGTGTGTGTGTGTGTGTGTGTGTGTGTGCGTGTGTGTGTGCGTGTGTCTGTGTGTGTGTGTGTGTGTGTGTGTGCGTGTGTGTGTGCGTGTGTCTGTGTGTGTGTGTGTGTACGTGTGTGTGTGTGTCAGGTGGTGGACCTGCCCAGCACTCTGAAGGTGGAGGTTTACCCCATCGAGATCTTCCTCTGCCTCCACAGCAACATGGAGAACGCCGTCACCACAAAGTTCAGCCGAACCGACAGCATACGTGAGTCCGTCCGTAGGTCTGTGTGTCGGCGAGGTTCACGTTTAATCGGCCTTTTCTCTCCCTAAAGACAAAAATGCTTCGTAGTTTAGTTACTTTCTCCGACTTTATAAACCACACTCGTCCAAACCTGCCGGCTGCCGCTGCATCCATGTCCTCCAGGTCACATGCACAGGAGCGGCTTCACACCGCGTGACGCAACACAAACACAAACAAAGGCGGCAGACAGAGTTTGGAAACGAGTGAATAACCGCCTGGTAACAATGAGGCGATAAAGCTCAGGCTACACAACCTGTTCTCAACCAACTAGCTGTGAAGGGGAGCTGCTGTCAGTTCATTCAGAGGTTACCTGTTTAGGTAAGGAGGCGGGACCTGCTTTACATGTGAGCTCGTTTTCTTTTATTAATCAGATTCAGCACATTTGACAGCAGCAGCTGTGAAGATGTGTGATAAACACATACATACACTAATAAACTGCTTACAGTTACTTATTACTGAGGAACTGAAGCCTGTGAAAGTCTTTCTACAAACTAATGACTCAGAAAGATTTAAAGACTGAAACTGATGACATTCACTCATGAAGCTTCACCTGAGGACAGATTCCTCGGTCACCACATACAAAGTCGCGCTACGCTGCAGTTTGTTGGGTCGAAGCATTAATTAAAGGAAGTTTAACTTCCACGCCGTTACAGAGTTCTCGCATCAGTGTCAGTGCTGTGGTCTCTCTGTTTCACGAGCAGGAAGGGGCGGTTCATCACGAGCGTCGTGTTAACACGTGTTCGTCTTTATGTTAACAGGAAGCTGATGTCAGGGGCAGAATATGTTCCCCTGAGGGTTCACAAACAGCTGTTTCAAACACTGTGTGTGTGTGTGTGTGTGTGTGTGTGTGTGTGTGTGTGTGTGTGTGTGTGTGTGTGTGTGTGTGTGTGTGTGTGTGTGTGTGTAGATTCGATCCAGAGGGCGATGTGTCAGGCCTTCTCCGTACCTCCGGGCTCAGAGTGCCGCCTGTGGATGAAGAGTTCGGACAGCAGCTGCGAGCGTCTTAGGAACGTGCACATGAGCGTGCTGGACGCCTGCTTGAGCTCGGGGATGGTGAGCGTGACGCTACAGTCTTAACGTCGCTGCATATGTGGAATAATTCTCCATGTCCGGCTGACGTTTCCCACTTCCTCATAGCACCACTCTAAAATAACAAGCTGTCCACCTCAGAGATAAGCTGGAACATGCCTGTGTGTGTGTGTGTGTGTGTGTGTGTGTGTGTGTGTGTCAGACGGTGATCATGGAGACGAGGAATGCAGACGGCACCTGGCCGAGCTCCAGGCCTCAGATCATGTAAGAGCACTCGCCTCTCTCGTCGCTGTCGTCGTCTCTGCTTTTCTTCACCTGCTTAGTTTTAGTTTTTTTGTTCCTTTTTTTATTTGTCATTTCCTCATCTTTGATTTCGCCTCTTCCTGTTTGGAGAAGTTGCGTGATACCATCACCATCGTGATGTTTGTCTGTCGCTCTCTCTCACCAGATGTCACAAAAACGGTTAAAATGCTTCCTTCATTGACTCGACTGTTGATCTGAATGATGAAATATCAGGACAGCTGTGCTCTTTAATGGATTCAGCTGCTCCGAGCATGTTTCAGCTGACTTTCCCACATATTTGGTCAGCTGACCCTTTGTTTTTGTTTCCTGTTCAAGAGCAAAACGGCGTTTCTGTCACCGTAACGCTGCTCAGGTGTTGTAAACGCTGCTGACTCTGTTCTCGGTTGCAGGAGGAACTCTGTGGAGGAGCAGGACTCGTACAGAGGGCAGCCGGGCGTCTGCGGCCTCACCAACCTGGGCAACACCTGCTTCATGAACTCAGCGTTACAGGTTTAAACGGATTTTATTTTTACTTTGGTTGCTACACCAGACACATGGATCATGTGTCAGAGAGAGATGTCACATGGCTGAGCAGGTGACATCCATCAGGGCGGGGCCTGGGTTGGACTGCAGCCGGGACCACTGACACAAATACCTGATACCTGCGAGTGTCAGTCAGGAAGTGCAGTCCAGACCATTAGCACCATTTGTATAAATGCAAACGCAGCGCTGACGCTGTTGCTGTGACGACGCTGTGATTTACAAACCTTTGGTTTTTATCTTCTGCTGTAATCAAATATGTGTTTCTGTGATTTTATACGGCGTCCTGACTTGTTCTGTTGTTGTTGTTTTTATTAAGTATGCAGTGATTAGTTGGTCGTGGCAGAGGCTGCAGGTTTCTTCCTGTTAAAAGGGAGTTTTTCCTTCCCTCTGTCGCCAAAGTGCTCATAGGGGGTCACATGATTGTTGGGTTTTTCTCTGTATGTGTTATTGCAGGGTCGACCTCACAGTATGAGCCGACTGTTGTTGTGATTTGACGCTGTGTAAATAGAATGATTTGAACTAGTTTAGTTTGTAATTGGACATTAGACACTTTTCTTCTTCTTCCAACTTGTGGTTTGTCGTTTGTGCTTTGACCCGCTCGACTAGCGAACCAGATTAGAAGACTTCATTGTCATTTATTGTTATTTTCTCATGAGAAAATAACAATAAACGTATGTTTGGTGTTTCTTGTTAGACTGAAGCTTGTTTTCATTTTGGCACCTTCAGCGAGAGACGTTTGCTTCTCTTTCACTCGTCACTCAGCTGCAGCTCAAACGCCGACACGTGTGAGCTGCAGCTGAGTGTTCAGGTACTGTTGAACATGTGCAGGGTGTGAACCTCAGAATAAAGTGGAAGGTTAGTCCAGACATGTGTAACTGTGTAAATATGGCAGACTGTATGTTTTGGTTGTTTTGTAAAACAGTCACATAAAGGTTTTCTGCATTTCCTGGCAGAGCAGAGGTGAAACGCTGCAGCGTCTTCCTCCGTGTCTGATCCCTCTCGCCCTGTAATTCTGTTGCTCTGACGCAGCGCCGAGCTTTGTGGAGCTCAGATCAGCGTCCAAATGTCACTTTTTTAGCAATCAGTAGATCTAAAGGGATCCCTGGTTCATCAGAACTCGAGGACATTTGTGTATCTTTGAAGTTCTCTAACTGGATTTTAGCAGTTTGAGTTTTACAGCGAGTCCTGAAACCTGCTCGGTGCATAATTAACACCTGTGTGGTGTCAGTGTTGCTCCTTGGATTTCTGCAAAGGCACTTGGAGCTGAGCTTCAGGTTAATATTCACTGAAAACATCACTTCATGCACGAGAACACTTTTTAACGTTTTAATTAGATGACGTCACTGCAGCGTGCTCTGACCCGGCGCCATCAGCAGCAAACAGTCGTCCATCTCTGTGGAGTTTTGTCCCGGATTAAAGTATCTTTGCAGAACTCGCAGTTCAAACGGTTTTCCTCTGTTTATCCTCGGGCTTAAGCAACTGTTTCAGCTCCTCCCCCCTTAAGCTAACTCTGTTCTGATTGGCTGCCCATCACTAACAGATGTGTAGTAACTCCTCGTCTCCTCATGTCTCTGCAGTGTCTGAGTAACACTCCGCCCCTGACGGAGTACTTCCTGCAGAACTCTTATGTGGATGAGCTGAACTTCACCAACCCTCTGGGAATGAAGGGAGAGATCGCCGAGGCCTACGCCGACGTCATCAAGCAGATGTGGTCAGGGAGGCATTACTCTGTGGTGCCGCGCGTCTTCAAGGTAGCCGCACGTTACCCTGACAGGTGTCCCGTTACACTCGGGTGTGTTTCACCCGTAGAGTCGAGACGCACCCTAAAGCTGAGGCGGCGACGCGTGGCGGGTCGTCCAGAAGAGCCGGAGTTTGTGACTCGGCACGACAGAAATGACACAAACTGACCTGAAAACATTTTTAAGTGTGATTACAGTTACACAGGAAACTAATACAGATATAAACACAGACTTTATTAATCCCACCTGTCACAGCAGGACAAGCAACAGGAGGAAATGTGAACTTAGAGATTTATTAGAAAACTTTTCTCTCTATTTTGTTCCCAATTGAAGGAAATGTCATGAAATAAAATAAACTAAACTATCAATGCAAAACAGAAAAACTCAAAAAGTAAATGCAGAAATTCAGTGAAGCCTTCAGGCCACTCAGATGCTTTATTTTCATGTCCCAAAACTTCTCTGCTACTCTCACAGTGTTTCACAGAGCACATCAATTATTATTCGGCTGATGTTTCTGCAACTAAACTAAAACTTGAAAAATGAAAGGTTAACATCCCAAATGTACTGAAGGAAGAGCAGAAAGCTACAAACGTAGAAATACTTCTTGAATTTCCTTCTTCTTATTTACTTAAGTAAATTGTACATTTACATCCAGTGGTGTTGGGTGGAGGTGAGAGACGGGGGGGCAGGGAGTAAGCTTAGTCTGTGTGGCAGAAGCTTCGGTCTGATTGGTGGTACGTTTCCCTGCTTCCTGTTTGTGTGCAGACGAAGGTGGGCCACTTTGCCTCTCAGTTTCTGGGCTACCAGCAGCACGACAGTCAGGAGCTGCTGTCCTTCCTGCTGGACGGGCTGCACGAAGACCTGAACAGAGTCAAAAACAAAGAGTACATCGAGCTGCGGGACGCCGATGGGCGACAGGACCAGGTGAGCGGAGCAAAGGCCGACTCCAGCTCGCCGTGTGATGGGCTTCATTTCACTTCCTGTCTTTAAATTTCACCTTCCAGTAATTCTCTGTGTTTGAAAGCGTCTTCGTTGGTTTTAGCTGCAATCAATTCAGCTCCTGTTTAATCTGACAGGAAGTGGCGGAGGAGGCGTGGCGTAACCACCTTCGGCGGAACGACTCTGTGATCGTCGACACTTTTCACGGCCTCTTCAAGTCCACGCTGGTCTGTCCCGAGTGCCACAAGGTTTCTGTGACCTTTGACCCATTCTGCTACCTGAGCGTCCCGCTTCCTGTCAGCAAGGAGCGTGTCATGGAGGTGTTCTTCGTCTCCCTGGACCCGTACGCCAAACCTGTCCAAGTAAGCGCTCATCACCAGAGATAATCCGATTACCAAGTAACGAGTAAAGTAAGGGATTACTATTGCAAAAACTGTAATTAGATTACCGTTACATTCCCGTAGGAACGCTGCGTTACTGCGTTACTAAAACCGTGATTTTTTGCGAGAATGTCTCATGACAGTGACGTAAGCGAGTGCGACGTTCGTGACAACAGCTGTGTGCAGATCAACAATGGATCATATATCGAGTGCAGAGAGAGTATGAGCGTGCAGCGTTTAAAGCGTGGAAGTACTGACCTTACTTTGAGTTTGATTCCATAAAAAGTGACAAAAACATTAGTGTCCGTTGTGCGTGGGAAGAAAACTTCTTTTTACAGCGAAAAAACCCCTAAACTTCCAAACAAGCACCGAGTAGCTACGACGTAATGGGAAACTCACAGAGAAACTCGCGGATTCTTCCACTGACCGCTGCACACCTGCACCAGGGTAACCCTCCGCCTACCCACTCCTGCTTTACAGGTGAAAATAGAGCAACAGGACCGCTAGTCTTTGACTTTATTTATTTTCTGCTGTGTTTTACTTGCATCTATTTGAAAGACTGAGTGTAAACACACAAAATATTTTATTTTATGTGCTGGAATGTGCAGAAAATAGGTTTAAATGTTAAACTAATTTCTTCCAGTCAGAGAATGTTGCAGATAATTAAATGTTTGCTTGATGCATAAAGTTAAAAGATTAAAACTAATAAAACAAGTTTTAAAAAGAGACTTTTCCATTTGATTACATTTTGTATGATGGATTATGTAGAAAAAGTAGAATTGGGCTGAAAGATCTATCACTTTATCACCTATTCAGGTTGTAAATCGTGTTTTTAAAAAGTAACTAAGTAATTAATTACTTTTGAAAATAAGTAATCAGTAAAGTAACGGGATTACTTTTTTGGGGAAGTAATCAGTAATTAGTTACTGATTACTTTTTTCAAGTAACTTGACCAACACTGTTCATCACTGACCGTGGTCGTGTAGTTCTCTGCAGTTACTCTGAATAAAGAGATCCAAGTGTGTTTCTGGTCTTTGGTTCTCTTCTTATCCAGGAAAATTCTAACTTCTGTGACGTGTGCGTGTGTGTGTGTGTGTGTGTGTGTGTGTGTGCGTGCGTGCGTGTGTGTGTGTGTCTGCAGCATCGTGTTGTGGTTCCTAAAGCAGGAAAAGTGTCCGACCTCTGCTCCGCTCTGTCAGAGATGACCAGCGTGCCGCCCACTCAGGTCAGTGTGTTCAGGAGGTTTCCGTTCGGTTAAACACACTTTTAATCACGTGCAGATCAAAAGTGGTTTCACTGACTGCACATTAATCCAGCCTTTGTCTGCTCTTCTCTTAAAGTTTCTGGCTTCAGTTTGTAGCGTGTGAACTCTGTTAGGGCAGCTTGGCATGACTCAGTTCAAAATAATCCTTCTTTATCCGTATGAAGCAGACTGTCCCTTAAAGCTCCTCCCCCTGACTTTGTGTTCCAGATGGTGGTCGCTGACGTCTTCAATCATCGTTTCTATAAGATCTACAACATGGGCGAAAGTCTGAGCGCCATTCTCGACCGAGACGACATCTTTGTGTAAGGAAAAAAAGAATCAGTCCTCTAATGACCAAACACAAAAGACTTTCTGTGACTCACCTGCTGAACCCGCGTTCAGGTACGAGCTGAGCGTGCTGGAGGAGCAGCCTGAGGAGCAGGTGCTGCTGGCGCTCTACCTGAGAGAGCGCTCGCACTACAGAGACTACGGCTCGGGCGGCGGCTCGTACGGCACGTCGCTATTCGGACACCCGCTGCTGCTCAACGTGCCGCGCAGCAGCTGCAGCCAGGAGGCGCTCTACAACCTGTTCCTGCAGAGACTGGCGTGAGCAGAACGCGCACACACACACACACACACACACACACAGAGTTTGTGAATATACTGAGTTTTGCTGGGCGGTGTCGCTGTGTGTGCAGGCGTTATGTGCGACTTCCTGATCCGTCTGAGGAGTTGGAGGAAGAGGAGGAAGATGATGAAGAGGAGCTGTACAAGACTCAGACCAACGGCATCAGTGATGGTACAAATCTTTCTGGTTCTGATGCTGCCGTTCGTTTCATGTTGTCATAAATTTATTTGTTTGGCTTCTGCAATTCAATTCAATTCAATTTTATTTATATAGCGCCAAATCACAACAAATGTCGCCTCAAGGCGCTTCATAGATACAGAGAAAAACCCAACAATCATATGACCCCCTATGAGCAGCACTTTGGCGACAGTGGGAAGGAAAAACTCCCTTTTAACAGGAAGAAACCTCCAGCAGAACCAGGCTCAGGGAGGGGCGGGGCCATCTGCTGTGATTGGTTGGGGTGAGAGAAGGAAGACAGGATAAAGACATGCTGTGCAGTGTTTTAACTTTTCCTCGAGCAAATATAAAAACGCTGACACAACGTTTGTGCGTCTTTCACACATTGTTTTGTGTTATCTGGGCTGAGTGAGCTCTGCAGCTGCTGCTTTGTGTTGTTTTCTCAGATGACGAGCAGGAGGAAGTGGAGCCTGCTGGCCCGTCCCAGACCGATTACTCCTGCGGTGACACGACGCCCAACAGCAAATCAGACGGCAACACAACAGAGCCACAGGCTGAGGAGAACCACATCCAGCCTTCACCGGACCACGGAGACCCCTGCGAGAACAGTAACGGCTCCCAGAGCCAGACGGAGCCCGGCTGCAGCGGAGACGCCATCAGCGCCGATGACGTGGCCCCCGGCGAGCAGTCGAGCGGTCCCGCAGAAGCCGACCGCGGCTCGAAACCTCCAGCGGAGCAGCCTCGTGAGCCAACCGAGGAAGAAAATGAAGAAGACAAGCAGGAGGAGGCTTGCTCTCCCAGCCCGCCAGCCAATGAGCATCCGGCTAAGAGGAGGGCGTGTCACGTCAGGAGGAAGCGTCTGTTCAGCATCCAGGCGGTCAACTCCAACGGGACGACCGAGAGGGGGATGGGAGAGGGAGGAAGCGCCGTGTCCTTCAGCTGTGAGTGTGAACGCACAAACACAACCTCTGTGACATCACACTGATGTCACTCATCAGTGCGATGATGATGATGATGATGATGAAGGAGCTTCAGACAGATGAGAATGAATCAGAATAAAATGAAAACATCTGAGTGGAGCCGTTTGCTCACTTCAACCTTCAAGTAAGCTTTCTTCTGATTGGCTGCCTCTGCTAAACAGTAGGTTTGAACAGCAGATGGGCGGAGCACAGCTTTTGGCTGATGGGGATTATTGGTAGTTACTGGAAACTTGAACCATGCTTAACATGGATCAGTGCAGCAGGAGAAGCAGAATCACCATGTTATCAGACGATGTCACATCCTGTCAGCGTATCAGCGTAGCTCACGCTTCCTTTGTCTCCGCAGCTCAGCCCTACGTGGCCATCGACTGGGAGCCCGACATGAAGAAGAGATTCTACAACGAGAACGAGGCTGAGGTCAGCGCCAACATTTAAGCCCTAATGTAACACACTCACAGGGCGTGTCCTGAATAACTGAGGGTGACGTGTTTAAATACAAATGGCGCTGAGTGCGTCACAAAAACAACATGACCTTCTAGGTTGGTTCATATAGAGATGGATCTGAATTATCTGGTGTTTGGTCAGTGGTTTAAACAGGTGAGAGATCTGAGGCTCTGTAAACATCCACGGTACAATAACAGCAGTCCTGTAACATGTTAACAGGCTGAGAGGTTTGAGGACGTAATTGAACACACAGGTGCAAACAGAAGGACAGACGTTTAACACTCATTTGTCCTCTGGCACCTCTGACATTAAAACCTGTCTTTCCTCCTCCTGTGTAGAAGTACGTGAAGCATGCCAGCATGGAGGTCCCTCAGCAGCACATGACTGTTCAGCTGCAGCAGTGCATCGAGCTGTTCACCACTGTGGAGACGCTGGAGGAGGAGAACCCATGGTAACACACACACACACACACACAGACACACACACACACACACACACACACAGAGTAGTGAGAGTCTGAGCAGAGCTGACCACACTGTGAGAAACCAGTGAGAAGTAAACTGGTGGACAAGCTCCATTAAAAGACTAAATACTCTGAAGGTTTCAGCTGTTTCAGGTAAAGACGTCTGTTACTGTAACGTCCAGATCCAGGGTGGAGCTTCTGTCCCCGAGTTTGAAAAGCAGACGCCGTCCACGTTTTCATTTCAGTGGTGGTAATTTAACCTGCTGTGGTGCACACAGCGCCCTCTAGTGGTAGCCCTGGAGTCAGATCACACTTTCAGTCCAGTCAACACAATGAGTGTGTTGAGTGAATGAGTGTGGGCAAGTGTGCAAAGCCTGTATGCATGCATCAAGGTTTTACATTCATCAACATGTAAAACCTGATGAGCTGAGATGCTGGGCGGCGTGGTGGTGCAGCGGGTAGCATGGCCGCCTCACAGCAGGTCCTGAGCTTGAATCCAGTCTGGGTTCTCCCCAATTACTCCGGCGTCCTCCTGCCGGATAATAAGTGCTTGATTAACCCCGAGGGGCGCCGGCATGATGAGATATTCTTTGTTTCGTAGGTTTGCTGTTGTTTTGCTTCCTTGACTGAATAATGAAAACCTTTCATTCAAAGCAGCAAAATAACACTCAGCTGGATGGTTTAGTGGTGAGACTACACGCCCTCGTAGCAGGAGTCACAAGTTTGATTCCCATCCGGTATTGAAAAAGGGTCCTGGCTAGACGCCCCATGCTTAGAAAAACAACGACCCCTGAATGTCGTGGCTACATCTGCAGCCTGTCTGCAGTTGGGACATGTTCAGTATATGTTGTACTGTGTGACTTTACACTGCACAGCTTTCCTGCAGATACTCACATCTGCTCCGTGTGTGTTTCAGGTACTGTCCGGTGTGTAAGAAGCACCAGCTGGCCACGAAGAAGCTGGATCTCTGGTCTCTGCCAGAGGTTCTCATCATCCACCTCAAGAGGTTCTCCTACACCAAGTTCACCAGAGAGAAGCTGGACAGCATCGTGGAGTTCCCCCTCAGGTGCACACACACACACACACACACACACACACACACACACACACACTGATGGAGGAGTCGCACACTGACAGCTGACATGTGTTCATGTTACAGAGACCTCGACTTTTCCGGCTTCCTCCTGAGGAAGACGCTCTCCAGTGAGGAGCCTCCAAGCCGCTATGACCTCATCGCCGTGTCCAATCACTACGGAGGCCTCAGAGATGGACATTGTAAGTTCGTCGTTCATGTTGTGGTCAGTGATTTGTTTGTCACATGACTTCATGACTTTAACCATCACGTGTTTCTGCAGACACCACCTATGCGAAGAACAAGGACAACGGTCAGTGGTATTACTTTGACGACAGTAAAGTGACCTACGCCACAGAGGACCAGATCGTGGTCAGTACCCCCCGCCCCCACGCTCATTCATTCTCGCACACACCTGTTCAGTCAGATTTCACTCTGATCTTGTCACCTGACTAACGATCATTGGAAGCGGCAGCGCGTCGTCTTTATTTTAACGTAATGTTTGTGTGCGTCTCTCCTCCCACAGACCAACGCTGCCTACGTTTTGTTCTACCAGCGACAGGACAAGATCAGAAAACCCACACTGCCCGCCCCCAACGCAGGCCCTGCCCCCAACGCAGGCCCTGCCCCCAACGCAGGCCCTGCCCCCAACGCAGGCCCTGCCCCCAACGCAGGCCCTGCCCCCAACGCAGGCCCTGCCCCCAATGCAGGCCCCGCCCCCAACGCAGGCCCCACCTCCTCCAGCCAGACATCCAGTGACACTGCTTCCTGCAAAGACGACGAGGATGCCGCAGAGCTGGGCGCCGCCTCCGCCTCCAGCATCACTATGGAAACAGAATGATTGAGTAATTTGCTTTCTCCATCAGAGCAGCCTTTTCTTTGGTTTTTTCTTTATTTTTTTAGAATTCTCAGTCTATTTATTTTATTAATTTTATGGTGACGACACTTGAACTTCCTCTAACGGCGTCTCTTCATTCCAAGTTACCAAAAGCAGGAAAAAGCACATCAGCAGGCGGCGCTCGCAGCTCCTCCTCCTCCTTCACCGTGAACTCTCGACACTCAGGTAGTTTGGTGCACAAAGACTGAAGGTGACGTTTGCTGGAGGGCGGAGCTTAAACTCACACCTGAATACAGAGAAGCAGCCTGCTTCCTGCTTCAGGGAGGAACTGAACTCATTTAAGCTCTGACTGTTCACATTTCTAAGTTCAT
The DNA here is from genome assembly GCF_056152115.1 of Neolamprologus brichardi. Classification (NCBI taxonomy): domain Eukaryota; kingdom Metazoa; phylum Chordata; class Actinopteri; order Cichliformes; family Cichlidae; genus Neolamprologus; species Neolamprologus brichardi. The sequence continues at coordinate 33,856,188 of NC_142123.1, forward strand.
CTCCTCTTGACTCAGTTTTTGTAATCTGACATTCAAACGTTTGAAAAGCTGTTTAATTAAAATCATTTGAATTTTTCTGGATGTCTGATGCTCGTCCAGGTTGGGAAGACCAAACTCCAGATTAGCGCGCATTCGGAAGACTCTTTGGCCAATCAGCAGCAGTTCTGCAGTCAGCTGACTTTTTCCTTAAACTGTATATAAAAGACAGACAGTCTCATTATAATCATGAGGCTTAAACGGCGACTCATCGAGCAGTGTTTAGTGAGGTCACAGAGAGCGAGGGTCGTTGTTCCTCCATACAAACAGAAGTCGCCCCCTGGTGGTCATTAGAGGGCCGATTTAAAATACCAGCATTAGTTTCACACATCTGTTTTATTTCTGTGGTCATGCGAACATCTGCGAGATTTACCACTAACAGAGGTCATTCCAGTTCATGTTTTTTTTCCCTCTTTACATCAACAAACATGACGCCGACGGGCGCCGGCGAACGTGCCCACCAGCATTCGTTTATCTGGGGTAAACCTCGCAGACGCTCACGCGTCAGCTGACTGAAGAGGCCGCGCTGAGAGCAGACGAGTTCACGTTCACGTTGTTGCTTTTTCCACATTCAAAGTTTTTACAATTATTCAAGCTGAGCGAGTTCGAAAAGCCAGTTTCTCGTAGCAAATGTTTGAGGCAGAAATTAAATGATAAAAGTTAAAAGTCATCTTGCTAAGACATGTTTAGGAAATAAGAGCACAGAGGTTTCAGTTAAAGCCTTGATTCGCGAGCAGCTCAAACCTGCGACGACCTTTTGTGTTTGCTGTAAAGTATTCGGAGATGCACTGATTACAGCGGCAGCTTTGATCCGAGTCTCTAAAACAGGCCAGTCTTTCTTTACGTTGTTGATTTCACAGCGAGTTCATGCTGAATCTGATTTAACTAACGATGATCAGACTGACTTTGACATTAATGCAATGATTTTTTTATTATAAGCGCCTGTAAAAACGCCATCCTCTGAAGTTTGTTTCTCCCCTCCGAGTTTCGATTCGTCCTGAAGTGCAAACATTTGTTGATCTGACATCGTTTAAAAATCCAGCTCTGAACTGCAGCTCAACGTCGACCTGCGACAGATAAAACTTAAATACTAATCCATAAAGCATAGTTTCACTTCCTTATTTCTTCTTTCTAAACAGGCACGCCTCAGTCGCTCGCTGAAGGGGATTGTGGGTAATCAGAGGATCAAACAAAGCTGTCAGGGATGAGAAATGAATTTTTCTCTGTATATTTTGGTCGTTTTGTTTCGGGTATTTATTGTTTTAATGGAATAATTGCAGCTGTCACATGACTACAGGTGGTGTGGGACATTTTTCGTATTTATACGCAAACCTTTGATTCAGGCTGAAAACACAGGACGGGTGTGCGCGTGCAGAGGCGCGTGCAGAGGTGGGCGCAGAGCGAGCTGCTCACGGATTTTTAAACCAGCGCTGTGTACAGTATTTTTGTATTGTAAGTAATGTAAGATTAATATGATCATTCCTGGGTGGAGCAGCAGGGAGGCTTGGGGTGATTTCTTTCTTTGGTCTTCCTGTCAAATATCAGATGAGAATATTTTATTGTACTTCAATCTTTTGATATGAATAAAACACGATTATTACCAGACATCCAGTTTTCTCGTACTCTTCTGTCTCGTTATTTTAGCTTTAATTGCGTGTGTGACGAGGAGGACGCGCTCACACATCGTACAGGAGACGCATCCGTTTTTAAAATGACCACAGCTGAACGAGAAGTAGAACTAAGTTAGCAGCTAAGGCGAGCTGACTGCATAGGAGCATGAGGCACACAGACACCCGCTCATCAGTGCAACATAACAACCACACCAAACCCCAAAGTTCACTCTGCACATCTGGAGCACAGCAGCCTTATGATTGGTCAGATTATTAAAACAACACAAAGACTCAGACGTTCAGATACAGCCACCTGTCATTCAAATAGGCCACGCCCTTAAATTTGAGCTTTACTAAAAATTAAAATTGATCTCAAAACATCCAGACACCAAAAACTGTCAACATGTTTGCTTCATGTGAACCTTTAACACGGGGACTGACTCGCTGCTGGAGCCTCTAGTGGACGTTTGGGGAATTGCAGTTCTTTTTGCAGGCTTTGTTTCACTGACATCAGTTTTCTTCCTCCACCCATGTGTGGAGCCACACTGAATGTGTTCCCACCACCACTGAAACAAACTCAGCTTACCGGGTAAAAGCAGAAAAACAAAGGAATGAAGAGCTGAATGATGAAAGGATGAGAAATGTGGTTGGTTGTGATGGCACCTTTATTTCACTCCATGCTTCACACCACAGCACACAGAGGTACATCCAAAACGTCCTGCGGGACGACATGAAGCCTTCGCCCGCTTCGTCCTGTTGTAAACGTTCCAGCCGTTTTTTTAAAACGATGCTTCGGTTTCCAGCGTTGCTCTGGAGAAACGTTTCGGATCTCGGCAGGTGCTCAGCCTGCCGGCGTGGAGGATTTTAAAGCTCCGACCTGTGTCCTAAGTCACTACTTCCTGTGTAATGGATTTGGACTTGAATCGCTGACTTTAGATGTAAAAATGTGTAACTTAAACACACACAACACAAACATCATTTCAAAGTAAAATCTCAAGTACAAATAAAATCTTTTCTTTTAGATTTTTCTCAAATATAAACTAACAACAACCCAGGGAAGATCCGGAGCCCGGCTGGAACTCCAGGAAACGTACAAAAGCTGAGAGTGAGCGAAGCGCCCGGGGCAGCAGAGAGACGATTTCAGAGGCAGCTCCATAAAAATAATTCTCTGTGTTTAAATCCTGCACTGTGAAAACGATCCCGGAGAATCAGGACAGACTGAGGGGAGAGCAGGGCGGTTCAGGAACATCCCCGGGATCCCAGCGCGTCCTCGTGGTCCTAGAATACAGCAGACTTGATGTCCTGGCTGAAGAAGCCCCCAAAGTTTAGGTCTTTGGACATCAGCTCCTCCTCCACGTTCTCCAGCGCCCACTTATGTTCCACGACCTCCAGCGCCTCCCACTCGCTCTGAATCAACAACAGGGACACGAGTCGCAGCGTTTAACTCGACAGTGACGATCACTTTGTCTCAACAGAGCTTATCTTTATATTTTTACTGTAGTGACATTTTTGCAGCATTTCACGTTTTTATTTTTTTTACACATATTTGTAGTTACAGAAATGTCAGAGGTTTATCTCTCAAAACTGTAAATGCAAGAAAGTTGCACAAAATAGTTTCTGAGCACAGGAAATGTATTTGGAGTGTCTTCGTAGTTTCAGTTTTAAGATACAATTATTTTTATAAACTGCAGGAAAAGGAAAATAAATATCACTGCGCACAATTTGCAAAAAAACAGCATAAAACTATTTCCAACAGTGCAGTTTGTGTTCTCACACAATCTACACAGAAACGCACAAAGTCAAACACGACTTCTAAAACACCCTGAAACCTCTGAAAGGCCCTGCAGGGAAAAAACTACACGTCCCACGAAAAATGACGTCACTTCTGGGTTTTGCAGGTAATGACGGACTAAGAACAGCTGATCAGATCAGCACAGCTGATGTTTCTGGATTATAATATTTTGTTTTGTATTTGTTAGCGCTTTTTATGTGATTTTTGCAAAAAGCCATTCGTGGAAGGAAAGTGCGACCTGGGACAGCTGCGTGCATGACGTGTCAGTTCAACTCGTCCGGTTTCATATGCAAAAAAAACACGATTGCGCTAGTTTATGTGGTTGTAACTGCACCGGGATTTATTTGATCAGTGGTCGTGACAATTTGCATATTAATGATCAAGGAACGGACCTCCCAGCCCAGTGTTCGTTCAGTGCTGCTAGTTTCAGTTAGTGTGCAAATGTCTGTTTACAAGGTTGGAAACCTGCAGTCAGCTGAGACTGAAGACGTCACTTGGTGACGAAACGTTTCTCCCACTGAAAACGTCCTGATGAACAGAATCAACTTTTGCAGGATTTAAAAACAGGCAAATCAGAGCGTGCACACTCTGATGGGCTTTAAAGGGTTAAACGCATTTCCCTGGTAATCCTGATGATTCAGGTTCAGGTGAAGGACGCAGACGCACTAATCCACGTCTTTACAGTTCTGCTATGCTAGCTTCAGGTGTGAGCTAACACTGAGATCAATCATGCGCCCTCACACCACAGCGGATGCTTCAGGGGCCAAAGCAAGCTCCAGTATTTTGCAGAGGGTGACCGGCTCTGCCTGCTGAGCCACAGACAGGTGAGAAATCTGCAGCCTCTGCAGGGCCGATTCTACAACGTGTAAAAATGTGAGAAAGCAGCTCGCGTGTGGAAACTGAGGCTCCGTCTACACTAGCCCGGATAAATTTGAAAACGGTGATGTCTGAAAATGTTCCGCGTCCACACCATCGTTTTCATAGAGTTGTTCGCCCACATTGAAACGGCTGAAAAGTCCTGCGCATGCGTAAAACGCAAGAAGATTCGGCCTCATTTCTGTCTTAGTTTATTTACTTTCCAGCTCTTTGAAACGCCGCGGCAGAATGTGGAGGAAAAGCAGCAAGTTTTTTAAACAGACTAACAATGAGGTGGAGTTGTTGCTGCGAGTAACACAAAAGTGCAAAGTTGTAAAAGCGAGTGAGAGTTAAAGAATGTGAAGAAAAGCTGGAGCACGTACACTGATATTAATCTTTAATAGGGCTGTCAAACAAAACAACATGCCCTCCGCTATCTTAGTTTAATTGGTCACATGACTGCATCACATGACTAAAACGTGTCATTGTTTTTGAAAAGGCTCCGTTTTCGCCCTCCACACTGCAACGCCAAAAAAGGCATTTTCAAATGTATCCGCTTTGGAGAGCGTTTTCAAAACGCTGCGTTTTCCTCGACCGAAAACGCCGTCTCAGTGTGGACGGGAGGCCAAAGCGGGGAGAAAAAGATGCGTTTTCAAACAAAAACATATTAGTGTGGACAGGCCTGATCCTCAGGCTTCACTTTAAATGGGAGTTACTGGTTACTGGGAGGATGAAGGCTTTGCCCCCACACAAAGTTCAGTGTGGTCACGAACAAACGCTGTTATTCTTTCATGTTTCACTTTGGAGAGGAAACAGACAATCAAAGCAGCATTTTTGTGCAGTTGTGTGTAAATGTCACCTTGAAGGCCTTGTTGGGGTCAGGGGGCATCGCCATGGCAGCGCCTGTCATCTGGTCCTGCATGATCCGGGACTGGTCAGCAGCTGAGAGGGAACGCCGGTGTTAGTCCGTGAAAGGAAACAGAGCTGAGCTTTACGAGAAAGTGAAACCTCACCGTTATCCTGACCCAGAATCAAGCTGTACATGCTCCTCAGCCCGAACACGTTCAGGAAGTACCAGGACGCCGAGCTCACCCTGCAACATCGACTCACGTGACTTTAAAGAAGCTGCATGTCAGGAAGTAAGATGACTCAGATTCAGGAAGGAAAATACTCCTTCATGAAACTCACAAACAAACTTTCATCACATTTCATTCACACATCAGGGCCAAAGCAACAGACTGTAAATAAAAGACAGATGTATGTCCCGTTTGATGCTTTTGAAGCTGAATAAAAATGAACTGTTTCTAATACACGTACGCTGCAGCGGTAAATGTTTGCACTCTGATCTCTGCTGTGCTGCATTCACGGTCTGCTGAGCAGCTTGTGCGTTTCAGTGTTCAAGTTGAGTTTTTACCATGAGGCATCCAGCGACAGCAGGTCGATCCCTCTCTGCAACATTGGCTTGAACCTCAGCGTTAACGGGAACGGCACCTTAGCTGTGAAAAAACATCAGGAACCAGTGAGACGAGTCGGACCTGCTGGGTGCCGCTTTGTTTACAGATGTGATTGTAGTGATGCGCGTACGTGTCAGGTATCTAACAGCGCTCACAGATCATTCCTAAACTGCGTGTGTGTCATACATCAGGATGTGGACAAACTCACTAATGACGAATCCAGAGAAAGCCCAGTTGATCCATCCACCAATCACAATCATGGGCAGGACGTTGGTCAGGTTTCCCTTCATCATGTCTACCATCATGCTAGAGTCTGCAACAACAACAGGCTTAGAGCACGGCTGGATAAAAACATCCAGATTCTTTCAGCTGCAGTGAAATGACGAGTGTGTTCCCTCATCATCTCACAGCAGATTTCCATCCAAAGATTATAACCACACTGTGACTGAAGGAAGCCTAAAACAACACACATCTGTTGTAAACGGACGTAAACAAAGACCGCAAAGGTAGCTAACAGACCTGCAGCGGTTCGATGGACCTAAACACACAGCACGGGAAGATGAAGGATGATGAGCTTAAATACGACCTCAATCACAGGTCATGCTGAGGGTCTGATGGGCGGAGACAAACGCCATCACGAGGCAGGAAGAAGACGCAGAAGACGGACTGAACTTCAGATGACGGTGATGTCATAACTTTAAATCAAACTGTTTTATTCACCGGAGATGTCACTCAGGTGTGAACCAAAACAACTGTCTCAGTCAAATAAACACCTTCTCACAGCCAAGTATGCTTTGCATTCTGGGACGTGTGAATCGGTCCGTAGAGGTAACTAGCCTCTACACGTTGCCTCTACACGTTGCCTCTACACGTTGCCTCTACACGTAGCATCTACACGTTGCCTCTACACGTTGCCTCTACACGTAGCCTCTACACGTTGCCTCTACACGTAGCATCTACACGTAGCATCTACACGTTGCCTCTACACGTAGCCTCTACACGTTGCATCTACATGTTGCCTCTACACGTAGCATCTACACGTTGCCTCTACACGTAGCATCTACACGTTGCCTCTACACGTAGCCTCTACACGTTGCCTCTACACGTTGCATCTACATGTTGCTTCTACACGTTGCCCTACATGTTGGCTCTACACGTAGCCTCTACACGTTGCATCTACATGTTGCCTCTACACGTTGCGTCTACATGTTGCCCTACTAGCACCTTCGTCTTGTTACTTTTGCTGCTCCCGTCTGAGACACAGCTGACCAATAATCAGAGCGAACGCTCTCACAGGTTTGAGTTTTTATCCGGGTTAAAGGAAAAAACAAAACATGGGGAAAAAAAAGCTACACGTTTACAAACTTGTCAACTGATTAAGAGCAAAGTAAACGAACTACAGACGTCTGAGGTGATCCATCCACAGCACGGGGTTCGTTAATGCTTCTCACTATGCAGACGTCCCGATCCTGAGCTTAATGTCCACTGCGAGTTCACAGGCTGCAGTATCACAGTGAGAATTTAACACCTGAGCTTACAGACTGAACATGAACAGAGCAGCTAAACCATTTCTGAGGGACTCGCGTCTGTTTAGAAACCACGAGACAAAGAACTGAGGCGCGTTAAAGACGAGAACCAAAGAGAAACATTTACACCCTCCAACATCGGTTAGTTCACACAGGCAGACCTGGTTATAATGAAGGGACGATCATGTGTTCAAACACACCTGTCATGGGGTTCTTGGGGACAACCTTCCTCTTGACCTTCTTGAAGAAGCCGGTCTCGGCGTCGTTGAAGTAATGTTTCCTCATGGCGAAGGACTAAACCAGCGGAGACACTTCACTCAGCGAGTTTTACACTTTGTGCACTCACAGTCAGACTGTGACATTTAAACACAGCTGATTATTTAAAGGATGATTTTTTAATGTCTGTAACTTCTAACAGAACAGTCTGTGGTTACTTTGCAGACAGACAAACATCCGCTGCTCTTAATCAGATTTATACATGATGCATGGAATAATGACCCACAGAATAAAGAATACGGAGGATGTACTGAGGGGAAATTTGACGCCCTCAAGCACAGGGTATAAATGTTTAGGTTAAAGGTCAAATTCTAGCTTAAACTGAAGGGGCTCTCACCTGTCGGGGAATGTACTTCCCGTTCTCTCTGAGGATGCGGCTGCGCATGAGCACCTGGCTGAACAGAAACATGAACATGGGAGCGGTTAGGGTACGATGCTGCCCGGGCGCCACCTTCACTTCAGACACACAACATAACTGCGAGGAGAGATCAATCAGGGATCATAACAGGTCAGATATGAGCTGAGCACCTGAAGGCAAACAGTGTTAACTTCAAACATTCTTCTTGTCTACCAGTCTGATAAGTAAACATGGACGTAAGACACAATAAAGAATCCTGTAAACAGACAGGTTTTCTTATGAGTCCAAACTCAGCAGCTCTATCAAAGCTTAACTGCGTAAAAACGAGGTAAAAGGTAACGATGGACTCCCTCCCTCTGTTCTTTGTTACTCCCTCGACCAGTGAACGCAGCACGGGTCAAGCTGCGTCTCGGTCCTGACACGTTGTTGATCTGCAGCTTATGTAATGGTTATATTTGCCAGCTAAAAGGGAAACAGGTTCACCATGACCTCTGTGAAAAACAACACAACAAAACCCCCAAAACGTTTTACTGCCGAGAGGTGAAAAAAAGAAGAAGAGGTGAAAATTCCAATATATATGATCAGGATGCTCAGCAAATCGCATTAATACTCTTATGTGACTGATGTACTGCAATATAATTATATTACTAAATCTGCTGGACTCAGTTCTCTAAAAAAAGAAAAAAACAAAGCTCTGATGTGTTTGTGCTCTCAGACTCACCTGTCAGAGACCTGCTCCAGGTTGACTTTCTTGTCGCTGTGGAGCAGCTGGGTGACATAGTGTCGGATGACCCCAACAAAGAAGGTGACGAACACGATGGGCAGGACCACCCACATCCGAATGCTGGAGTCCAGCAGGAGCTCAGGACCGGCCATCGCTCTCTATTTAACCCACGATCCAAGGACAGACAGGGAGGCGCTGAGGAAGGTGTACCGGACAGTTTGGAGGAGGAAGTACAACATGAAGTGATGCTCAGTGTTAAATCATTTTACTAAATTATGAAAACCTGAACCTCAGCATGCAGAAATAAAGACTCTCCATAGTATCTTGAGGCTCAACAGTTCTTATTTTATCAGCATGAACTATGACACATGACACATGTGAACACATGCTGAGCTGCTCTCTCCTGGTTTGTTTCAAAATAAGAGCCTGGAGAGAATGAGCAGAGGGTATTTTTACCCTGACAATAGCACGATACAGCGGCTGAAAGCTTCTGCACGTCACCGCGTTTCCGTGATCGACACGTCACTAATAATTACTCTTGTTGTTGGACAATGATTACAAATCGCTCCGACTCCTAAAATAAATTATGTGAATTAAATCCGCCGCTGACCTACCGGCAGCTGAAACGTCACGGTAACTGCTGTTTCCTTTAACGGAGGTGCTAACTACAGGAACCTGTTACTGACCGCTGACCTCTGCTCATTCATCGCTCAGCGGCTACAGTTAGCATTAGCCCGGTGTAAACTAAACGCAAAGACAGCTAACGGTGCTAGCCTGCTAACTCAGCGAGTTACTCGTGTTAAATCTTCAGCTTTAAATGAGCGTTTGTACACAGTGACAGCTTCTGCGGCCGCACAGGTGAGTTTAACAAGTCCACCAGGTCACCACTGCGTGAAAATAATCTGTAATTTATGTTGAAATGACCGTAACTCACCACATTTATGAACTTTGTTAAACAAACTGCACAACGCACACGCGCAGTAGTTAAAAGAAGAACTTCCGGTTTACCGGAAACGGAAGATTATTATTTTATATTTTCAAACTCAATTAAAAAAATAAATAAATCAATAAATCACATAAAATGTAAAACATTTTTTAAAAATTTTCATTAAAATGTTAAATAAATTAATCATTCTTGAAAAATGGGCCAGACTGAGATATTTAGATAAAGTTGAAGGTTGTTGAAAGAATAAAAAATATAAACTGCCTAAAATAAATAAATACAATAAGAGAACACAACATTTTATGATGTTTCCACTAAGCATTGTTAAAACCTTTTGTTCTCAACAAATTACACAGTGCATTTCTGTAAGGCTTGAATATTTATCAAGAGCCAATATGTGATTTAAGTGTTCCTTTAATTCTCTGAGCAGTACATAATGCTTAATACAAAGTTGTAATCGGTCGATTGTTTCTTTGCTGTAACAATGCTTCCCGCATATAAAAACCTGTTTACTTCCCCTTGAATGGCGCCATATTTGTGAGGATGGTGCATGTGTGGGTTGAGCAGCAGTGTTGAGTTTGTGGGTTGCACCCATGAAAAACACATCTTCTCTGCCACAAATGTGTCACCATTTAAGGGGAAATTAAGAGTTTTTCCGATAGTATAAGATTTATTGCCAAGAAATGTTTGACCAAACACAAATTTCCTGTTTTTGTGCTAAGATTATTTAGACTATGTAATTTAGTTATCTGAAAAAGGCTTCACACAGTTCACGTTTTTTGGTAAATTTCTGTGTGAGAACCATTTTTCACATTAAAAGCATACATACGCTGTGCTGATGAGAATATTGATGATAATACACACAATGCTGGGTGGACTGGAGGTTAGGTTGTTACAACAAAAAGAAACTGGACTGTCCATGTGTGAACTGTAAAACCATGAGAGGAAACCAGTTTTCAAATCCATATGCAGGCAGATGTTGGGGATAGATCCTTATGTAGATCCACACATTTAGTGTCTTCAATTTCTCTCCATACCTGGGAGACTGTCGCAGGTTGGATCCTCCTGTCACTGGCTTGATAAGAAGAATTACAAGCTATAAATAAGAATTACGCTCAGAAACACTGACGAAAGCCACAAACTGAAATGCATCTTTTTCTCTCTGTTCCTATGAAATTTTAAAAGTATAATCAACCACCTGGTCTTAAGGAGGCAGGAGCTAAAATGCTTCTTTTATGGAGTAAAAAACAGGACACTAAACAACCCACAATGAGGAAATTTCATTCTCGTTATTTTCCGATATAGAAGGCTGGCGAGCACCTACGTCACCATTTATGTAGGAATTTCTGTATTTTATTATTTTTACCAGCTTCTGATGGGACTCTTAATGTGATGTGACTTCTATAGGCAGCAACAGATTTACAGTTTTATGATGAAGTCTGATGAAGATTGTGATTTCCACCCGCTGTAATGCTGAAACAGCACTTGAATGAGAAATCAGTGAAACAAAGAGGACACGTGTTTCCATCCACATGAACAGATTTTTATATCTTTAGAGCAATAAATATTTCCACTTCTTCCATTTCTCTGCAATTTCAAAAACAAAGTACAAGTAATATATATTTATATACACAGCTAAAATTTTCCATACGTAATTTTTAAAATAATGTCGTCTCTGTTGACACATATTTGACACTTTACTCGTACAATTTTACAAGGACTATTCCAGTCTCTCTTTGCTCTACATTATAAACAAGAAATACGTCCTCTCCAGAAAGCGGTCCAGCAGCTTGGACACGCCCCCCGTCCAACGCCATTGTATAGATGCACACAACACAGACTGTCTTTACACAGGAACAGAATCATCCAACATTTTTTAACTGTACTTGAAGCAGATCTGATGTGCTTTGAATCCTGAAAAATGTTCCCTGTTTGCCTGCTGCAGTCAGACCAGATCTGTTTCTCCAGGTCTTTAAAAAACATCAGACCTTCCATTCCCGATGCAAACCCAGCCACAGACAAACTGAGCAAAGTGAGTACTCGCAATGTTATTTTCATTTAACGGCTGCTATGTACATTCATGTTATAATACAGTTTCATTCAGTGCAGATACTGTAATAAATACCACATGCAAACCGATAGTGGAGAGCAGACCCGGGCGGGAGAAAAAGACCTAATTTAAGCGTTTAAAGGACCATACCTGCTTTTTTTCTGCATGTTCTTAAACTGGATTTACTGTAAATTACTTTCACAAGAGTCCCGACGCAGTTTAAGCAGATTTGTGTCCTCCCAGACTGCAAGTTCGTGTCTTCACAGACACTTGAATCCTGCTGCAGATAACTAATCAACCACAGTGAGTTTTGTTCTTATCTCTTGCGTGTAAGAATTGACAGCGACCTGACAAAAGTGTTGCACCGCTGGCTCCGATGGTAGCAAAGCAATCCAAGAACTAACAAGAAAAGTGGCCTTGAAACACGAAGAAGCAGATTTTGGCCTAATCCTAACCCACAGACACTTGGCACATGGTGGGCAACGGCTCGCCAGGAAGCCAGGACGTTTATATGTCACCGGTTACTGTTTTGGTCCACAAAGACTAAATCTGGGGTTCTCACAGTTTGGATGACCAAGTGGCAATTTAGAAAGAATTTAGAGAGCACACAGTTTAAGGCAGTAGAGGCAAAATCTAGCAAAACACGAGAGAAATCTAATCTGACACCTGCAGGTGACACAGCAGTCCGGCAGTGTAACTATTATAGGCTGTTTCCAGTCATGCCTGCCATGGGGCGAATAGACAGTAATCAACCTGTAGTGTATATATATATATATATATATATATATATATATATATATATACACACATACACACACACATATATATATATATATATATATATATATATATATATATATATATATATATATATATATATGTATATATATGTATATATATGTATATATATACTTTTTAAAATTTCTTTATTTTTTACTGTGGACCTGTTGTAAAACAAACCCAAACAAACAACTGAAATTTCTATAGCAGAAAGTGAAGAAACAGGAACTTTACAATCATTTCTCTGTTTCTTTTATGTGATTGCTCTGGTATAGTGGGAATGGTCTGGCCCCTGGGCCTTATTAGATGTTACCAGTGATGATTTATCTGCAGCAAGTGTCAAGTTCTCTGCAAGTGAAACTTAAACCGAACAGTGGACGTAGGAAGGTAACAAATCTCAACATGGTGGCGCCGTAACACAAAGTAAATACGGTTTGAAGTTCATAAACATGCAAACGAGGGGTACGGAGCTTTAAGATGGGATGTTTACTGAGGATGTGCTTGGGCATGCACTGAGACTGAGTGAAATGCTGTGTTTTCCCTTACGAGGTAGGTTTGATCCAGTGCTCCTCGAGAACTTTGTTTTGATGTTTCTGTGGTGTTTGCCGCTTTAGTCTGGAGTCGGCGTGGTTACTGTAAGGCCTTTAGAAAGAGACAAAGTCTTTCTGCAGGTGATTGTAGATGCATGCTATGGCCCTACGGTCCAAAAATTCTTAGCAGCTCAACATGAAGTGTTAATTTCAATGTTGTTTGATAGCAGAGGTGTTGCTTGTTTCCATTAAAAGGGTGAAGAGAGGCTTTGTGATGATTCAGAGGTGTGCAGGCGTGTGTTTGCTTGAGCATGCTGTGGGTTGAGTCAAAGTAATTATCACAGTCTATAATCAAAATATTAGAAGAACTTGTATGTCAGTTACAGAAAATCATTATTGTTTGTTTTTTTAAATATATTAAAATTAAAAAGGATTGAATACTTCCATAAGATGCCCAAATCAGAAAAGAAAAAAAATCTCACATTATAAGCACATAACAAAATTAAAAATGCTAAAAATACAAAGCAGCCCAAGGAGTACAGTATGTTAGTAGAAGCTTGCCACACAACAATATTGATAATAATATCAGTAGCACGCTCTAAAAAGTCAAAGGGGTTCTTCAGATTGAAAACAACAGGGAACCCAAGATGGTTCCCTGAGGAACGCCGTCAAACGATTCCAATATGTGACTGTATTCCCACAAACCTCGCACACTCAGGGCTTTACTGTTCTCACTAAGAAGCCCGACTAGCCCGAAGAACCCAGATGAACTTTGGTTTTTAGAGCACACGTTTTGTTAATCCAAACAATTCTGAACCTCAGTTACAGATCGATGCTGTTGGCCCCACTGAAAACAGAACACACTGTACAGTTAATATCTACAGTTGGTGCATTCACGTCATCACAGGGAGACTAAAAATATGTCGTTAATGTTTGCATTCAGAGGAATTTCCCATCATCCACCAGTTAAACTCTGGCAAATATTTATATGAGGCTGACTAGCAACCAACACTGAAAGTTTCATTTCTAGTCAAAAAATGCAAATGGCTGGTAAAATCGTTCAAGTGGTGGAAGAACTTTCTACCAGCCATCACGGGCCTCCTGCCCTGACATCCGGTGAGACTGATTAAAGGAAGAAAGGAAATACACTTCAATACTGGCATGGTAGATTTGAACTCAAAGTGCAAAAATGTGTAAAAATGAGTTTGTTCAAGAAGATTTCACTCGGTGTGACACGGAAACATGTTCTGCACTTCAGTCCTGTGAGATGTTAGCGAGTCCTTCGAATGAAATTCGGTCCAGGTTTCAGGCTCCTTTGTGTCTTTGTTGGATGAACAAGGCGACGAGCGGCTCAGTCCTTCAGCCAGACTTTTAAAAAATGCAGTAAATGGCTTCGATTTGCTGTTTTGAATGGACACAAATCATTATATTATTGATTTAGACGCTGAACTGTCTTTTGTGAACATTATTATTTATATTGTACCATCACTATGTCTGAAGGCACCTTATTCTCTATTTTGCCACACATCGAATGGGATTAAAGTTGATTCACCCTCCGAGTTTTTCACACGCTAACGCAGTTTGGACTGGGTGGGAAATTAACCCTTATTTTCCATTTATCATATTTTCTCAATTGTTTCATATCTTAGTAAAATAATAGAGAGTTTCAAACCACTGCTGAGAACCCAAGTAAGTGCAGAGGTGAATCTGAGATCATCTGGATGAGTAGGTTCTTATTTATTTGAATAAAGCTTGCTCCTTGTTGCCAGTGTTTTCTACCCATTACATATGAAGACAGGCGTAGGTGCTGAAGCGCCTTAAATCCAATTGATTTCTGACGGCAGTCAGTCAGAGGGCAACTAGTCTGGTTACAAAACAAAGGCCGGCTGTATCAAGTTTATTGGAAAAACACCCTTTGACCCACTTGTCTGAACCTTAGTAAAGACTAACCTGAGTTGCTATATTTAATTCTATGACTCCGTCACACTGGAATAAAACTGGGACTGCAACCTCCTTATGGGAGGCCACCTGTCTCCAAACAGTTGCAGTCCGGCTCAGACTGACTGGTGAAGGCTTGTACAGAGACATGTTAATCAGTCCGAGTCAGCCCGTCCTGATAGGCGTACATATTCTGCATCTCTGGTGGCGGTTGCATTCTGGTTAAGCTCCTACACCCGTGTTATTCTGGAGTTAAATCGTTACCCTGCAGCACTACGTCACTACTTGTGAAGGAATTTCTGTTTCAAATCAATGAGGTTCGACTGTAAGGATTTCATGTGAACTTCTGTGTCTGTCGATGGCAGCAGATTTGCACTGATCACAAACAGATTGCATGTAAATGCCTCATTCAGTCACAGACTGGCAGCAGATCGATAGCAGACCGACTCGTCATATTGCATTTTTATCGATATCTCGATGCACCAAAGTTGCTGTGACGATGGCAGCTAGAGACCTGGCCCCCATCTTTGAAACAACCACTTCAAAGGCAACAAGGTCACAAGTGGTGGTGCCACAGGGTCTTTGCCCTCCTCTTCTGCTAAGTGCCAAAGCTAAAGCAAAGTCTTAACCCTTAAACGTGCCTTTAAAGAGTTGTAATAAAGAAAGCAGGGCAAGAGGAAGTTCTGATAGTTTAAAAAAATCCAGTCTGATTGTCTAAATCGTGTTTATTACAAATGAAACCTGGCGAGTTTTATTGAATTTCGTTTCACTGTCGTCTTTGGTTTGTTGTGACAAATGACTTCAGTCACTCACTCGTGCAGTTAAACACACAATCACACATCATGAGTCTGTTTATAGCTGCCAGCTTTATGATCACCTGCATGCGATGAGTTCAGGGGATGTCAGTAATTTAAAATAAAAAAAGTACTCTCCTGAAATAATCTAAATAATATCTGTCTGTGCATCTAAAGACAATCACTCGTATTTATTTTCTTTACGGCTCCTAATCCTGATTTCAAGGATCTTTATCTGAAGATGTTTAACATAATTTAGCCTCATCAGTGATCGACGTTCTGCTGTGAACCAAAACAAAAATGAAACATTTTAAACGTTTGGTACGTTGTGATGAAGATTGATTATCAGAATTATTAAACGAGTCTTGCGTCAAAATGTTGGTTTCGTAAAGTAAATCCAAGCCTTTAATTTCCCACCCAGTTCTGTTAAGATGATAAGTTAGAGAGAGAGTTACACGTTATTTAACCTGAACAGTTGCATCACTTCGTTTAGGTACCGCAGCTCTCATTTGCCTGTCCGGCAGCTTTGGGCCCAATCTCCGTCTGTGGCAACGTAGAGGGTCACATACAACATGGAGCATGAAGTACAGCTGAAAGCTGCAGTGTTATATTATCTGAGTATATCATAATTTGTGACAAATTCAGGCTTATGCTTTCATATATACTTAATAACAAGGGAGAGCATTCACAGGTTTAGCACAAATGATCAAATAAATCCCCGTTACATGAGGAAATAATTGGGAATTTCTTTAAAGTCCCAATCCAAAACAACAGCGTAGCAGTCCCTGCTGAAACCCTGTAATCCACAGACGCTAAAGGCTTTTAGTTATTTTTGCAAAGGTAAAAAGACACCTGGAGTGTTTGTTATGATGGCTTATTTAAAGGTTTTAGAAAGTTTATTGTCCACCTAGACGGTCAAGTGTTCCGTATTCTTCACTTCTTATGGCCAAATAAATGCTGGATTGGGGCTTTAAATCACAACAACTCCCTCCCCCTGCATATAGAAGTTTAACCACAGTCACACTGACACTTATTAGCTATTGCACAGGTCATGCATGCCTGTCTAAGACACAGAAACTGCACCATATTAACGCTAACCACCTCTGCTTGTCCGTAACGCCTCATGGCTTGTAAATATGTCAACAACCAAAACAAGAGTGCTTTTGTGCGGAAAACAAGGTGGTGTAAGACGACTGCGTTTTTTGGAAAACGCGACCCGGACTCGCTTCGTTCTCCGCTCTCTGTACATTACGTCAGGCGTAATCCTCGGGTGTATATTCTCAGGCACTGTTCCCTTCACGTCTGGTCCCTGAACCGTTTTTTTCCACAACAGCACACAAATTCCTACGATGTGGCACGAACACTTCCCCTGTCGATGAAGAACTACAAATATGTCCTCCCAGCTCACCTCTGAAGGGCACTACGGGGGGAAGATGAGGACGTTTTCACCAAGACATCGGGACAATGTGGGTGTTTTCATCTTCACGTGACTGAAAACGGCATGATTCACGTTCTGGATGCTTTTCGCTCCGCGAGCAGCTTTTTCTGGGAGGATGTGCTCCCTGTAAGAAGCATCCGTCAGTGTGTGTGCGTCTTTCTACCTGCGGGGGAAGTGGATGTGGAAATAACACAGGCTGAGAAGTTTCCTCTTCCCCGCTCTCACCGCTCTCCTCCTCACCAGGCGTCCGCTTTCATACGGCTGCATTTGTCCTCCCCCTCCTCCACCTCTCCTCCTCCCTCTCCTGCTCACTACCACCCCCCGGCGGCTCACTGCAGGGTGACGCGCCACTGTCCTAGACTTCTGCCTCCTCACACGACTGTGCTGATCCGGCTGACGGGCTTGGATTTGGGGCCGCCCCCTTGGCTGCCCCCCACCCCCGGGGGGTGCGGGGAGAGCGGGGCGGTTGACGGGGGAGGCAAGGGTGAATGCGGCGGGGGAGGCGGGATGGACGAAAGCGGTGGGTACTGGGGGGTATATGGTTTCGGAGGCGTCTGGGTGACGAGGCGTGCTGAGGGAGTCTGGGGCGGCGGGGTGGAGAAGATGAAGTGGGTGGAGGGGGAGGCGGACGGGGACGGGCTGAGCGGGGAGTGTGCGTGCACGGCGTGGTTGTGAGAGTGTGTGTGAGCGTGGGGGTGGGGCTGCGAGTGCGAGATGGTCAGCGGGAGCTTGGCCCCTCCACCTGGCCTCCCCGCCGCGGGGTGCGAGTGGAAGAGTCCGTGTGGGGTAATGGGGGTGACAGGGGAGTGCGGGGACAGCGGCGGTGGCGTGGTGAAGCCTGACGCCATGTTGTAGCGCGGGTGCGGAATGATGACATGTTGCATCCTCTGATGCTGCTGGGTATGAGAGGGAGCGCAGCCGGACGGGCCTTGCCGTCGGGGTGCGGAAAACCTGTGCGAGAGGACGTGGTGCTGCGGGACGCTCTGCATGTGGTAGCGGTGATGGTGATGGTAAGGTGGGGGTGGTGTCTGCTGCTGCTGGTGCCCAGTAACACTGACTCCGCCTCCTCCACTGTTGGCGTGGCAATACTGGGCGTGCAACGCTTGGAGCTTGGATTGTGCCCCTGCCGTACCGCCTCCCCCTCCAACTCCTCCCGAGTCCGACTGCCCGAGGTTGGGCGATGGGGAGGGGCATGGGGAAGGGGAGGATGGGTGGGCGATGGGAGGCGCGGGGGCGGGGTAGTGGGGGGGTGATGATATCATCAGGGGACTCGGGGGACCCTGTGGAGGCGGTGAGGTCATCGTCAGGGGACCAGGAACTTTGCCTCTGCGACTGCCGAAGAAATTCCCTAGTCGGCCTCCGCCAGTCGGTCCGCCCCCTGCCGGCATCCCTCCGCCGCCCCCAACCCCTCCCCCGCTCGCGAGTGGGGAGGGGGTGACCCCTCCCTGGTTGTGACAGAGCCCCGGCCCACCCCCCACCCCCGTACCGGGGCTCTGAGTAGGGCGGTGTGGCCGGTAGGCTGCTGGAGATGTAGGAACCATGATAGGGCTGTAGGAAAGACCTCCATCAGGCAGAGGGCGCTGCTGGTGAGGCCGGGGGCTGCTAATAATGGAACCCTGAGAAGAAAAGAAGAAGAGTTTAACATACTGGGTCAGCATTTACCTCAGATTCTCACAGACCATCTCATCTTTCTGATGGAAAAAAAACCTTGACATGAATCATGCAGATTTTAGGACAAACGTGCAGAAGAATCACGGAAGAGGTTAAAAGACAATAGAAATGCACACACTGAGCTCCTGAAGGTAACGTGTCTGTAACGTGCTTTTCTGCCACAGAGGAAAGTAATTATTGATGACTGAAAGATAGATCACGAAGGCCTGTCAATCAAAGCAGATAATTGAAGTGTTAAGACGTAACTAAATCCAAAGGGACGAGCGTCTAAAGAGCCTCAAGTGGCCACTAGAGGAACAGCAGTTTTGCGTCTTCTTTTCAGTCTTGTAATCCCAAGGACATAAGCTCCCTGAACTCGAAGCTCTGACCAGGATATTCTGATTCACAAAGCTGTCAGTCATCCTTAAATCAGCTGACTGATTCTAACAAGTGATTGAATTATTTTAACATTTTCAAATATGCCTTATAGGAGCAACTTTACATTTTATTCTTCACTTCATGTTTTACTTATTTCACAGAAAAGGCCTCAGTACTCAAGAGAACTTTAGAGAAAGGCTGACCCATCCTATTTTGAGGTAACACGGTGGCTAAACTCTGAAATGAAAAAGGGACATGAATACAAATGAAGCCATGTTTCAGCGCTCACGTCATACGTGCACAAACACAAGTTATGAATCAGACAAACATGCATCAGCAGGGTGTGTGACAGACGGCATGCTGGGAAGTCATGTCCCGCCCAACTTACTTCGATGGTACTGTCCAGTGACCCCACACTGTTCCTACGACCCCGCTTCCCTGTCACCCAATCAGAATGAGGCAGGTTAAAACGTGGTTTCACATGCATTCTTCACTCAGTAAACAGTTTTTTCCACTCTTTGATCTGTATGATGTCATGAAAAGGGAATACCCTTATATGGGCATCACCTACACTTTCTTCCTGCTGTTCAAACGTTTTATTAATGAGGCTGACCAGCCTGATATTTACATACTTAAATATTTGTGCATCAGTGCTAATTAACAGAAGGGTGCATTACTTGTATTGGCTGATTAAATCACAGCAGTAAACCACACAGTTTCCACAGTAACGTTTTGCATTTTCATGCTGTAGTTCCCACAGTTATCCAGCAGGTGGAGACAGAGCACCACAGCATCACATCAAACTTCCATCTTACAGGCATTTTACCATTTTAGATTTCATCAGTTGCATAAGAGCACAGGTTTGCTCTGACTCGATGCATCATACTAAAAACCTGGAGCTGCTCTTCTGTCGCAGAACAGGCAGAGCGAAAACCACACACATCTGTAACATGTGAACAAGGCAGGCCTCGCATCGAACACCTGTCCTCACCTGTCTCTGAGAGGTCTCTGAGCGACGAGCTGAGTGCCGTGCGCTTGAGTCCGTCCACTGTTGCGTACGTGTCGTCGAGGCTCGGCCTTCCCAGGGTACCGTTCACCACCTCACTCTTTAAGGTTCCTCCACCACTGTTTGCCCCGCCTCCTTGAGTGCCCATGCCTCCCGGTCCTCCGCCTGTCAACATGCCAGGACGCATGACGCCTTTCTGCTTCTCGAGCTCAGCTGAAAGGAAAAAGGAAAATCAGGAAAGCTGTCATTAACAACAACTGGCTGGATCGCTGTTCACTGCAGATTTGGAATCTACTGCTGGTGAAGTCAGGCGTGGAGGCTTGAAAGGCAACACATGCAGGCTAAACGATGCATTATAACATTGAAATATTTGAATTTGCACATAAATAACTGAATTATAAGGCTGGAGCCGCAGTGTCAGCAGTAAATGTCACCCATCTATTTTCTGCCCCTTATCTTGGGGTGTGGGCAGTCCTAAGCAGAGATGCTCTCCCTGTCAGACATCAGAGTGTTCTCAGCTGGACATGCCTGACACCCCTCAGCTAGGACGCATGGAGGAGGAATTCGATGTGTAGGAGGAGCAGCTCTTTCCTAAATACCGAGCTCCTCACTCTTCCTCTTTTAAGAACCCAGAAGTACGCCACTCATATTCTTCTGCTCACTAGCCGCAGCTTGAGTCCACAGACGAAGGTCTGAATGTAGATCGATCGGTAAACTGATAGCTCAGCTACCTCTTCACCACAACAGGCAGGTACAGCATCGCTGCAGACACCACACCAATCAATTTGTCAATTTCCTGCTCCCTTCCTCTCTCAGTAGTGAACAAGATTGAGATACTTGAGCTCTTCCTCATCCTGGGGGAGCAACTCATTCCTCGGTTGCTGAAACCAGCAGCAAAAGAACTTCAGAAACCCGGACGGTCCACGCTGATACTGGGAGGTGTTGTACTCGCAGACATATGGATGCTAAATGCTAAGATGAGTTGACAGATATAATTGTTTGGCTGTTAATATATGTGAGCAGCCTGCCAAAGTGAAGTGTGTGGGAAGTTCTTCATATACCGTGACTGCAATCAGCCTGAACTCATTATTAGCTGCAGTGAGCACAAATCCAGAAGAGAAAAGAAATGAGAAAACAGATTCTGAAAATAGTCTCCAACGGCGCACCCTGTCCTAAGCCCCGCCCACCCCTCCCACAGTGCATACTCCAAATCAGCTCATGTGGAATTCAAACCCTCCAGACTCAAAGCTCTACTGGAACTCCTCCGCTGTGTATGAAAGCACCTGTGATTGGTCTGAAGCCTGTGAGCAGAGCCCAGACGAGGGGCAGAAAAATTATTATTTAAAAAAAAATTTTTGTCCAATGAAGCGACTTTAATTAAATAGTTATTTGTACCTGTAGACACGCTCAAAGTATCTGGTTCTGACCCCGTGACGATCACTGCTAACAGCTACAACCACGTCCACCACAACCTTTGTGTCCACTGCTGGTTTCAGTACTGCTTTGTCTAATTATCCTTTATTTAAGGTCCCACTGAGCCTCCCACTGCTGTGACAGGGACACTTACACTCCACCCTGTACTTCTCCATTTCCTGGACCTCTGCGATGCTCTCTCGGAGGTCAGAGGTGAAGCGTGCCCGGTCCTGCTGGCTCGGAGCGTTGAAGACGATCAGCACCTTCCTCTCTCCTCCGGGGTTCGCGGACGTCAGCCGGATACCGTGAGGATAATCTGAGTGAAACACAACACAAAGACATTCAACCTCATTAGTCCTCTGATCTCTGGATGGTTGGGGGTTAGAAAGTGCTGCGAGATGATTGTTGATGAACTTGAACTGTAATAGTTTCCCAAAAAGTAAAATGACCCCCAAATTTTGCAAACACCAGCCACTAGATGATTGTTAGCATTTGGCGCACCTGTCAGCAACATCCGGTTAGATTTGCGTCATGCTAGTGTAGCTCAAATGGTCTCAAAGTATTTAAAGAGGACATTTTGCCACGCCCTCTATTTTCGCTCTCCTCCTTTATGTTTGATTACATGATTGGTGGCGCGTACCCTGGAGCTGGGACGGCGTGCCACCAGCTCACCAGCACAATGTCATCTCTGCATCAGCAGTCAGTCCTGGTTCGGCCGTCTGTTGTTATCTCTGCTCATGAGAATTCAGTTTAATCGCTCATGTTTCCCTTTGTCTGCACTTCTTTTGGTTCACCCACCTCCAGTTTCCAGACCTGCTCTGTCCTTTCGATGCTCTTCCCTGCTTCCTTCTAGCCCGAGCCCCAGCTTTGGTCTCAGTCTCAGGCTCTCACTTACAAATCCAAGCCTAACTCCCAGTTTTCCATCATCCATTTCTAGCTCCTTGGTATTTTCTCTGCTATGCTAACACCAGCCCAGCTCCTCACAGGCTCTTTGTCAGCGTCCTTGCCGTGTCTAATAAACTGTCCTTAACCTGTGTGGGGTTCAGACTGCCTCTTTTTCACGTTTTTTTGTGATATTTTTCTTCTGGTGTTGATAAATGGTCACAATATGTAAAAGAGAAAGTAATTCAAATGAAAAAGAAAATACCTGCAACTCAAATCTGAAGTGACGATTGTGGAGGCAAGAAAGACGCTGCAGCACGCCGGCGTGCTTCAGGGGGAGCAGAGTGTCTTTTCTTCTTTTTTTGGATGTGGATATTATTTGGAGACACAGAGGCAGGTAAAGTGGCCTGCTGTGAACAGAACTCAGTGGCTGCAGTATAACATAAATAAGGTTTCCCTGCAGAGCTGAGAATAGGAATATAACTCTGATGAAGAGCACAATAACGCTCCCTGAAAGTAGAAATCATAGTAGGAGTCTAATCTAAGGGACATTTCATCCAGATGGATGGATCCATTCAATTTTTTTAAAGGGCTTGTTTTGCACTGATTTCCTTCCCTCAAATCCTTCCTCACATCTCCAAGCTCTGCAAATCAAACAGATGTAATGTACGCCTCAACGTGTGTGGATGGAAAGCCGGAGGCAGACATGCATTAAAAGCAGGAGCTGGGGTGGAGGTGGGTTCCAAAGTGGCTTGCAGATGTGCAGCAACTGCATTAAAGCGCGTTTTATGTTGTATTGTTTTATCTGCTTTGATTGACAGTTGTACAGACTCTAAACTTTGTTCAGTAATGAAACTGAAGTAATTTAACAGCCTGTACTTTGAAAATAATGAATTGGTATTTGGAGCAGTCTGTGTTATTTCAGTTTCATCAGAAAACAGTGTGCTGATCTCTGCGCCTCACCCCTCCTCACGGGCGGCATTAATCTGATTGAGAAAATAAGATTTGTGTACACGCACACGCAAACCTTCCTACCTGCCTCCCACGCGACGTGTGCACACACAAACACACGCACCCACGCGGCTGATGCATGACTGTGCTGATGAATCACATGGGACAATCTGTCCTGGTCGCAGTCATCAGCGCCCAGGACCCATTTAGCTCCAACTGGAGAACCAGAACTGTCAGCAACAAAAAGCACCAACTGAACGAGCTCTGAGGCGACACTGGAACGACCGACTTATACGTGACACGATGTAATGTGATGCAATCCAGTCAAATACAGCGTAAGGAACAGAAGACAGCTCAAAATATTATCATCTCTGTCTCACGAAACCTACAGCCAACAGTCTTCTTTCTTTTTCAGAAGGCTGCCAAAGTTTAGTTTTAGCCATGATGATGCTGAGAAATAAAAGAAGGAAATCTTTATATCATGTGTTTATTGAGACTAGACTGTGAATCAGTTACCTTAATCACAGCAGCTCATGAGACTGTCCAGTCCTGCTTTATGGCTGGAAATATCCGGATTATGTGAGAGCAAACCAGGAATCATCAGCTTTCTTACAGCTTTGGTTTGATTACTCCCCCTGGATATGCTTCTTGTCTCATACGGCTTTAAACTGATAGCTTGTTGTTGTTAAAGAACCTTTCACTCTGAAACCTAAACTGGATTAAAACGAAATAAAAACAGAAGCTAAAGAAAATGAAAACCCTGTAACTCTATTCTTCACATCTCTGGTATGGAATAGTTGGTTAAGTTAAGGAAAAGATTCAAATAGACTCGAACATAATGCTGACCACAGGTTTGAAAGCAAATGTCTCACATGATCACAAATGAGCCACAGTCTCTTTACTGGCTGTTTGTGCCATGATTAGTAGCACTGCCTGACACATCGCAGTGGTCTGCCACAAGAAACACACTGCAAAGACCCACATCACTGCCAGGTGAGAGCAGAAGAGATGAGAAAGCCGAGCATTGTTAATGCAGCTAAACCTGTGACTCTGCAGAGGTTGTTTCAGAGTTAATGTGTGGAGCAGACTTCATCCACGTGTTCCGGCAGAGTCTCAGAGATAATCTTATGGCTCCCTACAGGTATGTAATGTCCCTGTTAGGTAAGCCACGAGCTTGTGGGCGGCTCTGCTACATAATAAACAACCTCTTTCTGAATTTGGGAGCTGAACTCTCTCTCTGAGCGAGGCTTCCTGTTAACAGGTGCTCAGGCAGATCTGAAACGCCAACAGCTCCAATCTGCTGCGTGCAACTGAGAGCCAATTCATCTCTGAAGAAGTAGATTCTTGGAAAACATGCACACTTGTGTCAGGAATGACAGGAGATTGCATAATCGTGAGCTGTGCAGAGGCGCAGTCTGATTTTACCCAAGGAGGATTTCTATTATATCAGGAATGCTCCCGAGAGTGAACGAAGCTCTGTGGAGCTGTGGGATACAAAATGCCATTTTGGGGGGGTAATATTTTTTTTCTGATGACGCCATGGCAACAGCCTCCTTGATGTCATGATGAGCATCACCTTCAACCACGACCAGCAGCTGCTTCTTATACACAAATGTTTGTGCTGTGGTTTCACAGACACTCCCACTGTCTCGTTAGATTTTTTATTTTAACGAGGTACAACAGCTGTCTCCTTTTGTAAATCCTTAATGGACCAATCGGTATGCATTAGCATGAGTTATCTTCTAATGCTGCTGAGGAAGGACTGCTCAGTGACATTTGACAGACTAAAGTTAAAGCAGTTAAAGCTTACATGTTATGGCCCTCATTTATTTTAGCGTCTTTGAGCAAATGTGATGCTGGGGTATGAAATTAAAGTACACTAATATTTTGCTTATTTAGATGTTGCATGAAATTGCTGGGCAGGTTAACTATACCGGTTGGTGGTACTGTGGTAATGTTTAGTAATGCACTCTGTGGGACTGGTGCAGAGCAGCTGTGGTGTTCATGGTCAGTGTAAGGCTATATCACTGAGAGCACAAAGTTCAATTAAATTAAAGATGTTGATGCTTACTAGATGACCTAATCAAAACAAATAGTCGCCTCAAGGTGCTTCATATTGTAAGGTAAAGACCCAACATTAGAACAACAGCCTGATACCTGCAGGCCTGACAGCAGCAGATGTATCACTGCTGTAACACCTGTAACACTCAGCAGTCGCCTCATTGTTCTGACACACAACAAAACTATTGACTACACTACACACTAACTACACACTAACTACACACTAACTACACAAGATTTGTGCTAAACGTCGCAAATCTCTCACATCTCAAACACGCCGTCACTTCTAAAACTTCCCCCTCCCTAAACAACTAAACGCCATGTTGCCATATCATTTTTTGATTGGTCGACATGGTACATTTTTCCACCAGTAAGAAAGGGTGGGTTTTATCATAACTCTGGTTTTACGGCCGATCAACACAATTTAAAAACTGGTATAAAGTCCACACTTTGTCCGTCAGTTGTTCGTCTGTCCTGCTCACATCTCCGATGGTTGTACACGTTGTCATTAACGTGGCTTCACTCAACATCAGCCACGCAGTGTTGCCAACTCCTCCGTAAGGAAAATCGCTATTGGCTATCCTAAAAGTCGCTAGATGATGTCATCGCCTAATTTGCATAATTGGTCATGCTAATGTAATTGTAACCTACGTTGTTGGAGAGAGAAATAACATCGTGGAAGAGACATAAAGTGAGTAAAAAACAACCTAAATGCATTTAGAATTTATTTAGAACTACAAATTAAATTTCTATTAGCAATTTTTTTTTTTTAATGTCACAATTCCAACCCTGCGTCGTCATAAATAAGTCTCCAATAACACCAGAAAAAGTCGCCAGATTTGTCACTAGTCGCTTTTTAGGAAAAAAGTCGCTAAGGGGGTTTGAAAACTCGCTAAATATAGCGACAAAGTCGCTAAGTTGCCAACACATCAGCCACACTGCTTTGCTAGCTAAAACTAAAACACATAAGGACGCTGTCATAGCCTGTCAGCGACGTTGATTAGCTGCGTATATACGAATGTGAATCGCATTATTGGCTGGACTATGGGATAAGGTGGCATCGTTCTGATCCCATACGGGAGCAGCCAGTCACTGACTAACACTGCAAAACAGAATTGTTAAAGTTTTAATTTTAATTTCAATTCAGGTAGATTTGTTTTTGTGCGCAACCAGAGACCGACCACAGTGATTTAGCTGTTATGGCTGTGATTTATGTTACAGTGTTCTCTGTAAAACTGTCCCTCAGACCAATACTGTAGCAGCCTGTACGACAGAGAGTCACCAAAGGATGCTCGGTGTGCAGCTGGACACCTCTGAATAAATCCAAACACTGTAAAATGTCCAACCTTATACAAATAAAGAAAGAAAGACATTTAAAGCCTGACACAAAAAGCTGTGAGGTGGGTTACTTTTTATAACTCGGATATCTGGTTACTGGATTATGGGTGTAGTAGCTTCGTGCAGTTGGTCTCCTCTGGAAAATAGTTTAATGTAGTTTTCTTACAAATAATACGACTTACAGTGTCACCTATTAGCTCGTTTACTGTTTGCACGCTTTTAATTTGAAGATGATAACTGCTGGCTCCAACAATAAACAAACAAACAAATAAACAAACAAACAAATAAATAAACAAACTAGGGCTGGGCGATATGACCCAAAATTCATATCTCGATATTTTTTACCTGGACGGCGATATAAGATATATATCTCGATATATTTTTTTAAAGCCATAAAGTAAGAACAAAAAGAGAGTTCTTAGTCAAAGCTGTGTCCCAGATGTCACACAGGCACTTTTATTAACATAGAGCATAGATGTACATAAAATTTACTCAAAAATAAATTATGAGCATTTATTAAATAATAATGCTCCATAAATAAAAGAAAACAATGTTGTTTTTGTGCATAACAAAAAGCTCACAATTGTGCAGTCAAAATGTAAACTAACAGACACTGAGCATAATAACAAAGACAGATTTCATAGCTGCTCTGTTCCCAACTTCTACTGCGTGACTGACAGCATTGAGTTTGAAATCCTCTTCGTAACCACGTCTCTTAACAGGTGCCATTTATGGTCCTTATACACAGTAGGGTAATATTACGTTGAAGCACAGTACGTATCACTCCGCGAGGCTGCTCGGTAGCCGTAATGCTCCAACAATCCATGAAGCGCTGCAGCTCCGTAGCTTAGCAAAGTCGTACTAAAACATTTTTGACAGATTGCTGAGCGCTGTGTTCCACATAAAATTCGCGGCCATCAAGCACAACCAGAATTCATACATAAGGCGCGCTGTCAACTTTTGAGAAAATGAAAGGATTTTAGGCTGTGCAGCGCCTCTGGGCTGCATGGCGTTAGCGTGGTTAGCGTGGTTAGCTAGCTAACACGTTGACGGCGTCCAGCGATGCGCAGTAACTCGTTAACGGAGATTTGCCGTGTCCATCTTGTCGCTTCCTGCAGGTGAAGCGATGGGGGAGGAGGGGGAGTTGTGTTCAGTGAAGGAGAGGCGAGGCCGAGTAACGTTGCGTAAAGACAAAAGTGGACGAAAGAGAGGCAAACTTGCAGCTCCACAAGTATAGTTATAACGTAACATAGACTATATCGATATAAACGATATTGTCACATCTTATATCTCGTATAAAAATATATCGATATTTTTTAAAAACTCGATATATCGCCCAGCTCTAAAACAAACAACACGGCAGGTAGCAAAATGCTAGCACTGGGGATTCAAAATGTTCAAAAAGTGTGAGACACATGGTTGATTCCCATCATCTGAGGACATCATTAAACCCCAGTGCACACGTGTGAGACACGGTGTGAATTTGTGCCCTTTTAACTGCACCCAGCAGTGGTGGTGGTGGAGGCACTTCTAGGTGCTTCTACATCACTTAGCTGTTAAGATCTATTTAATGGCTTCAAATGAGACTTTAGTTTTGTGTCAGCTGAGATTTTGTGGGAGGTTCTGCATCGTTTCACGTATATATTTATACATACAGGCTCTTTGAAAGAAAGGGGTGGGTATGCAATTTCAGAGCCGAACTCTCTCTCTGAGTGAGGGATCCTGTTAACAGGCGCTCAGGCAGATTTGAAACACCTCCAACTCCAATCTGCTGCGTGGAGCTGAGAGCCAATTCATCTCTGCTGAAGAAGCAGAGGCTTGGAAACCACACACGCCCACACACACACAAACAAACATAACTCTATAGGACTGTGTTAACGTTGTTACTGAAAGATTTTTGAGAAACGTCGTCCAGCAGCCTCGTTATCAGGTTGACAGACGTATATTTAGGGAATCCTGTGATGTGCTTCCACCGTCCTTTCAAACGTTGGTGCTGTGCTGACTGACGTGTCTGTCTTTTAAAGAAACGGCTGGCAGATAATTGTAATTGGAAAAGGAAGTAAAATAATGTTTTGCCAAGAGATTATTAACAGATTGTTGAGAATATTTCCAACTAGGACAGAACCTCCAATTTTTGTTTTTTATATGAAATCCAAGAGAAAGTGTCCTGCTCGTACCAAACGAAGGCACGCGACGTGAAAAACACAGCCTGTCGAGTAAATGTTGGTCAAGCTTTTACAAATGCTGCAGTTTGAATTATTAACCCACTGAATGCATAAGAAATAAGAACATGTTCTTTTGTTTTCTGTGTTTTGACTGCCATATCTAAGCCGTTATTAACTTTTAGGCAAGCTAACGTATTTATTGTTTCCCCTTTTTTCGACTCGCTGACATGTATAATATGTATCACCCACCTGACGGCTGTGTCTGGATGTTTTATGGCACCAAACTGCAAAAACTCACCTTCACAAGTCCAAAGGATGAGAGAGATGTGACCTAAAGACGACGTTTGTGGCTGGTTGGTTCAACACTTGTGAAATGCCCCAGCAGATACCAGATGTATTGTGATAATGTTAAAGACGGATCCTGATGAATTCCCGTGACTCCGACATTTGGGACGGTTTTTATTTGAAGCATCGCAGACATGCTGAGTGACACAGGCACCTCGCAGGCTGACGTCTCGTCTCCTTAAACCCTCCTTGTGGATATGCTGTTACCAGATCGCTACACTTAGCTACGCTGCAGCTTTCCGTCCCCTCAGACTGTACACACAGCAGCTGTACAACAGCTGTACTAACTCTGCATCTTTTAAACCTCTGTGAACCTCATTTACATTCTGCCATGAGTACAGCGATAACACAATGACAACCTGCAGCCGTGTAGCCTCGTCCGTTAGCGACGTTAGCATTAGGACGGAGACTCTGACATTATGATCAAAGAAATCAAGAACGCTTCATTTTGAACTTAGCTGGTATTTTACTGTAGCTGAAACCTCCAAGCGCTTTGTTCATGTGGAAATAATATAAGGAAATGGAGACACATTAGTTTAGACTTTCCACATTTTTTAATGTTTTAACTTTTATTTTTATTTCTTAAAACGTGAAGTTAACTAGCAGGTATTTGCTTACTGAAGCAACTAACACTTTCTCCATTTCCCCTGCAGTCAGCGATACCAAATTACGTAGGACGTTCTTGGAAAGAGACCTGCAATTATGTGAAAAGCTGCCACAAAATTAGCAGGAAGTTGCAGGACTTGTAAATTAAACCGTTGTAATTCTACAGAGATTCAGCATGTTCAGATTCAGTTTCTCATAAAGAACAAAGTATTTGAGTTGCTCGACAACAGCAGCATCTTTTTCAGTGGGATGTCAAAAATATGCTTGGAAATATCCTTAAATCGAGCAAAGCACTGAGAAATGAGCAAATCCATACAGACAACACGTGTGCAGCGATCAGGGTATTCATATATTTACAGCACCGTGTGTTTCATGCATGTGTGACTGTTTTCAGTGGGCCTGCTGACTGCTGGGTAAAAATAGAGTCGAGCAATTACAAAAAAGAAAAGGAGACATAGAGACTGAAACGAGAGAGGCGGAGGAAGATGGATGAGAGGAGGCAGCAGAGGCAGAGAGCAGTACTTACAGGTGTTTTGGAAAGTGTGGACCTGCATGTCGACCAGAGGAAACGATTGTCTGAAACTGTACGTCACAGAAGTCTTCTTCTTTTGGAAGATCTTTGTCACCTGAGGAGGAGGAATTAAAATAAGGGAAAAGAAGGTAAAGAAGTCCTGCATGAAAATACACACAAACACCAAAACACCGACAGGTGTTGAAAACAAGCAGATGTGCATCTGTAAAAAACTTAAAAAAAGAAACAAGTGAAAAGAAAAGATAATTAAAATCTCTCTGTGCTCCTGGTGACTGCAGACACAAAACACTGTCTTCCCTCAGAGAGTTCAAACCATAACCAGCGAGTGAAGAAAAACGTGAAATTGGGTATACGAAGGTCGAAGTCTAAACCAAGCTCTCCCAGCTGATAAACCTGGGGCCTTTCTCAATATGCGTACTTGTGCGTACTTGCGTTCTTGTGTACTCGTGATACGTCATCAGTCGGAGACCAAGTACTGTTCCAATTCGAAGTACGCATCAAGCCGAGAACGCGAAAAAGTCCCGGATGTGTTCTCCGCCCGTTTTATCGAGCATGCATCGTGGTGACTTGTGTGGACTTGGTACAGCTAAATATCCCAGAATGCATTTCGTCCAAAACTCAAACGGGCAATGGCGAACGAGCGGGACTAAAAACTTTTAAATATTACTCTTTCTGGGTCACAAAATAAACTTTTAAGTTCTTTTCAAGCAAACTTCAAATATCTGCTCGATTTATCAGGATATCATATATTTCCAAACGCGCTCCGACGTTTTCGGAAACGTCTGTGACCCGCAGCTCCACAGCAGACAGCGAGATCGAGGATTATTCGAGCCAGCGAGAACAGCCGACTCCCAGCACATCGTTTTCAACCCCCCGCGGTCTTTTCGTTACTCAGGTTAAACAACCCCCAGCAGCTGTCTATTGTATTGAGTGTCCACTACAATAAAAATAAAAGCGTTCTAACATCTCACCTGCTTGTTTTTATTAAGACAAACATGTACACTATTTTTATTAATGAGATTTCGCTACTGAGGTTAAACATGATATATAAGTCACGATTAAAATCGGTTTGCTGTGATTAAAGTTCAGCTTCATAACATATTACTCACAGTTTAATTAAGAGGGGACGGCAGTAAAAACTCCGGACCTGTGACATCATCAAGTACGCTGGTGTTCCAATTGTACAAATTGCGAGTCCGTGCTCGCGTTCTTGAGAATTGAGAAAGGGCCCTGGACTTCTTACTGATTTTGCTTCAGCTACTGAATCTTAGCAGCAGTGCCTAAAAACATAACAGCAAAAATCAAGCAGCATCTGACCAGAAAACTGAGAATTTGAGCCAAATACTGAGCGTCTCCTTTAGCTGCGGTTTGGTCTCCACTCTCTCCAGTTCATCTGCACTCGCTCGCTCGACTCTAAACTCTGCAGTTTGCTGCTGAGCAGGTTGTTGAAGCATGCATGACGAAAACAGTGGAGAAAACCATAAACTTAAAGTCTCATTGGAGAAACACGAGACCCGATGGGTAAAACTCGCTGACAAATCCTGTTTATTTTGGTCTTTTCTCGTAAAGTCACGCTGTCAGACTTCCTGACATTTCTGCAGCACTGCTTAAACATGAGCAGGGCATTATGGGATAAAATGGTGCTCCAGTGATGCAAAAATCCTTTTATCTCACATGTGAGTGAATCTTAAGGTTGTGCAAGAATCGGTGGTCACACTGGTCCTTAAATGGTGCAATAACCAAACACACACTCTGCAAAGTCACACTAAATGACTCTACAAACTGAAACCTAACCTTGGTTTAGATTTAAGTGAGTTGTTCTGGTGACTTTATATCCCTGTGAGAAGCAAAAGCACATGTCACACACAGAGGGCATCGTTTACCATCAGCAGGTCGTTGAACAGGAAGACTTCTCTCTGGTGGACGCCGCTCCTCTGAGCTCTGTTTGGATCGGGAACCTCGAACAGCTGACAGCAGCACACCAACCTGCGATGAGGCAGCGACAGCACCTGCAACACGCACCCAGACAGACAGACACACACTTCTGTGACCTGCCCTGTATCAAAAGGTTATTATGTACTAAAAAAGAGGCAGGGATATCCATCCATCCGTCCATCCATCTACCCACCCACCCACCCGTCCATCCGTCCACCCAACCATCCATCCATCCATCCATCCATCCATCCATCCACCCATCCATCTACCCACCCACCCGTCCATCCATCCATCCATCCATCCACCCACCCACCCGTCCATCCATCCATCCATCTACCCACCCACCCGTCCATCCATCCATCTACCCACCCACCCGTCCATCCGTCCATCCATCCATCCATCCACCCACCCACCCATCCATCCGTCCATCCATCAATCCACCCACCCAACCATCCATCCATCCACCCGTCCATCCATCCATCCATCCATCCATCCATCCATCCACCCACCCGTCCATCCGTCCATCCATCAATCCACCCACCCATCCATCCACCCAACCATCCATCCATCCACCCACCCGTCCATCCGTCCATCTGTCCATCCATCTTTACTGATTGTAAAGTACTTTGGTCAGTTCTGTTGTTTTCAAATGTGCTATACAAATAAATTTTGAATTTTGGATTTGAATCTGTCTGTCCGTCTGTCTGTCCATCCGTCCATCCCTGTGATTTAAAAGACTGAATAGACTTGGCGGTACGAACATGAACAGGGAGGTTATTCTAGGTGCTACGGTTGCAAAGGCCCGGTCAGCTCTCGACTTCAGTCGAGACCTGGGTTGAGCTAGGAGCATCTGATTGGACGATCTTTGTGCTCTATTGGGATTGTACAAGTGGAGGAGTTCGGAAAGATAGCTGGGCACTAAATTATTTAGAATTTTAAAAGTGAACAGAAGAATTTTAAAACCGATACGATATTTAACAGGGAGCCAGTGTAAGTTGGCTAAAATTGGAGTGATGTGTTCATAGATTCTAGTACCTGTTAAGAGACGCGCAGCTGCATTCTGAACTACCTGAAGCCGGTAAAGAGACGAGTGTTGGAGGCCCGAGTAGAGGGAGTTACAGTAGTCCAGTCTGGATAAATCAAAAGCTTTGCTGTTGCTATAAAGTTAAGTTATAAATAAAAACCCATCATGGTGCTATTTTTAACTCACTTTACCTTTAGCACCTGAAACCTTTGTGCAGTGTAACAGATATTTTCATCTCGGGGTGTACGAGCATCTTACGGGTTTCTTGCCGACCACCATCCTCTCCACCGCCTGGACCTGGGACACGTGGTCATCGTTTGTCCTAAGCTCCCACTTCTGGATTCTTCCATAGATCGCCACCAGCAGGTCCCGGGGAATGTCTTGACCATTATCGACACCTGTTGGGAGCACAGGTAAGAGTTTGACATGTATCTTTTGTGCAGGCACAATGTTTACTCCTGTTTTATCAGCCAGTGCTTCCTTTCCTCAGTTCATCCACATGGCTGGCTGCTGTCTGCGGCTGTGATCTCAGTGACTGTCTGTGCCATGATTAGTCAGATTTGTTCCAGCTGTCGTCAGACAAAAATGTGTCATTCTCTAGAAATCTGACGTTAAGTCTTTTGGCTAAATTGCTGAGTCACAGACAGAAACAGCACAAACACCAGCAAAGTTTCACTCTTAGCTTCAGAGCACACTGCAGTGCTGCACCGAGTGTTTCGCTCTGGATCTCATCAGTTAAATGAGATGAGAATGAACAACTGCACATTCTCTCCACCTGTGTTGTTTTAGCCACATGCTAACGGTTAAATAATGCTTCAAACGGGTAAAAATTCCTTTAACATGGAGCGGACATTGTCCACACCAGGAGGAGGTCGAGAGGTTTCAGCCTCTTTCCTAAACTGTAGTTTTACCATTTATTTGTTGTTTACATGACAACAGCCTGCAGCATTTCTGCTGCTCTCAGACTCAAACACTGATTTGAACATTTTACAGCCCTGCATCGTTTCAGACTGATTATGAGGGCGCTGCTATACGGACCACGCAGGTTCTTGATGAAGTCCTCGAGCTTCATCTTCCTCTCCGGCTTCACGTTGGGGCTGTACATGTCTGTGTTGAGGAGGATGATGGCAAAGGCCAGGATAAAGATGGTGTCTGGATTCTGGAACTGCCGGATCAGCACCGGGTTACAAACGCAGTATCGCTGACTGCAGAGCGAGAGCAAAGGGAGCATCACAAACTGCACAGACGACTCAGCTCTTTGATATTTGATCAAACCCTCCGCGACGCAGTTTAATACCTGAAGGCCTCCACCAGCCGCTCCACCCGCTGGGCTTCACCCTGAACTTTGATCTGAGCTTGGAACTTCCTCAGAGCGTCGTCCAGATCCATCCCTGAGAAATCCATCTCATCCAGGACACAGCTAAAGAAAGAGACAGAAAACGCTGATCATTATCCCCAAACGCATTCCTTAAGCCTCGTCTTCACCTGCTCCTGACAGCTCAGAGGCCTGTGAAGCAGGAGTCGGGGTTTAATGTGGTCCCTTCAGGTTTAAGGCGGTGTTTCAATACTATGAAGGTAGTTAATGATTCTCTGAGGTACATCACCGCTCATACCGTCTTACCTGGTGCAGAGCATGGTATGTTTAAGATAAGATATGAAACCACTGCCTATTGACCCACCAGTGTCAGCATTTCCAGAAGATCCCCCCGAGGTAGCAGGATGTCCTGAAGAGTTAGAGCTTATCTAAAGTCGTCTTTCTCAGTAAATATCAATAAAAAATACAAATCCTTGCATGGATGAATTTATTGGATGAGTCTGAGGAAACGCTGTGATATGACTCAACACAGTGATGTATTACAGGCTTTGTTCATGTTCTCAGTCATTTCTCTCAGACTGAGAGCTGCAGCTGAAACGATCTGTAAAAACAGACGTAAGTCACTGGATACTTTAATTACAGTCAGATCTTTCTGTGCTGTTAATGATGAACACATTCACTGCCAGCTTTCCTTGCTGGCTTTAGATAGACAGGGTGGTGAAGCAGACAGAAAGCTGTTCTGTCTGCTTCACCACCCTGTAAAGGTCTTTCACCCCAGTCAAAGCTAAACTTTCACTGTTTTCAATAATTATCGCTCAGTTAGGACAAGCCTACCTCGTAACCACATAAACGCAGACTCCTGTCCACAGTAAAACATTCACTGAAAGGACTTTAACATTTGCACTCACTCAAGGACGTCTTTGTTGAACTGCTGCCGGCTTCCCAGAAACTCTCCGATCATCTGCCTGCTCAGGCCTTTCCTCTCCAGGATGAAGCGGGCGATGCCCACTGGCGTGTCTGACACAAACCCCCTCTCAATCAGGTACTGGATCCCCTTCTCCGGCTTCCTGTAGACCAGAGGAAACACGGCCTCTTAAGTTGTTTGCTCTGGGACTGAAATTCTTTTTATTGGTTGTCTTGTTTTTATTGGTTGCTCTGTTCTACGCTGCTGAGAAGTCTAATATTTTGGCTTTTTAAAATTCTGATACATAAAACAACTCCTCTAAACTTGGAAACTTAATTTCAGTAAAACATTCAGAGTCCAGAGAATCCTCTGTACACATGGGAGCAGGTTAAAAACCAACACTGGGTGGCAGTGCTCTCTTCAGCCCCTCGGGGAGCACCGCATTACGAAGACAAAATGATGCAGCGGAAATTAGAGCTTGGGCTCAAGAACACTTCTGAAAACCACCATCGGTCATTCACAGATGTTCAGAATCATGCAAAGAAAAAACAAACAGAAATGTCACCACCTTCTCCTTTAAGATGTTTCTTAGTCGGGAAACACGAGTGGTAACGAGTGGATAGAGTATATGTAACACCTGAGTTTTCTTTTACTATTTTAAGTAAACGGTAAAATGGACCAGTTCTTATATTCTCCATTTGAGCACTTTATAAAACATTCCTCATTCACCCATTCACACACATTTAAACAAGCCCTTTCTATCTCTCTGACATCCGATGACCACGTCAGAGAGCATCAGGTTCAGTATGGCCAAGGATACTTTGGCATGCAGAACCATCAACCTTCAGATTAGTAGATGAGCTACAGCTAACTTGGGAGTTGACCCCAACAATCACATGACCCCCTCTTAGCAAGCACTCGGTGGAGGAAAAACTCCCTTTTAACAGGAAGAAACTCTGATGGAACCAGGCTCAGGGAGGGACCGGCTGGGGTCAGGGGAGGGAGACAGCACAACGCTCTGTGGAAGAGAGCCATCAAATAAACGAACATTCGTTTTTGGGATCATGGAGGCCACATGATCTAACATTTAAAGCTAACATCTAACTTGTTATCAACAACAGTACGGGTAACTTAGACGTCTACGAAGGCATCATTAATGCTGAATGAAACATTCTAACAACATGACTCACTAACTTCCTCAGAACTTCCTCAGAGCGTCGTCCAGACACTGAGGAAGTTCCAAGCTCACTATGTGTCAACAGATCTCTCTGTCTCTCTTCCACAGCATGTCTTTATCCTGTCTTCCTTCTCTCACCCCATCCGGTCACAGCAGATGGCCCCGCCCCTCCCTGAGCCTGGTTCTGCTGGAGGTTTCTTCCTGTTAAAAGGGAGTTTTTCCTTCCCACTGTCGCCAAAGTGCTGCTCATAGGGGGTCATATGATTGTTGGGTTTTCTCTGTATCTATTATTGTAGGATCTACTGTACAATATAAAGCGCCTTGAGGTGACTGTTGTTGTGATTTGGCGCTGTAGAAATAAAATTGAATTGAATGACACTGCTGCTAACAGTGTGGGTGCTTATCTCTCCACCTCCCTGCTCAGAAA
Organism: Neolamprologus brichardi; assembly: GCF_056152115.1. Lineage (NCBI taxonomy): Eukaryota > Metazoa > Chordata > Actinopteri > Cichliformes > Cichlidae > Neolamprologus > Neolamprologus brichardi. The sequence continues at coordinate 33,893,401 of NC_142123.1, forward strand.
TAACGACACAACCAAGAAGGCTCTGAACTGTTGTCAGACGAAGAAGAGATGGTCTGACACTAAGCAGCCCCGATTGCACACTCGGGCTGGGTTACATATGTTATTCTGTTTGCTGCAGTATGAGCAGACAGTTTCCTCCATGCTGTATTTTTGTGTCTGACATCAGGTGTTACTGATCCCGGACTTATGTCTGGATTCTTTGAACTCACAGGAGGCAGGTTATCGCTCTGAGTCTGAGTCTTCTGGATTATGTTTGCAGACGTTCTTACTTGTTGAATAAGTTGAGTCCAATGCGGTACTGCCGCCGCTGCACCACGTCATTGTTGAACGCAGGCGAGTCCCAGCTGTGACGGCTCTCCCTCTGATAGGTCTGCTTTCCCAGCGCAGCTCCTCCGATTGGCTCCCGGAGGCTGTCGCGGGACGAAGAGCCGGAGCTGCAGTTGTTGACCGTTGTGTCATCGTTGGAGTTGGTGGTGGTGGAGTTGACGCTCTCGTTGTCTCCGTCAGAGCAGAGCAGGTGGTGGTGGTGGAGGTGGGGGTGGTGAACGTGGTGCTGCTGCGCCTCCATGCTTTGGAGCGCAGAGGAGGACGAGGACAGCGGCGAGGGCGTCAGCGGCGGCAGGGGGGAGAGAGGTGTGAGGGGCGGTACGGGAGATGGCAGCGGGGAAGAAGGGGGTTCGGGGTAAGCGTGAGGGAGGTGGTGGTGTTGATGGTGCAGGTGGTGGTAGTGGTGCTGGGCGAAGTGGTGAGCGTGCTGCATGTAAGGGCTGCCGCCGTGTCCGTGGTGCATGTGCATCATGTGATGCTGGGTGTACTGAGGGTGGTGGTCGAGGATGGTGGGGAGGTGGGGGATGGGTGAAGGGTGAGGGTGGGGGTGCTGGAGTGGGTGAGGGAGCGGGTGCGAGGGCAGGGTGCGGGCCGAAGGCATCGGCAGGGGGACGTTGGAGGGGCTGCGAGTCTGTCCCTGCGCCGTGGCGACCGAGCGACCGTTGGGTTTGTGTTTGATGGTTCCCTGCGGAGATTCGGCTTCGCTGCTTCCTCCGCCTCCTCCTCCTCGCTCATCTTCTCCACTTTCACCTTCCACTCCTCCCCCCCTCCTATCCCTCTCTCCACTTCCTCCCCGCTCGACTCCTGACGGCTCCTGTTCGTACACCAGGCGTCCGATAGACCCTCGCTCTGACCTGAAGATGGGAACGATACAAAGAATTACAAATGCACATCTTCAAGTCACCTGATTCTAATGGAGCAAAGCGGTAATCAGACTGACGGAGGATTTTAAGGATGTGGAAAAATACAGGCACAACTTTCAGATGAGCATTTGCCTGAGAATCTGTGGACACTGCACGGTTATATGATAGAAACCTGTCAGTCCCAGGTGAGCCACGCCCTAAACGACTGCCACGTTATCATCTGTCTCTAAACGAGACCATGATATACAAAATGAACATTGTGCTGTTATATAAAGTAAAACTAGAGGTTGAGACTATAAACATATGAGTAAAATCACAGCAGGGTTCAGCCTCACTTTCATTTAGACCTCCTTTAAAAGGTGAACGTAGCTTCCAGGCTTGACGGTGAATCATACATTAAAGTTCCTGCAGTGTTTCTAATGTTCAGCACCAGAGATGGGCTGTAATCCGATTACTTTTACTTTTTCAAGTAACGAGTAAAGTAAGGGATTACTATTGCAAAAACGGTAATTAGATTACTGTTACTTTCCCGTAGGAACGCTGCGTTACTGCGTTACTAAAACTGAGATTTTTTGTGAGAATGTCTCATGACAGTGACGTAAGCTGTGTGCAGATCAACAATGGATCATATATCGAGTGCAGAGAGAGTATGAGCGTGCAGTGTTTAAAGCGTGGAAGTACTGACCTTACTTTGAGTTTGATTCCATAAAAAGTGACAAAAACATTAGTGTCCGTTGTGCGTGGGAAGAAAACTTCTTTTTACAGCGAAAAAACCCCTAAACTTCCAAACAAGCACCGAGTAGCTATGACAGTAGCTTTTACTTGCATCTATTTGAAAGACTGAGTGTAAACACACAAAAAATATTTTATTTTATGTGCTGGAATGTGCAGAAAATAGGTTTAAATGTTAAACAAATTTCTTCAAGTCAGAGAATGTTGCAGATAATTTAATTTTTGCTTGATGCATAAAGTTAAAAGATTAAAACTAATAAAACAAGTTTTAAAAAGAGACTTTTCCATTTGATTACATTTTGTATGATGATTATGCAGAAAAAGTAGAATTGGGCTGAAAGATCTATCACTTTATCACCTATTCAGGTTGTAAATCATGTTTTTAAAAAGTAACTAAGTAATTAATTACTTTTGAAAATAAGTAATCAGCAAAGTAACGGGATTACTTTTTGGGGGAAGTAATCAGTAATTAGTTACTGATTACTTTTTTCAAGTAACTTGACCAACACTGGTCAGCAGTGACGAGCTGGAAGCTCATCTTTTAAATATGGACTTCATGTGTTCATGTGAAGTTTTGACTAATTTCAAACGTCTTGCAGGAATTTTGTGTTTTGACCGTGCATGCGACCTTGCTCTACAGCGCCCCCTGGTGAGCACGCTCGCGTCTGCGTCTGTTTTCATGCAGATTCTGAAACGAGACGTTTAAGTGCTGCTGACCTGTCGCTCATGTCCACTGAGCTGTCGCTGGGCGGTTCGATGGTCAGGACGGGGAGATGTCCTCCTCCTCCACCCCTGCCTCTGTACTCGCCCCGACACTCTGTGCAGGGGGTGCTGCTCCTCCGGCTCGTGTTGCTGCCTCCCTCCGTCTCCCTGCTGTCTTCTCTCCCCCCTGCACTTCCTCCTCCCCCTCCTCCCCAGTACTCTGTATCAGAGCTGGAGGCGGGACGGGACAGCGGCGAGGAGGGGAGGCAGCCTTCATCCATGTACAGGGTGACATCACTGAAGGAGGTAGCGGTGCTGTCCTCATGCATGGAGGCACCTCCTCCTGCCCCCGCCCTCCCCCCTCCTCCCCCCGTCCGGCCCGCAGCACGTCGGGAAGATGTCGTGCTGTTGCGCCACGCACACTGTCTGTAGTCTTCCTCCTCGTCTTCCTCCTCGTCCTCTTCCCCTTCTTCCTCTTCCTCTTCTTCCTCCTCATCGCCCTCCTCTTCGTCCTCGTCATCGTCCTCCTCTCCATCTCCTCCCGCTTCCTGTGAGTCTTCACGGCCGGACTGGCAGGTGAGGGAGTCGTCCATGGAGTCTGCCAAGGACTTAACCTGCAGTGCACGAAGGTAACGTCACGACACAGAAAAATACAGAGAAAATATAAAGAGAAAAAATATCCCGAGCTGATGATGAGAAGGTCAGAAGAAGAAAATCGCTGCACAACTCCTGTCAGGAGAAAGACGGCTGTGGAAATCTGCACTCATGTTTCTTTCTGTTTGTTTGACCTTTGCTGAGAACGGCTAAGAATCTGCCGCAGGATGGGAAGAGACTCCCGGGGATCCGCTCTAATCACTTCTGATTCATTTTCATTTAGCTTCAGGAAACTCTGGGACATCCAGCACTTTATAACAGATAAACAAGATATCAGCTGAGTTAGCCTGATTTCTTTGTTAGTTTTTAATATAATATGAGTACTCGGAGGCACACAAATAGAAAATGGAAGATGAGTCAGGAAAGGGCCAAAAACAGAAAATCGTTTGTGGTTAGGAAAGGATTAAAATAATTACTTTTCTGCTTATCAGGAAAAGAATGACTCCACCAATCCTCACAGAGTGCCTCGCCTACTCGGATATTTATTTGTTTGGTTCTAGGCTCAAGGTAACAGTTCCTGCACAATCCAGCGGGCTTTTAATTTGAAACATCTACGCGTACAAATATGTTAAGGTCTGCCTATTAGCATTTTCTAAAACTTTGAAACGCATCTCCTGTCTCAGAGGATGGAGATTCCTCAGCGTCCATTGGTCCCAATCAATGAACATTTACTTCCAAACCTGCGGTGACTGTTTCAGTGTTAATTGCTGCCCTGACCGCTGGGGCAGCAGCTGCTAACAGTCCTCTGGTTGAAAGCTTGTTTGTGGGGCTCCACAGGGATCATTGTCTGGGCCAATTCATTTTCCAATAATCGCGACTCTTTTAAGACCATCCAACATTTAGCTGAGATTTTCTCCCTTTTAAACTCAGAATATTCAAACACTTCTAGAGATTAACTGCTGAAAATAAAGCTTCCCCCAGATTCCTATTGTATTTACTGGCAACCTCTGATTGAGTAGCTTTATAAACCAAACTGAGCAGTTTTGTTTCAGCTTTGGAGAATCTCAAAGACTCAAAGACTTTAATAATCTAGATAGTATTATGTGTGAACTAAAAAATGTACAGACTATGACAAAATGAGTTTATTTTCATTGATCAGCAGCAAGTCTGAGATTACTTTTGAAACTTTACATATTACTTTTAAAAGGTCGGATGGTCCTGAGCTATAACTCAGACCTTTTGAGGACTTAAAAAGAAGCAACTGGACTTCTTTAGGTTCATGAAGGTGTTTTACTCTAAAACTTCTCCAAGCAGACACACCTATGGCATCAATTTCAAAATCCTACGTCACCTCGTTTTCAAGTTATTTCATTCACAAGATTTTCAGCAGATTTGACCTCTGAACTCTGACCTTTAGGTCAAGGTTACTGAGATTTGGACTTGTCTAAGAGTTTTAGTAGCTACACCTATGGCATCAATTTGAAGATTCTACGTTGCCTCGTTTTCAAGTTATCGCATTCACAATCTTAGATGTCCACCCCCGCTCTGTCCACGCAGCCCCCCCGCTCTGTCCACGCAGCCCCCCCCTCTGTCCACGCAGCCCCCGCCCGTCCATCCACCCATCCTTGCAGCTGGGTGGGGTAATAACAATACCCCCACATCCTTTTTTGCCTGAGGAATAATAATTACTATGTATCAACAAACTCTTTTATGAATGAATTATAATTATATTCATTTATTGTAATAATGTTGTGCACGTTTTGCACATGTGTACTTCACACCGTGTTCTTTAAATATTTTTCATGACTGTTGAAGACGCTCAAACATCTCTACCTGCTTAGAGAAGGAGTCGTCCACATCTCCTGCGTCCTCTGAGCCCTGCTGACCTGGTGGTCCCTGACCCTGTGGTTGACGCTCATCAAATGAGTACTGCAGCCACCGAAGAAACAACGGATCATTAGAACAAACCGAGCAGAACCTGGTGTGTTTCATTATGAGCTTTTTTACAAGTGTGCGTGTACCTGCAACCTCATGTTGGACAGGATGATGCGGCGGGTCATCCTGCTCTCTGAGGCGGAGCTGCGAAGCCTCTCAAAGTTCTTGTTCATGCGATACTGCCTGAACGCCGTCTGGATCGTCTTCGCTGCCCGCCGGGACACGAACGGGCCCCCGTACTTCCTCTCCAGCATCTCCACCTATCAGGCCGTACGATCACGCAACCAATCAGAGAGGGAAGAGCAGAAACGATCTTTGCATTTACAGGAAACAGGAAACAAAACAGTAGAAACTTTCAGCGAACCTTTGTGATGTTCGTGTTACGATGTGTGTAGTTTTGTGTTTTTAGTGAGTAAACCGAAAATTATTACACCTCTCGGCACATCTGACAGTTCCTAAACTGCAGTGGAAACAAAAGGAGCACGGACCAATAAGGTTTTTTAAATGACGCCTCGTGCCTCCAAAGGCAGCTCTGCTCCTTAGCTGCTAACATTTTTAACCATATACCTTTACTTTTGCTTCATTTTAAAGTAAATACATATTCTTTCACTAATTTTTCTCTTCCCTATGTAAACCTCCTTATTGGTCCATGCTCCACGTTGCTGTGTCTCGGCCTCTGTGTGCATTATGGATAAAAAGAAGGGCAGAAAATAAAGGTGTCCTGATGTGTCCTCTACCCTGCGGGTGATTGGAAAGGCTGCTTTGTAATGGAGGCGATTACACGGAAAACCTCTCACAGGAACCGCTCCAGTGGTGTTTTTAGAGGTGTTACTTATGAGGCCGACTTGTTGTGGCATTGTACCTTCTTGTCCTGGAGGTCTGTAGAGAGCTCATAGCTGTCAGATAGAGCCTTGCAGCGTTTGCTCTCCTCCTCCTCTTGCTTGCGGAGCGCCAGGCTGGCTGGCTGGTGTCGGCTGCGCTGAGCCCAGGCGAGGCTCGCTGGGCTGGGAGGCGAGATGGGTGAGCTGCCCTGGAAGAGGACATGATGAGAAGACATGTAATCAGATTTGATTTACTTCTGCTTTTATTTATTCAGGGAGACAGTACACATAACCCACTGATACAGGTTTTACTGTCAGACTGTTAATTTGGTCAAAAAAAAGAGTAAATGGTTTAGTTTAATTAGCTCTCAGCCGAACGTTGGATTAAAAAGAGATCAATGTGTGTCATTTATTCATTGGGATAATTTGCCCACGGTTTGACCTCTGGACCTCTGTCTGTTCCCCTGCCCTGGAGACCCACGAGATATCGCTGCTGTTCCAACCACGTTTGCTGGTTCAGATTCATCATCATTTGAAGCGACCCCCTTCCACCTTAAATGTCCCACTACAGCAGAACGGGGCCACCAAGCTCTACACAGAGAGGATTAGGATTTTTAAAAATGTGGCTGAAGGCGACACTTCCTTTCATAAACTTCAGAATAAACTTCAGACACCTTTAGTAGCTGCAGATAGACGGTGCATGTGTTTTAGGGTCGGTACCTGTGTATGTGTGTGGGAGGCTCCCAGGGGCCCACCGGAGGAGGGAGAGCCGTAGGGGTCACAGGGGCTGGAGAGGGGGCTGTTGCTATAGCGATGGAAGGGAGGTGGATGGCCAAAGGATGAATCAGAAAAGGTGAGTGCCTCTGGACACTGAGAGTCGCCCTCCACACTGCGAGGAAAGAGACAAAAACATGAGGAGAACGAGAGGACGGGTCATCCATCTGCAGATGCTGCTGATTACAGGTGAAATCATGCTGAAATAATGAAACAGAAGGTGGGAGAGAAGCTGTGGGATGCAGAGAAGGAGGAGGAAACTTGATCCAAACAACTGAGAACAGAATCAGGACGACAAGAAGGAGGAAGAATGGACTGAAAGAAAAGGAAAAGAAAGGAAATCTGTGGGACAGATGGTGAGGAAGAGACGGGAAAGAAAGGATTATTAAGGAAAGGAGGTTAAAGAGCAAAGTGGAAGAAAGGGAAAAGAGAAAGATGAATAGATTCAGATAGAATAGCTGCACACTGACTAAACCAGACAAACTAACAGAACAAACCACACTTTACCAGAGGGTCAAACCTGACAAACTGGACCAAACCAGAGTAAACTGGTCTAATCCTGACTGCAACGAACTGGAACGAATTTGTTTAAATCGACCATAATCAGATAAATCTCTGCCTCCATCTCACTCCATCACACCAACACTCTGCAGGTCCTTTTTCACTATATCCATGAATCTTCTCTCAGATCTTCCTGTTTTCCTCCCGCCCGGCAGCTCCATCCTCATCAGCCCTTGGTCCAGAATATCCACCTCCACAAATCAAACCACAAAACTGGACCTTACATAAAAACAAACTGAACACATCAAAAGGGTCAAATTAAACCCTTTGAACAGAGTCAATCAGCTGGATCAGCAAGACTAAGTCAGATAAATACAAACTGAATGAAAAAGACCAAAACTGTAGCAAACTCCAATAAAACAAACCATAAAAGAATGTTTCTGACATTTATTAAATGGCCTAATCACAGTTACAAACCAAACACAGTGGAACAAAAGTTCAACTGCACCTAACTGGGTCTAAGCTTGAAGAAACCCAGCAAAACCATCCATCCATGCATCCATCCATCCATGCATCCATCCATGGATCCATCCATGGATCCATCCATCCATGCATCCATCCATGGATCCATCCATCCATCCATCCATGCATCCATCCATGGATCCATCCATCCATCCACCCGTCCATCCATTTGTTCATCCATCCATGCATCCATCCATTCATCCATCCATCCATCCATGCATCCATCCATGGATCCATCCATCCATCCATCCATCCATCCATCCATCCATGCATCCATCCATGGATCCATCCATCCATCCATTTGTTCATCCATCCATGCATCCATCCATTCATCCATCCATCCATCCATCCATCTTCTTCCACTTATCCAGCTGACAGGCTCCAGACTAAACAGAACTAAAGCAAACAAAAGGAATGAATCGGACCAGTTAAACAAAGCCAATAGGAATTTGGCTTAACCCAGAATAAAACGGACTAAAACCGGAAAAGTGGAATAAAAGAGCAGCTGGCGCTAATCTGGCCTAAGTGGAACAACCCACAGAAACAAATCACAGATTCAGATGAAGTGGACCAAATCAAACCAAATGGGATGTTCAGACCAACACATGGAAAGCTAAGAATAAAAAGACTTAATCCAGAGTAAAACCAAATAAAATGCTCATCTTTTCTGTCTCATCTTTGTAATCATATAACTGGTTGTAGGAGACGCTACTCTTCCTCAGCCTGGTTCTGCCAGAGGCCTACTCCCATTCAGAGGGAGTTCTTTCTCCCCACTGACTCCAAATGATTGCTAAAATTGGGACTGATTGGGATTCTCTTTCATGTTTTATGGATTTAGCTGCACACTCACATTGAAATCACTTTTAATTGGCCAAATCAAAACAACGTGGAACAATTGGCTCAAAGCAGAATAAACAGAAAAAGGGACAAAACAAAACCACTTTTCCTGAACTACCTGTCACGAACTGGATTAATCCAGATGAAACTGGACAAACTGTATTAGACCATCATACTGTGGTCACCTAGCAGTTCACAGTGTTTAATGCCTCAACAGAGACGTCTCGGACAGACTGATGCAGATTACTGCTAAGAGAAACGCTGCGACACAGAAGATCAATCAACTTATTGATAAATAAAGGAGACGAAGAGAGAAGAGAAAAGAGGAGCAATCTGTGCGACGGGTGTGTTTCATCATCAAAGAGGCTCTTCAGTGTTAATCTAAGACACCCGTGAAGCTGGCACAGAAGCTAACGTGGGCAGTGCCAAGCTAGCAAACACACACACACACACACACACACACACAGAGTCACATGAGGGTGACTCATGGCAACAGCAGTGTGAGTGTGTGTGTATATGTGTGTGTGTGTGGGTGTACAGTATATGTGAATGTGGGTGTGCAGTGCGTGTTTGCGAGAAGCACAGCGTGAGTGTGTGGGAGACAATGTGTGTGTCTGTGTGTTTGCACAGCTAGCTTTATGAGGACCGCAGTGAGTTTAAGACCTTGGGTAAAAGGACGTTTCTTTCAAAGTGAGGACGTTCGTATCAGTCCTCCCTTCAGGAACAGCAGCAAGCCTGGTTAGCAAACTGCATCGATGCATTGCAAAGACACAGACACCTGCTAAATAACATCGAGATAAGCATGCAATTACCCTCACAACAAGTCATTTTGAAGCCATATTATTTGTCAGAACAGAGTCGAATTAAGTGGCTCAAATTAGCGGAGCTGAAAGTTGTTATAAAGACAGAAATTAGCTATAGACACCACAACATGTTGCAGTGTGTCAGGCTGTAACGTGTTTATTTCTGCTGTGTTTTTAACGGCCGAGTCTCATGTTTGAAGCCAGATTCAAGCGAACTGCAATTTTAGACACTGGGTTCACGTCAGCGATGGTCCCCACGCAAACGGTGACTAGCCTGCCACTGAAGTCCACCGAAGCAACTTGAGGCAGCTTTTACTTTGTGCGTCTGACTCAAAGTAGCGTCCATAGTTATTAAAGTGTGTCTGCAGCTGAAATACTGAGGCCAGTGTGTGGCAAGGAAAACGTGACTGATTTGTATCAACAAACCAAAAGTGCAGCAAGAAAAATCACCAAGCATCACACCACTACTAGTCCTGATATGCACAAGGCAGGTGGGTCCACTGATTCACGCCGCAGACAGCGAATCCTGAGCTGCCAACAACAGGCGTGCAGCCTCATCCGACCGCACTGATTTGTTTAGCTGCATCATATATCTGCTTCGACCTGTGCAGGGCTACGAGATGTGCAGAGATGCTCTTCTGCTCAACACTCCTATAAAGAGTGACGCTCAGGCAGTACTCAGAGATCCTGACGTCTCATTTTTCCCCATTCTGACGTTTGTGGACATTCACCGAAGCTCCTGGCATGTATCTGCATCCCTTCATGCACAAAGCCACATGTTTGGATATGACCAAATAACTCAAGTCGGTTTATTTATGAGCACTTTTAAGAACAAGTGTTGATCAAAGTGCTGCATAACAGAACAAAATAAATGAAAGAAAAATGAAATGTCAAGATTTAAAGATGCGAGTTTTAATTGCCCAGACTGTTCTGAGGTTTAAGGGCATGTTTGCTCAGCTGACCTCAGTGATCTTTTGGGAACATGCATTGTTAAAAGGTCAGAAAGGTAAGAAGGCGCTAACACATTTAAAGACTTAAAAACCAACAATTGGAAATAAAGTATCGAATTTCAGGAGCGGGACCACGCTGCCAAACACGCTGTTTCCGGTTCTCATCTATATATGTCTCCCCCAGTTCTACAAGCTGTTCATTCTCAGCTGTCCCCCCCCAAATCAGGAAACTGGTGCACCGTCATGAGCTGCAGATGAGAAAGCAGAACTGAGTTATTGACAGAGGTCTGAATAGTCTCACTTTAGTTTTTCACTTGTTCAGGTTCAACGACTTTAGCGCCATCCATGATTTCATGGCAGCGAGTCCAGCAAAGCTTTCAGAGGAGCCGTGGTACGCAGACAGATTTGTGAGTCAGATGCATAACCAGGAAATTCAATTCCATATTTTTGGAAAATTGAAATCAGGAGCATAGAAAGTGAAAAGAGTACTGGAGCAAGAATGGAGGTCATGAGAGTGGAGCGGGTGATGATGAAAACCCACCAACGTGACAGAAAAAGCTCTGCCTGTGAAACACACACACCTCTATCACACACCTCTGCACAGACCAGGAAACACGATCCACTGTATCGGATGCAGCAGCCGAAAGCATGAAAATGGTTGAATCTCCAATTACTAAAAGATCATCAAAAACCTTTCAAAGTGCTGATTCTGTGCTGTGAAACTGGACTGAAATATTTCAGTCTGATATTCGTGTCAGGTATTTATTTCCATCGGGGCCTGGAGATGGTGGAAAACAACTTTCTCCAGTATCTTAGACAGAAAGGGTAGCTTAGGGATTGGCCTGAAGCTTCTTTGACCGACGGCAGAATGATGGCATGTTTAGAACTCAGCCGTCCCCGACAGCGTCCAAGACCTCGTTTTACAGATGGGACATCTGGGGAGCACACAGCAGGCTTCAGATGACCGATCACTTCAGAAAAAGTCTCAAAGTGGTCAAAATCAGCAAAATATTTGGGGAACAGAGAGATCCTAGTCAGGGGGAGTGATGTGAGACCTTATACCTGCAACGTTATCACCTATAACTGCTGATAAGTTTATTAGAGATAAGGCCAGAAAAAGACTTCTGCTCTTCTGCAACTTTGTAACTAAACATGTCAAACTTTAACAAGGAAATCTGACGTTGACCCATTAGCTCTGCAACCAATAAGCAGGTGTTCCTCTGCTCTCCTCAGCCAGCCGAGGATGAGCCAGATGTAGGCGAGGAGAGGTGTGTTTGATTTATATCCCAGCTGTGCGCTGAGCCCCGCGCCTCCTTTGGCAGGCTGCTACACTTCACTGAGGTCAGACGGTAAACTTCAGGTGACCCTGACATTATAAACCATCACATCTGTGCCAGTTTCTATCTCTGGAAATTTCTCCTTCCAACTCTTAACTGGGAAAAACTGGTTTGCAATTCACAGCTCTACTGGAACGTGTCTCTGAGCAAGTAAAGAAATGAAATATTTGAACTGGATGTTTTTGCATTTAACATCTTTAATGACGACTGCAGAAACCATCTGCTTTACATAGTTTTAAACATTCATGTCTTGGTTTTCCTGCATTTATCCATCTGCGTTGTTCTGCTGTGTTTGTCTGCGTTCTCTTAAAAACAATAAAGTTAACGGCTCTCATCTTGTGCGTCTGTTCAAAGCCGCCTCCCCAAAATGCATTTGCTTAGCAACACGACCCGGTTACACAATTTCCCTTCTATCGAACTACGCCACCAGCTGTGCCACTACAGACGGATGCCTCCATCCACAACCAGCGGCTGACGCCTGCGACAGTGACAGGATGTAAATCCCGATGACTCTCCCACGCTTCAGAGCTGGAGGGTTTATTAGCGGCACGCTCCTTCTGGTTGGGGGATGTCGCCGCTGGAAAACAAACATTTCCTGCATGAAACTGCTCAGAGCAAGGTTGGACATCAAGATGAATAAAAGCACGACAGGCCGGACATAAAACACATAAATCTGAATTTTTAACTTCATTCGTTATGGAGCATTTAGGATTTTGCCGATATTGTGATTATGAATACTTCCTAGAACTACTTACTCCCACCCCTCCCCCCAGGGACTCCCCAGATAATGTTGTTATCTAACATTATGTCTTTGCATCGTCTCCTCCTGCGCAGCAAACAGCACAGATTACATGAAAGACTCCAACATAATTGAGCCTGGCTCTGCGAGTCGTGCACGGAGGCTGTTTGCAGGCTTGTGGTAAATCCCGCTGTACAGACGTGGAGGTGGGTGGTGGGGGGGTCTGATCTATATAAGATGGACCTGATACTGGTGGATGTGAGTCAGTATTAAGACACTAAAAAATGAATAAATAAAAATACTGCAGTGTTTTTTCCTCAGTGTTGTTCAGCTTGACTTGCAGAAAAAAAGCTATCGCAGAGAATTTCATCGATTTCTCCGAGTATGAGATCCAGGACGTGAAGTTACATATGCATAATGTAAAAGACAGCAGAGTGAGGCATCCCACTGGCCTATTGGCTGAAAGTGTCTGTGATAAACTCTCAGCTGTGTTTGTGATGTTGGTGCATTTTGAATTATCTGGCAAGTAGCATGGCTTCCTTGATAAAGACTGTCCAAGCTGTGGGTGAATTTCTAGCATCACATTCGTGTGTTTCTTAGCACTAATTAACAGATTGGTGTGCATGTGGGATGCACCCAGTCTGTGGATGCTGTTTATGGATGCTGCTCACTGAGCACGCCGCCTCTAAAAACCAACACGGTAACGGCCAAAACACTGAAGCTGAGGCGTCACAGCGGGACTTTATGAACAAATGGGAAACATCGATCTCTTACACACAGCTCAGAGCGCTCGACTTTCTCTTTTAACCTCCTAGGACCTGCCGACCACATATGTGGACATCACATTTTGGGTTATTTAGACCAAAATACTCAGTTTTGCTCTACATGGGCCTGATATCCACTAACGAGGACGTTATACTGCTACTGTTCTATCAACATTTTAAATAAATATCCTCATTTGTGGCTCTTTTTCTTAAAAATAAAAATAAGGTAAAACAAATCTGGTAATTCTTTGTTTTTACATTCATCAGGTCCCAATCAGCCCAAATATCAAAGAGAAATTAAAAATGCTGTCGTGGAAGAGTTCGTTAGGAGGTTAAATGCATAAAATACCACAAACATGACTGGACTCCATTATAAAAACAACGCAGCAGTCTGCACTGTAGGATGATCCTGCAAAAACCTGCCTGTACAACCACAACAACACGTCACACTGTAGAATGATATTAGAGCAGCACATATGAAGCTGCTGCAGCACATAAACAGCAACACTCACATGTAAACCTTGGCTCTGCGCAGCAGCTTGTTTTTCCTGAGAAACCACATGAGTCCGGGGGAGAGGACACACACACACACACACACACACACACACACACACACACACACACACACACACACACACACACACACACACAGCTGATCATATTTACCATAGTTTCTGATAAATATCTGCTATTCCTTTCAAATTTCTCATCCACACACAGAAGCCCTCACACGCTGTTTCTGTTTGGTATCCTGCATTCATAGCCAGGGGCAGTAACTAACAACACACACACACACACACACACACACACACACACACACACACACACACACACACACACACATAGATGATGATTAGAAATCTGATTTATGCAGGTTACAGTGTCAAAGCAATGACTGCACTTCCTGCACAAGCCCACACTGATACACCCGAGCTCGGGCACACTCGCTTGTAATTAATAACACACACTGCGTCTCTCTCAACTGCTGTCCTCCCACGACTAACAGTCGCCTCCACCGACGAGCCAAACAGACGCAGAATATAAAGACAATCAGTCAGTTAGGCAGGCAGCTTCCCACAGGAGCAGGAGACCTGAAATATTCACGTCACAAAGTCCATCCTGGGCTGCACCTCCAATCAAACACAATTTAACGCCCTCATTTTATGAACTTCACTTTAATGCTTAATTACTTGCATGCAGACATCACAGTTAGCTTACTCTGACATTAAATAAGAAGACTCCATCCATCCATCCATCCATCCATCCATCCATCCATTCATCCGTCCATTTTCTGCTGCTTATCTGGGATTGGTTGCAGTGGCAGCAGTCTAAACAGAGAACCTTCCACTCCCTGTCCACCTCTCCAGTGTGTCCTGGGTCTGCCTCTGGGCCTCCTTCCAGCAGCACATGCTTGAAACACCTCACCCAGGAGGTGTCCGGGAGGCATCCTAGTCAGATGCCTTAACCACCTCTGGATCCTTTCAGAGTGGGGGAGGAGCAGTTCGGCTCCAAGTCCCTCCTGAATGACTGAGATCCTCACCTTAGCTCTAAGCTTATTTCTGCCACTCGTGAGTACAGCACTACTTCCCCCTCCTGAGGGTTCGCCAGAATCACTTCGAGACAGACCGAAAGCTTTGTTTCATGGTCGCACTAAACTCCTCCCACACCCAAGTTTTTCTTAAGCTACTCCCAGAACGCCTCTCCACCCGGCTGCAGGTACCCGTCAGCTGTCCTCTTCTGATCCAGAACTTGGTTTTTATTGGAGAACAGCTTCTTTTTCTTTATCTGTTGACATAAAATCTCAGAGGAAGGATAAAGACTCCCTAAAGATTTCAGTCCCTGCGGGTTCAGTCTGGAAGATAAATAACCAACACAACATCTGTTCAAAGTTCAGTTTTTGCTAAATTAGAGCCGCCTTCTTTCTCTTTCAAGAGCTTCCTTTAGTGAAGCCAATGATCTGCCTGCATCTCACCCAATCACCAGCATCCTCTTATGTCACACCAGCTGAGTGCCAAGAGTGCAGTTGACAAGCTGACGGTACAATAAGGTGGAGTTTTGTCTCTCAGCTAAGCAGATTTAGCTTTCACACACACACACACGCGCACACATTAAATCACACTACACACCAAAATACCCCATCTCATGTCAGACACCCCCCCCCCCCCCCCCCCCTCCACCCCACTGCTGCTGGGTGTCATGATGAGGTGGAGGTCAGGACAATGATAACGACAGCTGTCATTGTTATTGGCTGCTGTCTTTGTCACTGTCACACACGCACAAACTCTCGGTTTTTGCACTAAAACTCCAGTTTTTAATTCACAAAAATATTTGTTTCTTGTTGCAACACTCGTTCCTTCACATCTCAGCTTTTTAAAATATAAAAGTAAGAGGAGCTGAGATCTTGAATCGCTCCCCGTGGGCCGAGTGACCACACGAATCCGGCAGGCTGCGGTGTAAACAACAGCAAACAAACAGGAAGTGAGGGTGCAGCAGGGTGACACAACAGGCAGCGACTCCCAGTGAGACGAGGTCGGTGTCATGGTCTGACACCCGCACATGACGGAGCAGGAAGAAGAATGACCACATGATTCACTGACCTGACTGTGTCACTGACTCACTGACTGCTTTCAAACCGACAGACCAACAAATCTTTCCTGCTCCAGAGCGGCGAGAAACACCACAGAGACCAAAGGAAGAAAAACAAATGAATACAAGAAACATTTCATATTTAAGTTTTTGAAGGATGAAAATCTCTGGGTATATTAAGGTGACGGTGGGACCCTGCTTGTGTCTTACTTTTCCTCTTGCGCCCTTTATTTACCAAAAAAGGGAAACAATCCTTCCTGTAATGAACACTGCAGCCTCCAGGTGGCACCACCGAGGGTGTTGAAGCCAAATTAATGTCAAGTAAATTAACAGTTGCGTAACAGTGTCTTTGCATGAGAGGGGCTTTTTATTTGGCTACCCTTTACTCGGCTGTAAATGTCCCCCGTGGGCTTCTGTAGCCTCCAGCTACAGCGCTGCAGATGCTGTGGATCATAACAGGCTGAGCAAGTGGAAGCAACTGATTTATAAAGCTCAGAACATGGAGCCACAAGGGAACACACAGACACACACACACACACACACACACGCAGCTTTGTCAAACCTCCGCACACAGGAGGAGGTCAGTGTATCACTCTGCTGTAATTAATAATGTTCTGTGATTAACTGTTGAGCTCAGTAATTACACACACGCACACATCAGGGCAACACCTGCTCATTGTGTGTGTGTCGCTGTGTAACTATCAGCCATGTTGTGGGGACATAAATCTGTGTACACACTCACACTGTGGGAACCCGCCTGCCTGTGCTCGTGATCTAAACCTCAGGTTGAGCCGAGGTCGAGTTCAGATTAAGGTTACGTTCAGAAACACAAACTGTTGTCAGCGCAGCGTCGCTTAAACTCGCTGATGTGCTGTGACACGAACTAAGAACAGAACGACCTCATTATCGTGTTAAGATGCGATCTTCACTTACATATGTGACCACATGTAAACAGCTAACATCGATTCTTTGTATGACCAGCAGGGCTGACTCCTCGGCGCCCCCTGCTGACCAGCTGTAAACAAATCAATAGGAAAACGAGCACTCTGCTCACTTGATCTGTGACCTCAGGAACACTTTCCTGTTGAGTTTGTGATCTCAGACATTCATGTTTTTAAGGTCTTACTGAATGAATCATGACATTCAATCATGGTCCATTAGAGACAAAACAGATGAAAAAGGAAGACGAGGATTTTGGGCCAGACCGCCTCCTGCAGCTCAGACAGTCTGAATATTAGAAGGTCGGTGGATCGATCCCTGACTCCTCGAGTCCAGATGCTGATGTATCCTCAGTCAAGTTAGAAACCCGAGTTGCCTCCATTCAAGTGCAAGTGTGTGTGCACAAAACACTGGGTAACACATGTGTCTCCTTCACAATGTTCTGTGTTGTTCTCATGCAAACATAGTGAGCATTTAGACTTATGAAGTAATGTCTTGATGCATGCTCAATCATCCAGGTCAGGAAATCTCAAAATGTTTTCAGTGGGACAAACGTTTCGTCGTTCATCTCCTTCAGAGACCAGACCAGAGTGTCTGACCTGCTCCAACTATCGTTATGCTTCAGTCACAGTAGGAAAACACTGGTTGGAGGCTGCAGCATGACCGGTGTTATTGCTACTGTGCACAATGAACGTGCTTCTCGTTGGTTTCCGTGGAAACACGAAACAAGTTTTAAAGGGACTTTTGTGCATCAAGCCGATAAAAGGCTGTTGGAGTTCACCTGCGTCAGTTTGGGATTCAATACGGTGAAGTTGACAAATGTGTGCAGTCTGTTCGTTACAACACGGCGATTAACTGTGATAAATTTGCAAAAATCACAAATGTGTTGCTGACAGCAGAGAAACTTACACTAACTACTCTTTTTAGAGTCTGCAGGCAGCGATTTCACTGCAGCGTGACGCTCCACAATGGTTGGTCCAAACTGACTGTGTTCATGAATAGATATAAAAAGATAAACAGAGATCTAATAATCCATCTGTGACAGACAGCTCGCCTCCCACCAGGCAGGCTTTAAATCGCCTTGCAATCGTCGGTGCCCAGATGTTGAGGGTCCTGCACACTCAGGCAAAGACATGGTTGCCACAACTACTTGCATTCAGTCAACAAATGTGGAAAAACTCCCTGCAATCATCAGGCAACCAGTGAGAAATCTTAGTGGGAGGAAGGTTTTCTGTGGTATTTTTAGTGCGACTGAGCCATAAAGTCGAGTTTTTCCTCCTCTGTGTCGTATCAACGGGCAGAGACAAACATCTGTGCAGGTGTTTGAACTGAAGGACTCGACGAATCCTACCCCTGACCAACATTTTCATCTAACAGCCATTAAAACGCCGCAGCGACTCCAGAACTTAAAATATCACTGTATAACATCCCTGTTGCTATGTCAACATTTGTTCCAACATAATGACTGTGTCTAAGAGAAAAGGGAAGGCAGTGAAAGCAATGTGATAACGAGAAACTCAAAGCAGAACAATAATAAAGGGGCTAATGGCATCTAGAGAAAGACAGTGAAATGATTTCCACTTGCACGGCTTTGCACGTGGACACTGTGCAGACGGGCAAAAGTGTGCACATTCTTAACACGTCATTAAAAACCTGACTCACAGCGATGGAGTGATGGGATGTCTGAGGCCATATTGCGTGAGGGACGGGAACCGGCAACCTCCCCGCTCGTCTGCCCGTAGGCTCGTGGCGCTCTACATTAGGACACTGAGCGAGTCGCCGGGAAAATGTGTGTTAGTAAGACACGGCTCACCCAGGCCCGAGTGTGTGATTGGTTTGTGTTTCTGGATGGACGAGTTAGTTGGTGGACTTCTGTGATTGTGTGTTTGTGCGTGTGGTTTCTGTTGTTGGTCCAAACAGGCACCAAATGGCACCAAACCCCGAGGCATCGAGCTGCTACTCACAACAGCTACATGTGTGTCATCCCCACCTCTCTCTGCTCTTGTGCCTCGTTCTCCCCTACAGATGGTCTCATGCCTTTCCTTCTTACTACCACTCTCGTGTGTGTGCATATGTTCTTAGCTCTTTGGCTAAATGGCCACTAAAGCTCCAACCAGTTTTCCATCCAACAGTTCAGCTCGGATACATAAAACCTGGACTTTCCTACGTAGCTACGTACTGCAAAAAAGCCTAAATCTGTCTCTACAAACCACAAAAAATACGATATTCAGTATTAAAAAACGCTTTCTGTCTATCTGACGGCTTGCAGAGTTTCTACCAGCATATAGATGGGCGCAGCCATCATGATGCCATCCCACTGGCATCTGCTAATTAGTGCTAAGCACCAGGCCAAAACCCGTCTCACCAAACGATCAAACGTTTCAAAAAGCAGCAACAACACAAGTCAGAGGTGAGTCAGCTCCTTACGCACAAGTGAAAGCAAAGCGTGTATAGTGTACAGCTGTTACAAATGATGTGACTGAGACCAAACACACTTCCTGAACTGGACTGTAAACACAAAGAATATTTAGTCTATGGGGGAATAACTTAGATGTCTGAGCCTCTTCTTGGCACTTTGGTGTTGGTTATTTCCTTTGCCCTGTTGCTGCTCGGTCTCCTCGTGCCGCCGGCACCGAGTGCAGGCTGGGACAGGTTTAAACCCATGCACAACTCTGGCTGGTGAAACAGGAAATACACGATGGCGTGAAACAGCAAAATTTCCAGCTCCTTGTAAAATTCTATAACTCAATAAATTCTGTTGTTCTTTTGTACCGGAGATCCATAAAGTGAGCGTTCCCTCACACTTTCCATATATGAACCAGAACTCACCAAAATACAAAAAGAATCATTTTACAGTTTATTTAATGTGGTATAATTTCATATTTAATGCTTTTATATATAGAACAATAATTCTAAAAACATAATGTAATAATTTACTTAGTTAAGCTTTATGGCTGTGGAGGTGCTGCATGTGCGCCCTTTATTAACAGGCTGTCGCTGGTTGTTACACGTCGATTAGGATGACAGATGTTAACAGCAGAAATGCCAACGACTGCAATCGTTTCAAGCACACAAGAGAGACCCGCCGCAGCCAGGAAGAGATTACATGTCGTGAGTTTAACGGTCCTGACTGACTTTGTTGCTTGTTTCCTGTCCTCGTCCTCAGCTGCACCCAACACCTCGCCTAACAGCTGTAGCCACCTTCACCATCCACCAATCAAAGAACAGCTCAGAGTATTTTTTTCTTGCCTGATTTTAATCTTGTTGTCTGTCCCCGATTTTTCCAGCTCGTCGTCTCTAGTTTTCATCTTTGAGCAAAGAGCAGCAGAATAATGAACCGTGAAACTCGAGTCTGAATATTAATATGACTGAGGAGGATCAAGTTAAGACGAGTAATCTGACTGGCCACCTTTCAGACTTGCCCTTCTCCCCGTGCGCACGGTTGGCTGGTGGACTTAATGAGCTTGGACAGAAAGCCGTGGTTGGTCAGATGAGAGATGGCAGCGATGGGACTGGATGAACAGAGATGACAGCTAGTTGATGAATCAGCCTCAGGTTAGTGTAAATGTATGACAGCTACAAACAAATAACCTCCTCACAGCTGCTCTTTTCCTGACAGACAAATGTGCCGTTTACAAAGAATATCTGAGCAGATTTATCAAAAGTTATACTGGAAGCAAACGGCCAGTTTAACCCAGAAGTGCTTCACAGTTCTGTCCGTCGGGTGGCAGGAAGTCCTCTGAGGAAACTAGCTGGCTGTATTCTGTCGTATAGCATGAGGAGTCTGGACTTCGTGGTCCAGGTTAGGATGCTGCTTGAGAACATTTCCAGCACTCGGCCTGTGAAACTGAATGCAGGGAATACTTATCTGGACTTTTCTCCTCAGGCTGCTGCCAAGCATGATGGGAAAAACAGATGGATGGAGGTGTTGTTTTATGAATTAAAAGAGCTTCAGTGTCCAGAATCAGCAGCAGGATGAGTGGTGACATGTTTTTCATTCAGTATATGAAGGTCTCCGTCCTTCAGCTGACCTTTAACCCTCCATCCATCAGGCTGTCAGAGCTTCAGCCTCTCCACTGTGTCATGATGAGTAATGGCTCCTGGACATTTGGTCAAACCAGTCCTAAAAAATAGTCTCTCATCATCGACTTCAGCCCGAAGATGATGGATGCATAAGCAGCTGCGAATTTCACTCTGCCGCCTTTATCTTTTATTGAAACTGAGAGGAATCAATAGAAATATTGATCAGTACTTGTGGTGTGTGACTGAACACAGAGCTGAAGTAGCTGTGACTCGTGGGTACGTCCCCTGAAATCCAAATGCTCTGGACAGACGATGATCGTTATCTTGAGAATATAACAGAACTTTCACCCTATTTGAACACTTGCAGAAACGTGAAAGGCATAAATCCTGTGACCCGTGTGAGCTCAAAGTTTTCAGTTTCTGCTTCCTATCAAAGAATTTGATGGATTCGATTTATTTAGCTGATGGCATGGAGGATGTTAATAGGCTCACATCCTTCGTTCAGGACACATTTGCTTCCGTTGCAGCTCGTTCTTCTCGACAGACCTGCAGGATTGGTACTGATTAGAAATACACTTGTGCCTCAAGTTTGCAGCAGAACATTGCAGACTAAACATAATTTTGATGGCAGAAGACTGAGAGTCAGAACTAAGTGAAAGAGTCTGCAGTCGGATTATTATCCTCAGCTAGAACGAGCCGTCTCTAGGTCAGGCTGAGAGGTTCTAACACTGGAACGGCCTCTGGACACCAGATCAGTTAGATCCAAAGCAGGATGTGAAGTGAACTTCATCACTAACACAGAAGCTACTAAATATAGAGCAGAAGCTCTAGCCATGGCCTCAGAGGACACGAAGCATCTCCAGAGCATTTCTCAGGAGGGAAAGCAAGGTCAAACCATCAGTCCCGGCTGGATTCTGGAACATGTCACCTTTACTCATGAATCCCAGTTAAATTTGAAGCTTTGAGGCCCACAGAGTGCTGACCATAGCATACTGTCCCTTCACTCATCAGGCCTAAACTACAGGAAACACTGAAGAACATTTTAGATTAGCTAGAAGGAAGAAATGATATCAGGTGTTGCAGACGTCCAGACGTCGAGAGCTGATCGATAGAAGCAGGGAGCTCTTTCTGCTGCCCAGCTGTGCACATCTGTAAACCTGCCAAAGTGACAGAGGATGGTGCCAGATGGAAATAGAGAAGGACGTATCGCTCACACTGATATCTTCCAGGCAGCTTGAGCCAAGATGCTGTCATTAAGAAAAAGACTTGTATTGTTTTAATGAATGAAATGACAGCACCTTCCTTTGACTGTATATTTGCTGTTTTTGTATCCAGATGTTGTTACACACGACGCCTTCTACAGTTTGACATCTTGAAAACATCTCCATCCTACAGCACTGCTGCTCCCCTGGGCGTCGGCTGACGCAGGAGGAATCAAAGTCAAAGAGATCACGTTACCCAGTGAAAACACTTAGATCAGCTCGTGTAGAAAAACTGTACAAATAAAAGGATGGCGCTCAGCATGTGGTTGCACTGTCAGCCTCGGTTATATAACTGCTTGAGCTGACTGAAGACGGTGACGGGGCCTGAGGTAGAATGTGGGGTTTATGCACTGACATCTGAATAGGCCATTACAAAACAACAATTGCAGAATATAAGCAGCTTAGTATAAGACGAGGCTCCAGGCAGGACACGGCTGGGATGGAAGACGTGAAGAAAAACTCAATATTTAAATAAACAGTTTAATTTTCCAGATCTACTGTCATCTGGATCAAAGCCTGTAAATAAAAGATAGCTGCAGCCACCCTGACGTCACACCCACCATCCTGCAGTCCTGAGACTGGACATGTGACATGTGCGCTTCATTTAAAGCTCGTATTAACCACTTTTAAAGCTTACATGGGTTTGCTGCGTCTTACATGACAGATTTGTTTATTGCAAAAGAAAATAAGAAGTTTTCTGTCAGAGCCAGACGGCTGTGGAACTGAGGTTAGCAAACAAAACAGCACGGCTGCTGATATTCCTGCTATTGACTCATTATTCATGGATTTATTCGTGTGTTCTACCTGTCGTAATATCCACTGTTTGATCAGGTTTGTCTAGTTCTTATTTGTTTCTGTGTTAACAGTGAGGTCGTTTTCCTGGCAACCACACCTTTCACCGCCTGCTGGCCATTTGTACAAATGCAGATTTAAAACAACCTCCTTCTTTTATATACAGTCTTTGGTTCTGAGTGAATTTTGACCTTCAAAGCAGCTAAATAATTTCTCCTCAAGGTCCAGTTAAGGCCCCAGGCTTCCATCTGTTTCACGAGTGTCCTGATCAGGGAGTGGAGAGGTGAATAATCAACCTGGACCTTTGCTTTGTGAACCGCTGTGTCCATGATTAGGAATGAAAAGTACTTCTCAAGCGAGGCACAAATAAAAACTCGTAGTCTCGTTTTTTAATTCCCCTGTAATAGGCTGTTATCTCTCCCTCTGCAGATTTACTTATCAGCAAACAAAGCATTAACATTTTATTCTTGCAGACTGAAGCAGAGCTGCTCTGAAAACATACACACCAAATAAAGCATTACTGCCTGTTGGCTTAATGAACAATGAAGCCCTCCAAGATCTGCGGCTCTATTTACACTGCAGATAAAACTACATTCTTAATAAGAATAGAATCGCTGCTTTTCAACGAGTCGCCTTTCATCGGCGGAGCAGGAGAGAAAAGGCCTCCACTTAAATATGTCTGTGAAGGTTCTCAGTCATCCAGGTCATCGTAGTCAAAGGAGCTTGTAAAGAAAAGCGTCTGGACTTCTTTAAGTTGCTTGAAGACGTTTCACCTTCATCCGAGAAGCTTCTTCAGTTCTAAGGTCAAATTGTGGAGAGTCCCAGATTTAAACCTAGTGGGAGTTTCCCCCCACAGAGGGACGAAAGGACCCCCTGATGCTCCTCTAATCGCCTGAGCCAAGGTGTGAAACTGGGTGTGGGTCCCAATCAGCCAGAGTTTCGGGTGAGTTCATTGTGAAACCTGGCCCCACCTTATCATGTGATTTCCTGAGGTCAGATGGCCCAGGATGTGAGTGGGCGTTAAGGCGTCTGGGGAGGGAACTCAAAACCGGATTATAGATGGCAGAGAGTTGGTGTCGTAAACCACCGCCTCAGTTCAAAGATGGTCGCTCACAGTGGACATAGATGGCCACTTAAACACGTGTCCAAGACAGATTAATGGGAAAATCCCAACATGATGAAGGAGGTTTTCTACTACCAGGGGCAAATAAATGAAAGGTGCTGCAGTGACTTCTAAAACAAACTGAATTGTCATGTGATGGTTCAAAATATGGAGTAAATCTGGGTTTAGTGTTGATTTTTGTTCAGATATTCACAGAAAACCAGGACGACAAACCTCTGTGTGGAACTGGAATCTCTGGTGAACACTAGGGTTCATCCTCTGGGGACCATAAAGACCTTCACACTAACGGTGAAAGCGGCGCAGTGACCTTACAGCAATAATGAATCTCAGAGTCTGCATAGCAAAGATGGACATAATCCCTCTGACTCTGCATTGGATGAGAGGGTAGAGCGCTCGGTTTGTGCAAGCTTGGTTATCAAACTGCATCCAGAAACTACCTCCAACTGCACAAACATGTCCACGGTTCAGTGACTCCAGTCAGCTATCGGCCAATCGAAGCATCCACTCCTCTAACTCCAGCATAAACGTGGAAGATTCTCCTGAAGTGACCTAAGCTGAAGTCAAGCTCAGCAACCAGCAGCTGCCGGAGCTGGGGTCAAATCAACGAGGCACCCGCAGAGACGCAATCAAGGACAACCAGTGTTTCCTGTGTTTATCTCAAGTTCACTGTGGAGAAAATATCTTTCTAAATTACGTCTCAAAAATCAGTTTCATGCAAAGGAGAACACTGCTAATAGACAGCACACTATTGTGCATCACATCCTCGAGAGGAAAACCTCCACACAGCACAGCCACACACCTGTGGGGGCGTGACCTGCCCGGTCATCCAATGAAACGTGGCCTCTGTCTCTGGTCTGCGATGAGCTGATGCTGTGTGGTTTGTGACTGATTTGATTTATTGTAATCAGAAGTCTAATCATATATGACTAGTAGCTATTTACTCGCATTAATGCTGAACCACTAAAACTCAAACATGTTTAAGCTAAAAGAAAAGAAAAGAAAGATCCAATAAATCTGTGATTCTGGAAGGTTTGAAATATTAGGAGGTAAAAGTAAAAGACTTCAGCCCGGTTATCTCCGCAGCAGGCTGTGAACGGTTTATTTCTGTGGTTCAGTCGGATATTTTAATGTGTTTACTCACTTTTAGAGCCTCAAGTGGCCATGAGAGGAACTGTAGTTTTTCCATGTCGGCTTCATGTTTGAGCTGCTCGCTCTCTCTGTGTCTCTGTGCTGTCTGGGCTCTTTGGTTCTTGTTATCCTGATGAATAAACTGCAGTTTTAAGAGCCTTTGATGCATATTTTCCATTATTTCACGATTAATTATCACAATCATTTCTAGCTTCATCTGTGCTGACTTGAACTGATGGAAATAAACTGTTAGTTGCTGCCTCATTTGTGCAGAATTTCATGGAAATCCATCCAATCGTTGTTGTGAGTTTCAGTCTGGCGTTGCCATCCCTAGAGCCATGCTGCTAGCGTAGCTAAAAATAATCCGGCAGCAGAGAGACCCGTTACTGAGCCTTCAGTCCAACAGAAACGATCACAGATCTGACAGAGACGAGCGCGTCCTCAGGTCTGTGCCACAAACCACAACAAATGTGTCTGAACACAAGAAGCTGATTTAACTTAAGCAACTTAAATCATCACAAAAAACCTTTATTTTAATATTTCTGCGGCCGGTTCTCCACTCGGTCACCTGCTCTTTGCTCTTTGGTCACAGCAATAATTTGATTTCCTCTCAGGGATTCAGAAAGTTCATCTGGTCTTATCGCAGGACAGCGATCTCATTTATGTCTACTCATTCATTAGAAGGTGGTGTGACAGAAAAATAGAAATCAATATCACAACACTATTATAGCCGGCGTCATTAATCTTAACGACAGCCACGAGGCAGCCCCGAGGAGCGCCTGTGCAGCGGAGCAGTTTGGAGGTCTATTTCAGGAGGCAGCTGAAATCATTTGGCTGGCTCGCTTTCGTCCAGCATCGTTGCCCTCTGCTCCCTCTGAAGCAGGATGAATCACGGCTGTGTGTGTGTGTGTGTGTGAAGGAGGATGAATTCAAATAACAAAAGAAGAAATGTCAGATTAGTAAAGCAGTCTTTAAAAGCATGCTTCTTCTGACCAGTGCTGAGAAAAAATTGGCGTTCAAAGAAAGTTCAGAGTGATTTTTTACTCCTCTGCTACAATTTTCCCTGTAACAGGACATCAGTCACCCTGTACTCCAAAAGGAAGACGATCACAGAGGCGAGGAAGGAGTCGCTACACCATCTGAGAGGCATTTCAAACATTAGCACACAATATGTTCCTCCTCTGCCTTTTTAGTTTTCATCTTCACGTCATTGTCTCACCTCCCAACTGGGCGAGCGCTGGTTCTGCTGGAGGAGCGTTCCCGTTAAAAGGGACTTTCTTCCTCCCCACAGTCGATAAGTGCTTCTCATGGGGTGGAGAGAGTTTACTTTACATGCTGATGGAAACTGCCACTCTTTAATTGAACTGAATTAACAGAATGGGGAATGAACTTGTAAATATAATGGACCCTGAAAGCGATCGTGGCTCAAGAGTTGGGGGTTCGTCTTGTAATCGGAAGGTTGCTGGTTCGAGCCCCAGCTCTGACAGTCTGCCCCAGGGCAGCTGTGGCTACACCTGTAGCTGCCTCCACCAGTGTGTGAATGAATAGTGGAATTGTAAAGCGCTTTGAGGGGTCCCAAAAAGCGCTATATAAATGTAATCTATTACTTATAGCTTTGCAGCTTAAAAATGGAACATTTAAGACATCAATGCAATTAAAAAATGATGAGATTTGATCATTTAATAATCTGCTCTCTCCAGCTTCCACACAGTTATGTTTCACACAGACCGCCGTCACCACGAAAAACCTCAACTTCATCCGATCAACACTGAACGCGACATTTATTTATTTTATTTATTCATATTGTTAACCTCCTCAGAGGCTGCTGGGGTAAGAAGTTCCTGCTGGTGTGAAACTGTATCAAACTGCTGTGCAATGAGCCTCTGAGCAGATGCTGCGTTTGCATTTCTTGTTTGGAAATTTGTGGCAGGTGAGCATTTATCATGTTTTAGCCGGCTAATTATTCACCACTATGCACCTACTGTTATGTGCCAGCATTTGTGAAAGCCTAATAGGCTCTTTTCATGTTTTATTAACAATCTGACACACAGCCTTGGTGACATCACGAGGGAACAGATTGATGAACGGCCTCCTGCCAGTTAAAGGACAGAAAACAAAACTGCGAGCTGAGCGCTGAGAGAGTCGAGGGCAACGCGTCACCATCGCCACAGACGACGAGCAGCTCGGAGGACAAAGGTCAGAGAAGGTGAGACTTCACAGAAACAAACGTACGAGTGAAATCAGGAAGAAACGTTTCTCTTCTTCTGGCAGACAGATGTTTAACTTATCCAGCTCGCCACTGAGTGCGGCCATGGCAACCACAGCACTTCCTGTGGTTTTCAAATAAGCTCAGAAGAGATGAGTGTTTGCTATCCAACCAGCATGAAAATTAAACAACCGGCAGCTGAAAAACAGGAAAAGGCACCGAAACAGGGGCTGAAGGTGGAGTGGGCTTTTCCTCACTTCCTGTCGTAGATCTCCTGTTTACATTAAACATGATCAAAGCTGCTCATAACGAAGCCATTGCTGTGTGCACAGCAATCCCTGTGAGCCAAACGCTCCTCTAAACACTCAGTCGGCTCCCAGCACAAGCTGCTGATGACCATGTCAGGGACACGTGGGCTCAGTGACATCACACTGCCGCAAACATGGTCTTAGTCACTATGAGACCGTCCACTGTTTTGGGGAGTCCTATTGTTGGAGCCTCAGCATGATGCAGATCAGACTGTGAAACTGAAACAGTAGCACACCCTGCTTGGTCATCCTGCTGGACTCTCTTTAACAAAGTCGACACCACAAGAGCTGAAACCTGCGACTGAGGCAACAAACCCAAAGACTTGGCGGCGGTGAGGATCAGACGAGAAGTCGGTTCATCCAATCAGAAACAACCTGGCTGCTTCTTACAACCAGAGAAGCTGCCCCCTGCTGGCTATTAAAAATAATACATAATGTGCACTTTTTCTGATCTCTGTGTTATATCCATCTTTCCCATACAGTCTATTAGCCTGAGCTTCGTCATACAGGCATAATTTTCACTATGAATATCCATCATGGGAACGGCATGTATATGGCAGAAAAACAAAAAAACAAAGCAGAATAATAATAAGAATTCATCATCAAAACAATCAAAACAGCTTTATTTTAGTTTCTTTTCCACAGCAGCCACTCCAAACGTCGTCTGAGTTTGATCCAGAGAGCTTCTAATGACGGGGCAGGTTCAAAACGCCCTCTTTTTATTCAGCTGGGTGGAGATCAGGTGACAGAAGGCCACGTCACATGACTCACATCTACTTTCATACCTATTGTGTTCGTCTCCTCACGTTTGCTCCTGCTTTTCTCTCTTCAGCCTGACGGTGAATATGCTAGACTTCAAATGCTCCACAGGATGACAGGTTGTCATGTCTTTTTGCTCTGGTGGTGTTTCTTTTTTTTGGCATCGCTCGGTGTTGTTGACGTGTGTTGGCCACTTTGTCGACTGATCCTCGTGCTGCTAAAAATAACGACTCTCTCTGTCTTCTGTTCACAAGTGGCTCTGTTGCCAAAACACTACCTGCATCTATTCAGCAGAGTCACTGCGGGTCACCGGCTGCACACGCTGCTGCCGCTGCCTGCTGCAGGAAGCGACCAGACGCCACCGACTGATGGCTGAGCCTCTGTTTGTGCCGATGAAGGGCGTTGGCCAGAACGAAGAAGAGGATGGGTAGGAAAGAGGAAGGAGAGAGATTCAAAAGCACCAACAAGGAAAAAAACAGGGAGAGGAAAGAGACTCAGGGGCTGGATTTTAGGATGAGAAGAAAAAAATAAGAGGAGGAGAAAGGGAGACTTATGGCAGGAGGTTAAAGCATGATGATGATGATGAAGGAGGGGCAAAGAAAAGGCAGGATGGAGGCAGGACAGGACGATTAAGGAAGAGGGGCATGAGGAAGAGGTTGTTTAGATGATTAGAAGTATAAACAAAGAGGACGTTAACAAGCAGGATGTGGTGAGAGGATTGTAAAGGAGTGAAAGGAGGAGGAGGCAACATAGAGACGGGGGCTTGGTGGCAAGACGCTGGAGGGAAAATGGAGGACAGATATTGAGGGAGACGAAAAAGTGGACATGCTTAGAGAAGGTTGAGATGATGGACTGGCCCGTGGTTTGATTTAACTATGATGGAAGTGTTTTATTCCAACTCTGTGTTTGTTTATTTATTTTGTGATAAAAATGCTCGAGAGATGGCTTACAGTTTCACTCTCTGAAAGGTTCCTGCTTGGCGGTGATCTTTTGTGAAGGTTCGGGAACTTTTTACATCACTAAATTATTTGTTATTTCGCGTATCGAACCGTGACACAAAAACCTTATATATACCACCAATTCACCTTATATATGGCAGGGTAAAAACCCAACATCGAAAAGAGAGAACCTCGACAATCATACTACGCCTCCTCAACAACACACGGCAACTGTAGGAAGAAAGAACTCCCTTTTAACCTGGAGCAGAAGCAGCCAATCACTGGCTGTTGAGAGGAAACACGGCAAGATGAGCTTAATCTTAATCTTAAAAGTAGAGAGGATGTCTTGTCTCTTGAATCCAAAGGAATCAGGTCTCTACTCTGATATAGAGGAAATGATGTCATAATACGCTTTAACTAACCCCGGTCATCGCTTCGTAGTGTAGCAGTTTTTTATACGTAAAGACTCACATACACAGTGACCCCGGCTGCTTGTGGTTGCTGAGGGTGAAGCTGGTCACAGAGACGGTGCTCTACTATAGTTTGAGTCATGGCTGGAGTGGAAGATGGCATCATGTCTGCAAACACTAACTCCTCGCTAAGTAGTCGTGCAAACCGTAAGAAGACAAACTGCTCGCTTTCAAACCAAAAGTTGTGTCACTTGAAACATGTTTTGATGGTAAGGTACAACTTTTATTCTGAAGGTGAACAAATCCAGGATTTTTGGTTTGCTTTGTACAGGTTTAGTGGTCTTCATTATTTTCTTGGAAAGCTGTCCAAGAACTAAAAGTACTGCGTGTCATTCTAGATGTAAATGAAATCGGCGCTGCAGGTGGCTGGTTGGATGCAGGTGGCTGGTTGGATGCAGGTGGTGCTGAGCTGCTAGATGATGAAAACTGCTCGCTGCCTGCACTAATCCTGCCTTCACAGCTCTAAACGGCTGAAGCTCACAAAAAACCAGCACAAAATAGTTTGCTGTGGTCCAGAAAACATTTGATGTCATGAAATATTTCACCTGGAAGCTCATAGTTCAGTTTTCCATCAGGAGAGGATCTCTGCAAAATCCTCCACTGACTTAAGTTAAGCACAACACAAAAGTCATGGGCGTGATTCTCGGGTCTATTTCTGAGCTGACAGTCAGATGAATTTCAGGTGAGAAAGTGAGCGTGTTTTTAACGGCGATGAGTCATAGAAGAAGAAAACACAGATTCAGATCGATTACCACAAATCTCTCGTGTAATTGTCGCTATAAGCGCTCCTATTGTGTAAAACGCGCGGTGAATCATTACCAGCAGTAAAAGGTAAACGTTCCGCTCAATAACAGGACATCTCAGAGTCATTATTTAATTATGTGTTTGACAAAATAATGTCAAATCTATAACGTTGCTCTCAACCTTTCGGATACATTATTATCGCTGTATTTTATGGGTCATAGTCTCCTTTTTATTTCCAAAGAATCTGAAAACTGATATGCAAGTCCAATTTCCACAGTTCCCGTAGAGGAAAGTGCCACTAATTACAGAGGAAACCAGCACTCGGTCAAAGCACGCACCAATTCATTCATTAACCCTTTTGAACCCACGGTTTTCACTTCCTGTAATTACATATGTATTACATATCACATAATTACATAGAGTTTCTGGGATTTTGTGCCGTGTATCTGGTAGGATGGAACATTCAGCACTTCTATCACGTCCAGCATGTAAACTGAAGGCAGGCTGACAGATTTTTCTCTGCAACCAGTCAAACCAGTGATATGAACTAAAGTCCAGGACTAGTAAGCCCGCTGATCAGTCACCATATAAACCACTAAACATCAGATCAGATGGATCATAAAAATCTGACCACTTGTTCTGATACCTTTTACATTTTAATCAAAAATAAGACAAATATTAAAAATGACCTGTGATTTTAGGATAAAGCCTCAAGTCTGTAACTTTGTATGTACAATTCTGCAGATTGAATTAGCAAACCAATGCTGCTGTTAAATAAATAATATCAATAATTTCATGGACATAAAACAGATGATGGTGCTTATTCTCGGGTTCAGTTCATTCAGGTTTATTTACATGGCACTGAGTCACAACAATAGAGACTCGAGGTGGTAAACTCACGATGAAAGTTCACTCAAACGTCAAAGAAACAAAAAACTGTTTAAAAAACTGGACAATAGCATCTGTTGCACTGTGCATGAATGATTTACTGGAGCTTATTTGCTGTGTCACAGCTCATGTGCATTATGAGCGATTTGTTATCTGTAGCAACTGAACAATTAGCATTCTTATATTTGGACACTGGTGTCAGTTTCCACTTTCTGAAGTTGTCACTATAACAAAATGCATTTTATTACTTAATTTTACGCTGAACCGGTAAAGCTGATCAGTGAAGCTTTTATATTTTACAGGTTTCTGCCCACATTTCTCTCATTCATATCAGCATTTCCTGTTAACGTTCAGTGATAAACATGTGGAGCTCCACAAGGCGCCGTTCTTAGACTTCTGCTGTTCAGCTCCAACACGCTGTCTCCAGCTCAGCTCAGACTGGGGGGGCTGATATTTGTGGAGAAATGTTTAAGAGAATATAATCAGCATAGATGATAGATGATGCTCATCATCAGGCAAGTTAATGGGAGAAATTGTGGAGTTTTCATCGTCCAGTACTGATGGTCAATAGTTCTATAGTTATAGCATATGAGAAAGTAGAGAGGACGATGGAGAAATGTTCTGATTGGTAATGACTGAGGCTGTCGGGTTACAGTCAATTATTTTAATTATTTTATGCTTTTATATGTCGGTCAGAAACCAGTTCAATTCAATTGATATGTGGCTAAATCACAGCAAACAAACAATGAGAACATTCCAGCTGAGACCATGAAAGCCTATAAAAATACAACCATAATAACACGTTCATCAGTCACTGGATATATTTGGTCCAACTAAAGAAAACTGAAATAGCTTTTGGTATCAAGTAAGAATAAAAGTCGATGCAAACAGATCCAGAAATATGGTGGATCTCAGACAAAAACAGCAGTTAGTGGATTCTCTCCTGTTTCCAAACGTGGCCTAATTTTCCTTTTTGAGTTTTCGAAGTGTTCTCTGTCAGCGTTTGAAGGTTTGCCCAACTGATCCTGGGACAGTTCCTGGACAGCTCCACACTGAAAAGTAGGTCACACAATGATTACCTGAGCTAAACTGATTCAGTGTAATTAGTTCACACTGTGTGACGTTGGAGTGACTCAAAGTAAAAAGGTTTCAAAACCTGAAAGCTCCTGTTTCAGGTGTGACGACACAGACGTACTTTCTAATTCCACTAAAACCATCCAGTGTGTGACTGACCAACACACAGAGACACGCACCACACCCACTCATCACTCACACCTGTTTGTTATGTAGAAAATGTGGGGGAGTAAAACATTTGCATCGCAGAGACCCATGCAGCTCATCATACTTTGTAATGTCTTTAAATGGCTTCCAGGTGGTGGAGCAGCCTCCAGCGGCCGTGCTGGGAGTCCCACACACCTGAATGACTGCAGATGACATCCGTGAGTTTAGATCTGTGTGTATTTGGAACAGGAACTGTTCTGTACACCTGAATGACTTTGATATACTGCTTAGAGATGCTGGTGACTCTCCAAATGAAGGAAGTGAGAATTGATAAGTGAGATCGATAATGGAATCACATCAATTCACGTCCCTAATTTGAAAGGTGATTGGTGACTTTAAAACCCAATATTACCAAACTGTGGTGGCGTTGGGTTCTGATAAAAGCAGCTTTCCTCCTTTTGATGCAACTCTGGGGACAACAGCTATCGTTTCATCACAAGCACCCAAGAAGAATAAATAAATGAAGAGCTATCAGCGCTAACGGCTAATGGTCAGCGCTGGTCATCGGGGAAATGAGCCATCTGCATTTAAATGTGCACACGGCTGACACACAGTCTGTTTATGAGGAAACAATAAGGAAGCGAAGCAGAGCTATGCTTCTCATTTCCAGCCACATTTTTAATACTTGTTCTCTTCGAGAGCAGCCTCGTATTAGCCACAGTTACTGAATTAAGTTCATCTTGTACTCAGCCCTCTGTCTGAAACAAGCTCCTCCCCCTTTAATCCAGCATCAGGCGGGCAAGACTTATGGACTAGTTACCTGAGATGACCATATAAGGATGTCCCCTTTCTATGATGTCACACAAATCCAACAGTAGAAAAAAAAATTCTGCAGGAAACATGTTTGGAGCCGTGTGCAGCCTGAGCGTTCGCCTTTGATATGAGCGATCACTGTCCACAGAGTTAACCGTTACGTGTTTGGACCCCTCATTGATGACCTGCTGGGGTCGCAGCTTCAATCCACTGCAGAGTCAGCTGTTAAATGAAACTCAGTATCAGGTAACCAGCTTCCTGTTCCACGCAGGCAGCAAGGACGTCTGAACCAAACGGGATATTTAAGCAGCGTGGAAGCATCTGACGCAGACACACTCCTGCTGAGCGCTACATGAGACCCAGTGGACGCAAACAAAGAGGACTTTAAGACAAAAGCTAAAACTGTTAAGTTTGCCAATGTGCTCATTAACCATTTTAGTCATTACAAACACAGATGCTAACCATATTAGCAGATATGTGTAGGTAGGTCAAATCATTGTAAACGAGTTATGACTTACTGCTCTCCTACTTAGAACTATATGAACGTTATTTTGGTAAAACACGTGGGAAATAATCAACCCCACAGTGTCCTCCTGTCCCCTCCTCTGTGCTTGTTTCAAACCACCACATAATGAGCCGTTAGTGTTACAGTAGCACAACAAAAAGAATTGCGCACAACTTTAAATTTGACCTTCCCCGTCCACCCACACCTGCACACAACGTTACACACGATGACCCGAGTCTCTCAACCCTGTCAACACTCATGTGTGAAAACATTTCAGCAATGGAGGACTAAGTGAAGTGGAGATGCCAGGTTCAGCCACATGCCTGAAACAAATGCTTTTAAACGACCCTTCGGCACCAAGTTTTCTTAAAAGTAACCGTGTAGCTTTTAGCACCACACGCCAGCAGCATCTGGATCAATAGCAGTAAATGAGTTACAAAGTGTTTTTGTAGCGTTTTGTAGCCAATTTGGTCACTTTGTTTCCTTGCGGCGTTTCTTTACAACAAGAACTGTTTAACTTGCTCAGAAACCCACTGGCCCTCCTTCTTCAGGGGTCTTACAATAATCCATCCACGAGTCTGTGTGACGCGCGATGCTGACGGCCAGCTAGAAGCTTAAACTGAAACCTTATACGTGGCTCAGAAGCAGAGAGGTGCAGCATTGTATTTATGGGAACTGCAGCGACAGACTCTGATTCAGTCATGTTTCCTGCAACGTTAGTTCAGTTTTACCTGCACTTGGAGGGTTGGCGGGTGTTAATTTCAGGCTAACTGCTGTCGTCATGCTTAGCCAATTATTTTCTCACTATATTTAAACACACAAACACACATCTGAGCACCTTCTGGCTGTTCTGGGGGTGTTTGAAGCCCACAAAGTACTGCAGAGCACAAAACACCGATTAATCTCTCGCTCTCACACACATTTTACAAGCCACAGTTGTAGCAGTGCAGGCTGTTTATGTGAGCCCATCTCTCCTCTTCTGCTGCAGTAAAGCTGGTCGGTGTGTGTGCATAGGATCTGAGCTGAGCAGACATAATAAGCCCTGATCATCCACCCACAGCCCTGCACACACACACACACACACACACACACACACTGTACAGTGCAGGGTAGTTAGCATTTTGCTGCATCATGTCTCAGTCTGTCTGAGGAAACAGGAGAAGCAGAGAGAAAGACTCCACACTGAAGCTGCCAAAAACACTTTCCTATCCAACACAACGACACTGAGATGACCTCAGGCCTCTGCTGTCCATTATTCCCACTGTTTCCATCATTAGGACATTTTCCAGTATTTGGGTCTGTCAGCAGAGATGTCAAGTCAGGCAGGTGTGATTATGTAACACGGTGAACCAACTTTCAGGGAACTTCATATACAATGAAGACGAACACCTAAAAGAACCAAAGGTGGAGGTGGTGGAGCACGCAGGGATGTCCGGTTGGGGTGTTTTGCCTGTTAGGCCTGTGCACATGGAGATCATGTCCTGGGTAAGCTGATAATTTTGGATTTTTTTTGCACTTTTTCACTTTAATGCCGTCTTAGAAAGAAAACTCGCTCCCATTTGCAGCCGGCTCCTCGAGCTCAGCATCGCTCTGCATGCCCATTTTAGCACGACTCAAGGGGTATGCAGCTAAATGGGACCTCAGGGGGTCTCGACCAATCAGCAGCATTTGAGGTGTTGGCAGTGAGCTCTGTACCCTTTCCATGCTCTTAAAAAAGATTTCCACTGTGACTGATTATCACTACAGAAACACGTCGACAGAGTGATGACTGATGTGAGGAGAGAGAGGCTCTTTTGAAGAGAACCTGAGAGTTGGAGCTTCCTGTTGGACGAACAGTGTAGAATCACGCTCTGTGACGGATGTTCAGACAGCTGTGAGAAGGTGAGAGAAACCCTCAGAAACCTGACGCGTGATCTGAGAGTCTGACGAGTTCAGAAATCCAAACTTAAATGTTCCATCAGGAGAGAGAGACGGTTAATACTGAACCCAACCCGCTGAAACCCAACAGCCTGAACACAGATGGCTTCTTCTACCTATTGATCTTTTGATTGATCTTCTGATTCCTACTATGAATGACAGTGAAATTAAACTCGTTCCAGTGGAGTGAATATCCTGACCACTCGTTCCCATGTTGTTAAACTAGAAGCCATCTTATAAGAGCTGCTGATGCTTCTTCAAAGCTTTATTTGCGACTCTAACAAACCAGCCAACGTGTAAACCTCGCTGCTTTGGACATGACGTCAACATGCGAGTCAAAATCAAAAGAAGCTTTGAAACATCTAATTACAAAAAACTTTATTTCCTTCTTCCTGTTTTCATCTCAGATCTACTGAGATCAAGGTTAAAAACAAAAGCTGCATCATAAACAGAAAATCAACATGAGAGTAAAAGAGAAATTTGGTTTTTATTCCCTCCAGGTTATAAAACTGTCGTTCTTCTCTCCTGTAGTGTGGCAGGATGTCTAAACTGGTGATGTGCCCTAACTGACAGCAGCAACACACCAACTGTTCCACTGATGTCCTCCTTTTCTTAAACATATTCTCTGTGTGCTAGTTACACCTGCTCAGCTGCTCAGGAACAGACAAGCGTACGGCAGCAAATCAGTGCATTTAGGCACGTAGACGTGGTAAAGACGACCTGCTGAAGTTCAAATCATCAGAACGAGGCAGAAACTTGATTTTAGTGACTCTGAACACTGGGATGGTCGTCGATGCCAGACGAGCTGCTCTGGTTTCACAATCGTCCCACACAGTTATCTCTGAGGTTACAGGCAACGGTCTGAAAAAGAGAAAACATCGATGCACAGCAGATCTTTGCTGATGTCAGAGGTCAGAGGAGAAAGGGCAGACTGCTTGAAGCTGAAAGGAAGGACACAGTAAGTCATGTGACCACTTATTGAACACAAGATGTGCAGAAGAGCGTCTTTGGATGCAAAAGATGTCAAACCTGGCAGATGGGCTCCAGCAGCAGGAGACCACACGGGGAGCTCGATTTCTGCTACGACATTCAAATTAGTGTTTGAATGAAACAATATGAAACCATCCAGCTTTGTATCAACGGTTCATGTTGGTGTAATCGTGTGGGCAGTAACTTTTTAGCACACTGCACTGTTTTCTATCCTCCCAGCGATGCCTCATTACAGCAGGATGATGTTGGATCATCTCACATTATCTCAAACTGCCTTCTTGAAAATGAAAATCAGTTCTCTGCACTCAAACGGCCTTCAGGGTCATCAGATTTCCATCCAGCAGAGCACCTTTGGGACGTGGTGGAGCGGGAGATGGGTGTGTGACGCTCACAGGTCAGTGTGGACCAATATGTCTGAGGAAGGTTTCCATCATAATAGAAATAGCTGGGTTTTGTTCTTTTGTTCTTTTGTTTTTCTAAAATCGGTCTTTCAGTGTCTCCAAAGACAGATTTCGTTTTCAGGTTAAATAGCAGCTAAATAAAGAACAAACACAATACAGCAAGTATACTGAGGATGGTTTCCCACAGGCATGGACTCAAAGCAGAGCACAAAACCTGTCCAGACCATAATGAATTCACTGTTGATATTCAGGGTCCCTGAAGGATTGATTGTTACCCGTAGCATCAAAAATCAGAGCCTAAAATATCATCATACATATTAACACATCACCTTCCTGCTCCCCAGAGGATGCACCATTCATATTTAAATGGACTAATATCTTGTCTTTAAGCTTTGCATCCTCTGCTCTGCTGCATGTACGGCTCAAACAGGAGCCAAGTCCTCAGCATGTTCCCTCTTACACAGGATAATAATGTCTGTAACGAGCGCAGCAGCCTGCAGGATCCTTCGCCCTGCAGCGTCCGTCCCGCTCGGCGTTTCTCACAGGCCTTACAGCCCGAGCGTGTCCCAGAAAGCCTGAGCGAGGAGTCGGGTCAAAATCAGCTCGGAGGTTTCCAGGCAACAGCCTCGCTCCTCATGGGATTAAAGCAACAATGCCGCTGAGTCAACTCCTTCAGCAACACTCCTCCAACAGCCTGCATGACTCAGTTTGTGTCTTTTCTTCCTCAACACTCCCACTGCCAGAGCAGAGAACTAATGAAGCGCAGCACTGCTGGGGCTGAGGGCCGGATTCCCACCTGTGCTGCCAGGACGAACACGACTTCTCGATGGTGCTGGAACGCAGCTACGTCGTGGATTCTTATATCAGCAGCAACACAAAACCGCGGCTCCAATGTCTCGCTAAGAGTTCCTGAAAGGAGCAAAAGTGCACGAACGACGCAGCGATTAAACACACTCCGACTCGGAGAACAGTGCACATCTGTTCTGACAAAAACAACACCACCAGTGTCCTCCCACTTCACCCGACTGTGGAAAAACAATCCATGCTTTACTTTATTTCATGCTGTGCAGAAACAGCTAAAAGCAGCATAACAAGTGAAGGTTTTGGTAAATGACAAAAAGGAAGGTATGATATCTTTTTGCTTCAGTGTTTCCAGCTGGTGTCAGTGTTGCAAAAAGATGTTTCTTTCTAGAAACCTCCAACAGCTCTAAGTCCCTGTGAGACTTCCAGATACAGATGGACAAACTGGTGATGACTAAACAACTGGACAGAGTAGTGGTGGACAAGCTGAAAAAGACGGCTGTAGTGATCCTGAGTGACAGCAACATCAGGAAGAAGGAACATGTAAAGCTTGAGAAATACCAAGAGCTCAAAGAAGAGCTCGAGAAGTGGAGGGTGAAGGTGACGGTGGTCCCAGAGGTAATCGGAGGACTCGCTGCGGTGACTCCCAAACTAGGCGGTAGCTCCAGCAGATCCCGGGAACAACATTGGAGATCTCTGTCCAGAAGAGCGCAGTCCTGGGAACAGCTAAGACAGCAGGACCCTCAAGCTCCCAGGCCTCTGGTAGAGGACCCGAGTTTGAAGGATAGACCACCCACAGGGATGAGAGGGGAATTTTATTTCTCAAATCTCATCAGCAGATGGCCCCGCCCCTCCCTGAGCCTGGTTCTGCTGGAGGTTTCTTCCTGTTAAAAGGGAGTTTTTCCTTCCCACTGTCGCCAAAGTGCTGCTCATAGGGGGTCATATGATTGTTGGGTTTTTCTCTGTATCTATGAAGCGCCTTGAGGCGACTTTTGTTGTGATTTGGCGCTATATAAATAAAATTGAATTGAATTGAATCATTAGAGGTCGCTGGTCTGGTGCTGCAATGTTTTAAGACTGTTCATGTAAACTAATTTGTTCAGTTGGTTTCTTTGTATTATTTTTGTGTAACTTTAGTGTCTGGATCATAACAACTGTTAAAGGCGTTAAATAAAAAAAGCTGCTCTGTGCGCTGTCGCTATAAACAGCTGATGTCTGTGATTACACTCACTGTGACTGTCACATGATTCAAACTGTGGATCTTAACGTCTGTCTGTGGGAGAAAGGTGTCCGACAGACAGACAGACAGACAGACCGTCTGTTAGCAGGATCGCAGCGAGAGTGTGAGGTCAGAGAGGAACATGTCAAAACAACGGTCGTCTGATTCGTGCCGACAGCAAACTCATTACTGAAGCAGATGAACCCACAGCCTTGTATGACAAGAGAGGGAGAGGAAGGACGAGCACCGCACTCTCAACGTACGTACACAGCCCAAAGAGGGAATAATAAAAATGTGTGACCTTTCTCACTTTTACATTAAAGTCATGGAAGCAACTTTAAACAGAGAAAGTACATCAACGATGTTTTTAGGAGAAAAGAGAAATTGTTGAAGGACAGACAATCCTGTCCCACTGATGTGTCCACTGTCTTATTTTCTTGCCTCTTTTAGACTTTTTCAAACTCAGTACAGTCAGACTTAGAGCTGTATAGGAGGGCCCACTGGTTTCTGTAAGTCAGCCTCATGTACTTGCTTCCCAGTGGTGTAATGAAGGTCATGACTAACATTAATGATTGCCTGGGGGCCAATAAGTGAAACACTGAAATAAGAAGCGGATATTAGCTCAAAGGCTGATATCCTGGCTACACCGGAAGATTCAAAGAACAGTCCGCTGCCTCCAGAGTTTGAAGCTGGCAATAAATCATAGCTTTGCAATTTTTCAGCTGTTTCTTTAAAGAATAAATCAGGATTTCTCCCACAGGTACAATATTTTTCCTCTGACTCTTCCCTGTACAGCATCTCTCTGCCAGCTTAAGTAGAGGCACAGCAGTGGAAAAGATATCGCGTCTACAATGTCAAAGGACCAACAGGCGGAAGGACAAACTGGGAGCAAACATGTCCACTCGTCCGTCCTGTGTCACAAGTAGCTGGAGCCGATCCCAGCCGACACTGAGCGAGAGGCGGGAGCACCACGGACAGCTCCCTGGTCCGACGTCGAGACAGACGTTCGCATCCTCACCTGCCGCCAATTTAAAATCACCAATGAACCTAAGAAGCGTGCATGACTGTGGGAGGAAGCTGGAGCACCTGGAGCAGACTCACAACTGAAAAACAGCAGCACACACTTCTCTCCTCGCACGCTTCAGAGCCCAGAATATCCCACAATCCATCACTGCCTTCAGCGTGACACCAGGCCAGATGTTGCAGGCACCACAACCAACAGACACGAAGATGTTTTTAAAGGTTCACATAATGCGTTTCAGAGAGATGAGGGCAGATTGTGTTTCAGTGCTCGTTTGTTCTCTGTAGTGTTTTTATCCTCTGAGCAACACAAAGATGCTGCTAAATGTGCTGTCTGCAGTGATTGGTGGTAACTGTGAAATTAGCCCTCCTTCATTTAGGTTATTTTCTGACATTATCAACACAAACATCCAATAACTGGTCCCCTGAGATGTCTCTCAAAATAATATCACATTAACCCTTCTATGCACAGGAGGCCTGCATGCTTCAAGAGAGCTGAATTTTTCCTGTTTTTTCATCTTCATGTGAAAATAAAATCAAAACAAACCACTTGGGTGCTGCTGGCTGCAAACAAACATACACAGTGTGCATGACGGACCAGAACGAGCCCCACAGTTAAAGTGACCGTGAGGAATGAAGAACAGACCCACAAAACCACCGCAAACACTTTCAGTTTGAGCACAGAGCAACCACAAACATGCACATTTACCACAAAATAACCAGAAAGCCACAACAAAGTGATATGAAACAACCAGTGAGATACTCAGCAACCAATATGAGTTGCAACAACACCACAAAAAACAACAGCGACAGCAAAATGACAACAACTGATAAAAACCAACTGAGAGAAACATCTGCAAAATGATGTGAAACAAAACTAGAGACATTACAAAATCCACCGACTGTAAAACAACCACAAATGGAAAACAAACCACAGCTAATCAGCTCGGAAATGTCAAATAAGTGCTTTCACACTGTCACAAAAACCTGAGAACTGATTAAAAAACCCTCAAAATGACCAAAGAATTATGAAAATCTGCAAAAAAATACAAAAACAGTCTTCAGTGAAAACACCTGAGAACCAAAACCAACAACGTGATGAAAGAAACGTGACCATAAAGTGAAGGAAACAACACAAACATCCACATAGACAAAAACAAAAGAGAAACTAAGCAAGAACAAAGTGAAAAGGACCAAACAGCGTGTCTACAGGGCTGAATGTTGGTGTCTTTGTTACTGTGATCCCGGAGGGCCACTGTATCATAATCCGCCCGTGAAAGTGCTGGCAGTGGGATCGATCCTGCATCTAATGGTGATCCCAGCTCTCTGTGGATACAATCAGCTGATGAGCAAGAGGCCCACAACTGAGCTCATCT
Source organism: Neolamprologus brichardi (assembly GCF_056152115.1). Lineage (NCBI taxonomy): Eukaryota > Metazoa > Chordata > Actinopteri > Cichliformes > Cichlidae > Neolamprologus > Neolamprologus brichardi. Next base: position 33,935,031 of record NC_142123.1, read on the forward strand.
CCTAATGACCTCTCATCGCGCGAGAGAGGGAGGGAGAGTCATTAAAGCACATCTGAGTCTAGATTTCCACGCACATTACATGAAGCTGCCACACGAGCAGATCAGGAGTCTGAGACCAAACTGGTCCAAAGTCTCCTTCAGAGAGACTGAAAATCACTTCAAACCTTCTAATTCAGCGGCCCGAGTTCCGTTTGTGCCCACTCAGCGCGCTCCGCCGTGTCTGCGCCTCCTTCACGTGAAAAGTTTGACACGTTACGAGCTGCGGCAACGACACACCTACACCAGAAAGGTAGAGAGACATGCACCAAGGGAGACAGGAGAGAGAGAGAGACAGGTAGGCAGGGGGAGGTGCACACGCACGCTCGCACACGCACACAATGACAGGTGATTAGCGGTGACGGCAGTGACATCACCTGTAACGACGCCGTTAGTCTGAATAACGTCGCGTTTCATTAACAGCCACGAGCATCAGCTGCTCGGCAGTGCGGCACCGCGGGCGGAAAACACGCAGAGGGTCCGCCGCTGTGCGCGCGCCCGTGTGTGCGCGTCGGCGGGTTTCTTACCAGTACAGCAGCTTGTTGTGCAGGATCGCGGGCGTTTTGTCCGAGGCGCAGTTGATGCACCACATCGTTGCTGCTGTTGATCAACGCGGTGGCAACAACAACAACAACCACCGGGAGGAGACCGGAGAGAGGGAGGGAGGGAGGGAGAGCCGAGCGGAGATCCAGTGCTGCCTCAGCCTCTCTCTCCTGCTCTGTGTCCTCCTCCCTCCACCGCTCTCTGCTACCCTCGCGCCTCGTCAGAGACGCATCATCATCATCATCAGCCCTCCTTCATCGCCTTCTCTCTCTCTCTCTCTCTGCTCAGCTCTGGACTTCCTCCTCCTTCGTCGCTTTCTTTAATCTCCCTGCTGGAGTGAAGCATTAGCGTGTCTGCGAGCTCAGTGATGATTCTGATCATCAAATATGTGAAAACATCCGAAAAGTTTCGTGTAAAAGTGTCAGAAACACTTTGAGAGAGCAGCAGGTGGTAAAGGTCTCCACAGATGTGAAGAAAACACGCAGAAGATCTACTCAAGCACATCTCAGAGGGCACGTCCACACGTGCTGCTTATGAAGCTCTACTTACTGCACTACATTTATTGGTCAGGGGCTGACGGACAGCAGACAGCAAAGATGGTGCAGCCCGGTGGGGGAGGTCACATCCAGAGACGACCTTATTGCGGCGTTTTAGCTCACTGTAATGTTCTGGCTTTATCAGCAGCTAATGGCTTCAAATACTCGGATAAATAGATAAATATAGAGATACAGGTATAAATATATAGGGCTGGATCAGGTGACCCTGAATCCTCCCTTAGTGATGCTGCAATAGGCTTAGGCTGCTGGGGATTCCCATGATGCACTGGGTGTTTCTTCTTCACTCACTATGTGTTAACAGACCTCTCTGTCTCTCTTCCACAGCATGTCTTTATCCTGTCTTTCTTCTCTCACCCCAACCAATCACAGCAGATGGCCCCGCCCCTCCCTAAGCCTGGTTCTGCTGGAGGTTTCTTCCTGTTAAAAGGGAGTTTTTCCTTCCCACTGTCGCCAAAGTGCTGCTCATAGGGGGTCATATGATTGTTGGGTTTTTCTCTGTATCTATTACTGTACGATCTACTGTACAATATAAAGTGTCTTGAGGCGACTGCTGTTTTGGTGATATATAAATAAAACTGAATTGAATTGAAACACCAGAAGTTCGTGGGTGTTGGTTTCTGGTCTTATTGTTTCCTTAATGTGGTGCAAAACATAAAAAGCGAGAAGCTATGTTTTGTAATTGGGATAAAAATGTGAATTTATGTCGGAGCTGTAAAACACGCCTAAATTGTTCACAGCTCTAAGGATAATTTGGTAATTAGAACAAAAGGGAGGAAAAAAGGTTTCTTTATATTTCTATTCATTGAAATTTTACATATTTGCAGCTTGTATGCTTTGAATAATTCAGAACAAAAACACAAACAAACCCACCTTGTTTTACAGGTAAACCTTTGACCATTATCATCTTTGCATGAGCATGAGTGTGACAGACTTCAGCTCCTGTGTCTTCTCTGCTGCAGTTTTACATCAGCTAATAAACTGTAAACAAATAAACATAAAGTCTTAAGAGCTAAATCTAAACTCTCTTTAATCACTGTTGCCCAGTTTGATGCTATTTATTGGTTAAAGCAGACGTTCCCAAAGTGTGGGGCCCGCCCCCTAGGGGGGGCGCAGAGCCATTGCAGGGGGGGCGCGGCATGAAAAGGGGGAAAAAAAACAACAAGGCTTGGACACTGCTAGCACGGGCGCCCACACAAACGCAAAGCAGGAGATGAAGCATCGCTGAATATGTTTCCAAACCAACTTCATTCTAAGCCAAAGACTAGAAAATATGGTGAAGCATATCTGCCCTTTGATTTCACCTGCACAAGTGCCGAGGTAGGTCTCCCTGCAGGATTAGTTTTCCCTTCATTGGGAGCAGCGCTGGGCTGTTTAAATCACGGACAAACAGTTTCCCACATTCTTGATTTGTAGTTCACAAACACTTGTTGTAATGACTAACTACTCCTGACATGTTGGAGATGTTAGCTCTTTATACAGTAAAGTTACAGCGGGATACAAATAACATCAGGCTGATCCTGCCACGATTTGTTCCCCGGTTCAAATCACGGACAAACAGCATCCAACAGTTGTTTATGTTTTTGAACCCATTTTGCAGAGGGATTTTTTGAAAAATCTATTGATAGCAATGTTGAATATTATTACACAGGAAAAAAAACAAAACAACTACATGTAAAATAATTACACCGTGACGCCTCTACCTTTGTAAATGGAGGGACAGTAACTGTGTGTATATGTAAGCATGTAAAACCTGCAGATAGTCAGATTAACAGTATTTTGTCTCTATCTGCCATTCTGCAATTCATCTCATGTAAACAATAACGTGCACACAGCATGACGTGAAAAAGGCACATACCTTTGATGTTGAGTGACGAACTCTGTATTCCTCTTCCACACATAAACGCAAAAAATGAGTTTTAAAAAATCTCCGTTCTCGGTGATTCGAAACGCCGTTTACGTGTGGACGAAACAGCTGCGTTTTCAAAAATACCCGTGTAGGTGCGGACGCAGCGTAACAGAGTTAGTAGTTTATTTTCTTACTACCTGTAATTTATTGCAGATTACTTGTATTTGCTTAATTGTTTACTAAATGTTTGAGGTGTGAAATAAACGCAATGGAGCAAAATACGGGTGTGTGGTTGGAGGATGTTCGTGCGTGCGTGCGTGCGTGCGCGAGGGGGGGCGCGAACATTTTTCTTGTAAAACAAGGGGGGCCCAGCAAAAAAAGTTTGGGAACCACTGGGTTAAAGTATCTAAACTACCATCATCAACAAAGCCTGATGAGCTCTCTCTCTCTCTCTCTCTCTCTCTCATGGAGCCAGAAGTATACGACAGCAGAAGAGAGCCCATCGATCGGGTCATTGTCACACGCATTCAGTCATCTGCAGGCCCATCGTTTCTCACAATGCCATTTAAATCAGAGCTCCTGCTAGCCATCATCATAAAACAGTAACGAGATTCATCCTTTTTGCTTCTGAAACCAGCTTCGTCTACACTTCAAAGAACACAAAAGGGACTGTTTGCTACGCAATGTCGCCTTAGTCACTGAAGATGGAGAAAATGCTCAAGGTCACTTTTACTGAGCAAAGTCTTTACATGACAACACGAGAGCTGTTTGATGCCTCATAGACACAAGAAAAACATGCAAACTCAGTTCTATTCATATAGAGCCAAACCCCAAAAACAGTTACCTCAAGGGACTTTATACTGTAAGGTAAAGATCCTACTATAATACTGAGAACACCAGACGACCCCCTATGAGCAGCACTTGGTGACAGTGGGAAGGAAAAACTCCCTTTAAGCAGGAAGTAACCTCCTGCAGAGGCGGGGCTGTTTGGTAGTCGGACGCAGGCAGCCAGCTGCATGTTGGAACGTGACATCAAAGAAGATAACAGTGGAAGAGTTATCCTCAGAATGAGCTACAGCACTTTCTAATGAAATGTATTACCCATCAATGTAATCCATTGTTGTAAATTTAAATGTTATTAAGAAACAATCAGACAAAAGTGTGACCATCAAACTTCAAAGCGAACCCTTCTGCAGCGAGCCACGACATCACTGCTGTTCTCTGCTTGTTGTTTCCTGTGTGAGAGTTTCCACTGCACAGATGATAAATGACTTCTCGTGATTACTAAACTCTGTCAGAGAAGAAAAATCCACAAACATCTTGGTTTGTTTTGTATTCGTGAAGTGGTTAAAATGACCGCACCCCCAGGGTTTAGACGAGCAGCATGTTTGCTTAAATCATCATCATTATCCTCTAAAACAAAACAATTCATTTTTAAGTAACTGATTTATATATTACAGATATTGTTTCTATTTAAGAATTAAAATAAACATTCTTGGAGAAACCATCGCTCTGCATGTCTGAGTGGATGAACAGCTTAAAGTTTTGAGTATGAGGATGTGTTTTTTCACACTGACTCATTAGCAGCGAAGCCGAAGCTTCATTTTTAGCTGAGGACCAGAAAAAAAAAGTCACACATTTATTTCAAGTACTTAAAGAAAGCAGCAACAGACGTCAGACTCGTGAGAATTTACGGAGTCTGCTGGTGTCTCGTGACCACGAACTGAGAATCTCGTCGCTCGTAGCCGATAACCCAGCCGGGTTTTGGTGAGGAGATGCTGAGCGGCTGCAGGGAGCAGCTTTCTGACAGAAGCAGCGCGATGAGTGGCAGCTGACTGCAGCCAAAGTGGGCGAGACGCCAGCGGCAAAACGGCCCAAATATTCCAACAAAGCCTCCTCTCCGTGCACGTGCTCATCCACTGACATCGAGGAAAACATATCCATGTAGTTAACAAGTGCAGGCAGCTTTCTCTTACATGAACTTCTCTGTGTTCACGTGATGTCGTTTTACAGAAGACCTGACATACGCAGCTGAAGGTGCACAGAAGCCTCGTGTGGAACGGCGGCATCGCTTCACTGTATTCAGGGGATTGTGTGATCAATAAATAGAGGTCCTTATTGAAAAACAAACTGGTGCTTGTGCTCCCAGAGCTGCTGCTGCTGATGTAAAAGAAGCTTTATGTCTGATCGATTGATAAGAAAGCCAGAAGTGATGCGACACGCTGTCACGATGCAGCGCGCTGAAGTGTGCGGAGCTGCTTTGGGGAACCTCTTTGTTGGAAAGTATCTGAGTGAGCGATAAAAGGTGAAGGCTCGAAGGTTAAACTGAAGCAGAGCACGGACTCAAATGTGACGTTTTGTCAGCTTGACGTTGAAACTGACGAATTTCAATAGGAAGCATATTTCTGTCTGCATGTATGTGCAGACTTCAAAGTACATTTCACCATGGCAACCAAGAAGACAGAGCTGTTTTAACTATCATCTTCTGATAAAGCTAACAAACAGCTTCTTTTGAGCTTTTATTGCAGTTTGTAGATGATGAATGATGCAGATAAAGTGTAAAAATCTGTCGAAGGCTCGAACAGCAACAAATTAATTCCATGTCCAAATCAGCACTTTCCCACTGTTAAAGTGTGAAATAGTCCAGATGAGTTATGAAAATATTAATTTCACGTAGCGATCAGTAAATATGAGGGACAGACAGATTACATCAGAGGGTCGGCTCTCAGTCCCATCTCGTTTGCAGTGGTGACGGACAGGAAGTCCGAGCTGAGGTGGTTTGGACATGTGCAGAGGAGGGGAAGTGGATACACAGGATGATGAAGATGGCAGGAAGAAAAGAGGAAGACCACAGAGAAGATCCGAGGATGTAGTGAAGGAGGACATGTCGAGGGTTGATGTGATAGAAGAGAATCAAAGGGGTAAGGTGACTGAGGGAACATCTGAGAAGAGCAGCCAGAAGAGGAAGCTGATGAGTGCATGAGAGATCTGAGAGAACAATAATGATCAATAATAATAATCAATCGATTCTTGATTCTTTGTGTTGAATTCAGAACTGCTGTGAGGCTGTTTTGGGTTTCCAGGCTGAAAACTTCTCATGTACGAAGCAACCAAGTTTTTGACTTCCTGCCTGCTGTGAGGCACACTCACTGTGAAAAACACAGAAAAACATCTGGGGTAAGACGTCATCCTACAAAGCCAGCAATGGCTGATATATCAGAGAGTCACCGGTACAGCATAAATCTGCAGGGTTGGTACTTTGTTAAGGCTGGCAGGTGTGAGAGATTTTTAAAAAAGAGATGCAAAATCAGAAAATATAACAACATTTTCTGATTTTGCATCACTAAAGTCTGATATGTTGCATGAAATATATTTTGTTATTTGTAGCACAGAGGGACACACAGGGTTGGTCAAATAGTTTGTTCACTGATTTGTGGAAACAACTCAGAAACATAAAACACAGCAGTGATGTTTTAATGCCTAACACACTCTGTTAGTCGCACAAACGAACCAGCTGCAGCAGACGATGAAAACCTCCCCTCGTATTTGTGAATGGAGTCTGGTGTAATGCAATACTTTCACCTCCTCTTCAGAAAGATCTGTCCGGGTGCAGGGGAAGTGGTTAAAAGCGTCCAGTATTGATTCTTCCAGCAGTGTAAAATCTGCTGAGCGTCCACAGGCGATCACCGCTTTAGCTTGTGTGTCTGCAGTGGGTGTGGCCTACGCCGTCTGCTACAGGTAACACACATTCTGAGCTGAACGTTAAACTTAACTTAAAAAACACTGCACACACTGTGCTATCCTATTAGCAAAGAGAGCATTTTTATGTTAAATATCAGATAGAAAGATGTAAAATAGTTTTTCCGTGTCCTGAAAACCGCAGCAGCTCCTGACTGAGACGCCAGCAGATTTTAAATATGACCTGTGACATCACAGATGATCTGCACTTTACATCCATCAGCAGCAAACACACAATGTGTATTTCTGTTTATCTGATTAATACAGAAATATGGGTTTTGGTCCAAACGTCCCAGTCCATGATCCCGGAGAGCTTCCTGTGTCGGAGGTCAAACTTTATAAGACAGAAATGTCAGCGGGAAACCCAGTGGCTCCTCCCACTGTTTTTCAGTGAGACAGCTGTTTCATGGTTCAGATAAGAATATTTCTCGGTGTTATTCAGCTGACATGTTTTAGACGATGCAGGCAGGCTGTTCCTCACAGCCTCAAAGTTCCACGAGCTGAATACTTTTGCCCAGATGTGCACGTTTCAGGAAACATCCGGAAACAGCTGGACCAGAACCCTGGTTCTGCGTATTCCTCTGAAATTATGGCCTCAGCACCCCCCACCCCCCACCCCCCCCCATCGTTCATTCAATCTCATGACAGTTACCGTGGGCAACACTGTGAAACATGAAAGAGCTTTCCTGGTTTCCATGGCAACAGGAACTGGGGCTTTGCATAGTTTTGTGCTCTGTGACAGGATGCACTGACCCACACATGGCCCTCCCTCCTCCTGTCACCCGTCAGTATCTTTTCTCTGACCGCTCGTCCCTCTCCTCCTTTTATCTTCTTTCCCTTTTTCAACATTTGCTTTGAGCTGCTTCTTTTTATTAGCCTTTTCCATCCCCTTTCTCCTATCTCTGTCTTTTTCTCCATCCATCATTGACTCACCCCCCCCCCCCCCCCCCCCCCCCCCCCCACCCCTCCCTGCACAGTGACTCTTCAGCCTGGGGACAAGCTTCTATAATTCATCATTACTTCTCATAAGCTGCCCTCTTCCCCTCCTCCTCTTCGTCATTATTTTCCTTTTCTCTCTTTTTCCTTCCTCGTGTTCTTCAGAAAAAGAAGTACAAGTAAAGAAATCTGTTTCGACACTGATTCTTGTAGTTTGTTGGGGATATATGAGGTTAAAGGTGCCGTATATAGAATAGTTAGCATAGTAACAGAACTAAAAATATGAGACGTCCCCACATTTCAGTTTCCTGTGGAATGATTATCAAGGACTTTCTCCATGAAAACCCATGAAAAGATGTCTTAGATGCTTAGATTCAAGTTCCTTTCCTTAATCCTTCCTCTCTGCTTCCTCAAGACACCAACAATGTGCAACACTAGACACTGTCAGCTTAGAAATAGCCCCCAATAAAGCCCCCCCCCCCGCATAAACCAAACCCCACATAAAGGACAAAAACATTCTGACTCTTATCTCCTAAAGTACAGACGGGACTCTGCTGCTGTCTCAGTCAGGCGAGCACCCATCATCCAGGCCAACCTCCTCACCAGGTTTCTGGTTTTGTGCAAACATGCATTCAAAAAGCAAGTAAAGACCACCATCAGGTAAACCCTGCAGGTCACCCAAGCTGCTTTTAGCAGTTGGTGAACATCAGATTTCTTCCTGAGTCTAAGTCAGTGTGTGCTGTCACTGATGCCTGTCCTGCTCTGTATGGGGCCTGACTGCTGCTCTTTGTGCCTTAAGCTCTCCATGTTTGCACATGTTCCTGTAATATTAAGAAGGATGTGTAACGTCACTGTGTGGAAACATACTTGAAATTGATCAGGTAGCAAATTCGCTTCTACGAGAACTCTGAAGGTCACCCAAGGTAAGCTGGAGCAAGACGTTAGCAGCAGATGATTGAAAGCCTCAGTGTTTCCTGCCTCACAGACTGCAGCTGGATCGAGGTTTGTCCTCCTCTAACTGCTGACCCAGGCGCCCAGGCATAACCTCTCACACTTCAAACCTACATGTCTGTCCCACGTGCAACACTCTGAGGTGACTACAGCATGTAATCTATGCCAGGCCCGACGTGCATCTGACATCACGGTTAAGTTGTGAGTGGTAATCGTGTGTTTTAATGTCAAGCATGACAGCTCTGCTCAGAATCACCTCCAGATGGGATGTTCTGGTCTCAGCAGCTTTGCTTTTCCTCTTTGTCATCCCTCCTCTCCTTTCCTCTCCTTATCTCCTGCATCCTGTTTCCTTCCCTTGTTCATGTTTGTTTCAACTTCGCTGAGACAATTACAGAGAGAACGAGATGGGTGGGAGGAGGATGTTGCTGGGAGACGGTTGCTGTGTAACAGGAGGGGTGGGGTATAGGGAAGGAGGGTGGTTGCAGGAGTCAAGTGAGGTGTTGCTATGACAACCGGGGTTTCATGCTGTCACTCCGCTGCTGTGTGTTGCTGATTTTAGCATGCGTGTGTGTGTTTGTGTGTGTGTGTGAATGTGTGTGTGTGTGTGTGTGTTTGTGTGTGTTTGTGTGTGTGTGTGTGTGTTTGTGTGTGTTTGTGTGTGTGTGTGAATGTGTGTGTTTCTGTGTGTGTGTGTGTGTGTGTGTGTGTGTGTGTGTGTGTGTTTCTGTGTGTGTGTTTGTGTGTGTGTGTGTGTGTGTGTGTGTGTGTTTGTGTGTGTGTTGGGAGGATCACAAGCATATGGGGGAGATGCAACACACACACACACACACACACACACACACACACACACACACACAATGCAGCGTAGCTAACATATTCTGGCAGAGCAGAGCGAGAAAGATTGAAATGAAATTCTGAATGTGCTCAGCGCTGAAAGGTCATCTGTGCCATTTGAAGCACAGCGCCACCTGCTGGGAGCAAAGAAAGCAACTTCAAAACCAATCTTCGGTCGCTGAACTAAAAAAAACATGAATGCTGACCTGTGTGACACCAGGTGAGGCTCGCTGCCTGTTGCCACACTGCTGTTTGTTACAAGCTACTGTCATCACTTGCACAGGAATAACAGAAGTTAGTCATTCTTGTAATTCTTGTGCTTTTGTCACTGCACTGTCATGCATGCTAGGCTAGAAGACGTCACAGCACATGTGATGTCACCTTTTACCCAGAAACTGAAAAATCAGCTGCTCCTAGCTACGCGTTAGCATCATTATTGCTATTAGCCCAAATTTGCCACTATCTGCTGTGCAGCCAGCCGGTGACCACAGAGTGCAGGTCCTTGTTGGAGACTTCATAGTCATACTTTATAACTTAATGCACATACCCTGCTGTGCAAAGGTCAAGAACAAGCCCTCATTTCTTTATATTTCCAAGGCGCCACACTTTCATGCAATAATTTACACGAGTCTTGAGTAAAAGTTCTGCAGCCTTTCTGAAAGTCTTTCAAAGTGTTTTTTGGATGCTTCCAGACCAGTCCTGCTACCTGACACATAACAGACAGCTTATCTTTAGGCACTTTGTTATTAGGAGCCTTTTGCAAAAGCACATCATTTGTGCAACTTTCTGGTTCAACAGGTTGTCAGTATGTAGGGAGGTGCTCAGGAGAGCGTCTACAGCCATCTGACAAACACAGCGGGGGTTTCCGTGTGGTTCGGGGCTGATCTGCAACCAGTGGTTTGGAGATTTTGTTCAAACTGATGGAAAAATGAGAAAAAAGGAGATCCTTTCCAGATTCTCAGCAGCTTTACTTTTCAACATATCAGTGACCACAAACACACTGGCAATGCAGTAAAAGTGCTCCTGGATAGAAACAAACCACAACAATGGAACACCATCAGTCATGGATCGACCTCCTTGGAGGTCATCATTAAAGCGGTGTGGGGTGAATGCTCTTTGGTTTACCTGCTTTAAACAATCCTGGAATGGCCCCGGCCTTCATGCCCTCAAGCAGCTTCCACAGAAGAATATAAAAAACATGGAAACAGCAGGAGGGACGAGACGAGAGCGCTTACTTGTTTCTCAGCAGAACAAACATGGCCACAGCAACCTGAGACGAGCGGGTCTCAGCCAGGTCATCAGCTGAATCCCACCAAGCAAGAAACGATATCGCTTTTCTGCTGAGAACAATCTGACCTGCATGAAATGTGATCAGCTGGAGATTCACCGCAGTGCTGCAGTGCTGCAACACACACACACACTAACCCTGACATGGTTGCACACTTAGCGCGTTACTTCAAGCTCATTTTAAATCGTGAAGTTAACAAGTTACCTTACGGCGGGCGGGGCGTGGGCATCAGGGGTAAAACACGGAGGAACCAGAGCTGAAACAATGACATGTTGCTGATGTGCTGCTCTTCATTTCACTAAAATGAACTTGGATTCTTTTTCCCCAGTTCATGATCAGTGATAACTGTGGGGTGTGATGGTCAGACCCACTTCCTTACAGGAAGTAAAGGAGAGGCCGTGTCTCTGTTCAAGCAGCTTCATGTCCCTGAAACATCCACCCATGTTCTACTGTGTCTCTGGGTGTGTGGCAGGAGTCTAAGCATAGATGCTCTGAGGTCCCTCCCTCTGATCTCCTCCTCCAGCTCTTCTTCTGGGAATAATGACACTTTGGCTTCAGCATTGACCTCCAGGACTCATCCCCCAGGATGAGTCCTGGAGGCCTAACCCTAATCAGATGTAACTGAGCTCTCTCTAAGTTTGTCACCTGATCTCTGAGAATCCAGGAATCCTTTGGAGGAAGTCCATTTCTGTAACTTTAATCTTACGGCCATAAGTGACGGCAGGAACGTAGGTCCTCCAGTGAAAAGCTTCATCTTCATTTCTCTCCTCACGTTGAAGACATCGCTGCAAACACTTCTGTCAGTCTCCTGCTGCACTCTTCCCCTGAGACCCCCGGATACTTGGGGTCATGGGGGTTCAGTTATCTAGGGAACATGTAGAGGCCTTGTTGGCGTGATTTTCAACAGCCCAAAACTGGACTGAGGGGGATACCCCACGAGTAACGCAAACACACAAAAGAACAAATGTTTGACATTAGTCAACTATCACAAGCTTAAAGCCTAAAACAAAGTCTGAACCCAAAAACACCTGCAGCAAGAAGCAGAGCGCCAGTTTGTGTGTATACGAGGCTGCTGCATGTATGTGTGTGAATCTGCAGGTGTGTGTGTGTGTCACTGGTGCAGACACACACACCTGTGTTTGTGAGCAGCAGCTGGAATCACGCCTCAGGACGGTCGGCTCCTCTCAACAGTGAAGTTTTATTACATTTTCTCAGCGGAGCTGTTTTTAAAATTCAAGCTGCTGAGCTGAGGAGCAGAGTATGATCTGCACCTCCCTGCAAGAGGAGATTAGAGCAGACGCAGCGGGAGACGCGACCAGAAACAGTAACAGGAAGTAGTTTGATGCAGTAATATGCTGCCTGCTGAACTGTACAGAGAGCATTTCAAAAACATCTTGAAGACACAACAGCAAATCAGTTTGTTTCCAAAGGTTGCAGCTGCGTGTGCGAACACCTGTTCAAACAGCAGAATTAGTGAACAGAGACTCGGGCATCATACAGAAGACATCACGTTTAATTATGCACAGAAAAACTGGATTCATGCTACAAAGAGTTAGATGAAAAAAACTTCACAGTAACAAGAAAACAACCTCATAAGACTGAGCTCAACAAACCACCTGCTCCCTGAAATACGACTGACTGACCAATCAAATATTCACTCCACACAAATATGAAACTTCCCATAAAGTACCAACGATATCTGGGCTTCACATGAACATGAATATCTAATTTATTGTGGAACAAATATTCGGATTTCACCTGCCTCCCTCAGCGTGTTCCTGCTCTGTGCCACCCCGTTTAAAACCCACCATAGATCCAAGTCTGCCAGAGCTCATCTTTACATTTTTACCTGCTGTAGTGACATTTGTGGGAGCATTTCAAGTTGCTATACATCAATACAACCGTTATATCACAAATATTAATAACATGTATGCATTAAGTCCATAGTAACTACATACATTGAAAATTACGGAGCCCCGCAGGGGACATGGGAGAAAAAAAAATTAAGACGGACTTTTGCGAGATCTCGCAAAACTAACTCGGGATCTCGCAAAACAAACTCGGGATCTCGCAAAAGTTGAATTCCAACAATGGTGGCAGCTACTTAGTTGTAACATTACTCTTTCTGGGTCACAAAATACACTTTTAAGATATTTTGAGGCGTGAATGTAGTTGTGTAAACGTCAGATACCTGCTCGGTTTACAAGACATCACATATTGCAAAAGAGCTCCGATGTTTTCGGAGATCTGACACCCACTAGCTCGAAGCTAACGGGAGGTTGAGACGTACTACAGCCGGGAGGAACACCGCTTTCCCGGCACATCGTGCCTCGACCTCCCGGTCGGCTTCAAGCTGGTGGCCTCCGAAGAATGCGAGATCATTTTGCGAGATCCCGAGTTTGTTTTGCTAGATCTCGCAAAAGTCCGTCTTAATTTTTTTTTTCTCCCATGTCCCCTGCGGGGCTCCGTAGAAAATAAGTGCAATAAACTACAAAAAAAGTTGAAAGTCTTTTTTGTTTTTTACACATATTTGTAGTTACAGAAATCTCAGAGGCTTATCCCTCAAAACAGTAAATGCAAAAAAGCTGCACAAAAAAGTTTCCAAGCACAGGAAATTTATTTTGAGTGTCTTCATAGTTTCATTTTTGAGATACACTCAGTTTTTCTAAACTTGGAGACAGATACTATCTCTACTTTTATGCTTAAAACTTTCCTTTTTGCTAAAGCATATAGTTAGAGCTGGATCAGGTGACCCTGAATTATCCTGTCTTCCTTCTCTCACCCCAACCAATCACAGCAGATGGCCCCGCCCCTCCCTGAGCCTGGTTCTGCTGGAGGTTTCTTCCTGTTAAAAGGGAGTTTTTCCTTCCCACTGTCGCCAAAGTGCTGCTCATAGGGGGTCATATGATTGTTGGGTTTTCTCTGTATGTATTACTGTAGGGTCTACCTTACAATATAAAGTGCCTTTAGGCGACTGTTGTTGTGATTTGGCGCTATATAAATAAAATTGATTTGAATTGAACTGCAGGAAAAACGAAAATAAATATCATTGTTCACAATTTGCAAAAAACAGCATCAAAATATTTCCAGCGGTGCAGTTTAAGTTCTAAGCCTCCCAGAAACGATACAGAAAGGCATAAAGTCAAACATGACTTTCAAAAATACCAGAAAGCCGTGGAAAGGCCCTGTAGGGAAAAAAAACTACGTTTCCCACTTCCAGTTTGGTAATGGTAATGGCGGACAGTCCAACTAGGAAGTGCTATGAGCAGCTGATCAGATCGTGTTCCTGGATTGTAATGTTTTTGCTGTTGCCACCACTTTTTACCTGATCTTTGCAAAAAGCCATTTGTGGAAGGAAACCACGACCGGGGACAAGTCGGATGCGTAATGTGTAAGTACAACTCCTCCAGTTTCATATGCAAAAAAAAAGAAGATTGCACTAGCTTATGTGGTTGTAACAGTACCAGGATTTAAAAATAGTTACGCAAAGATTGGCTTTAAAAAAAATATGCTGCAACCTCGCTGCAAAGGATGATTTTAGTCCTGCTGAGGCCGAACCGGAAGTGGTGCCGTCCTGATGGGGAAGAGACTGTAGGGGTGAAACATGGTGGACATCAGGCCAAGGAGTGCAAAAAAATTCAGGAAGCTAATTTTTGTAAAAACAAATCTGCACTTCTTTCATTTTGCGTGTTTGGAGAGCTCGCCGTGACGGACAGCTGCTGATTGGAGCAGAAATGCTTCACAGGGAGCGCCGCGCTGCTTCTGTGTGATGTCTGCACGCTGCTGACCCGTCTTCGTTTTTCACACCTTGTCTATAAAACCGACGGCAGGACTGGTTGAGCCCAAAGTCTTTTCATCTCCGGTATTTTGTAACACATTTCCAACTTTTCCTGTTTAATTTGTATTTTTTAAAGGAGAATGAATATGATTAAGAGCCTTTTAGGTTTCCACACAGAAGTTTCAAAGAGAGCACATCACAGCTGAAAAACACAAACTTTTAAAGTGACTCATGTAAAAATCATGAGTCACTTTAAACTTCAAAAGGCTTCATTATTACAACCCTCGACTGAACAACAGCAGATTTTTCCTTTAGGTAACGAGTGCACGAGAAACTGTAAATGTCACAGCAGACGCTGCTGTTTTCGCTGACTGCATCTATCAGCCAGTACATCTTGTAATTGCTCTTTATTCCAATGAAGCTACTGCTGGTTGCAGTTTTTACATTGTGAGCAGTGCATGGATATCACAAACACCCAGCATGCACCTCTGTGCCTCACGCTGATGCCTGAACATGTTTAATACACCAAAGCTCAGGTTCAGGACTCAAACTGAGAAACAACACGCATGGAAATTGTATTTTACGGTGGATTTCTTCCTTTAACTTGGTCCCATTTGCCAGTAAGTCGCTGCTATCCTGAAGCCAAAACCCATTAAAAACCATTTAAGGCGTCCCAGCTGACTCTGAGGATGGAGCTCATTTCTGCACCAAATCATTTCAGCTAACTGCTCCCTGACGGAGGCTCGGCATGTTGCTCAAGGGCACTTAAGCTCAGAGGAGGAGGTAAACCTCTGACATTTCTGCAGCGATCCATCATCTCCGTTATCTGCGGGGATCCCGTCCGTTTCCTGCACCTCCACGCCTTCGGCAAAGTGCGAGCCTCTGTTGTTTTAGTTCTAACTACAGGAAATGATGTGGACTTTAAAAATAGAAGGAGCTGGGGGAGCAGCACAAGCAGATGGCAAAAAAAGTGTTTAATTCAAGTGTGGAAATTGTTATTAAACAGAATGAATATTAAAGAGGAAATGTGCATTTTAGGAATCCAAATAAAAACAAAGCAGGGAAGGAAGTGCTGGTCTGGAACAAAGCCTGCAGAGAAGAACATCAGCACAGCCTGCAGGTTACCTCCATATATGAAACACATTCAAATCAATGCTTTGCTTCAGTTTCTTTAAAGCCGCTGCCTGTGATGTTTCAAAGGCCCATGAAATATTCCCTCCTTAAAACAAAGTCATCAAAAACCACTTGAAACAACACTAAACGCATCTTTTTAACAATAACAAGGAGTTTATTTCCACATGAACCATCCTGCTGTTAGAAACAGAGTGCAGAGGAATCCTCTGAAAGCAGAGCCCAACATCTGGAGTATTCAGAGAACAGCTGTTAGACAAACTCTACACTCTACTTCATGAAAAACATCCATGTGCTCAAACAGCAGCATGAGACCTGTGTCTGTGTCCTCGGGCCTCTCCTGTAGGGCAGCTTGCATCCTGCAGCGTCCCAGTGGAAACACACCAGCTATCACGTTCAGCTCATTTAAAGAGCGGAGGCTAAGAGTCTAACACCCTGATCTGAGGGCTCAGTGACGTCCTGCTGCAGGCCGAGGAGGTGTTTGTCTTTAGAAACACTCAGCGATCCAACAGCCTTAAACACAGCAGGAGGGAGACGGAGACACAGAAAGACTAAAAGCTTTGGTCTTTCCTTCAAGGTCAGAGCTGTGTGTGTGTGTGTGTGTGTGTGTGTGTGTGAGTGTGTGTGTGTGAGTGTGTGTCTGCATGTGTGTGGTCTGAGGACAGCAGGTCTGCCTCTTCTCATCACATCATGTTTGCATAAAGACCTCGAGTCTCTGTGACGGCATCGAAATATTTATCTACCTTCGATCGAGCAGGATGCACATAACACACAATGAGGTAATTCATTAATGATTGCAAAATACTTAAATATGACATCCATCCATTCCCGCTTCTCCTTCTCAGGGTGTCACAGGGGGCGCTGGAGCCTATCCCAGCTGTCATAGGGCGAGAGGCGGGGCACACCCTGGACAGGTTGCAAGTCTGTCGCAGGGCTAACACACAGGGACAGACAACCATTCACGCTCACATTCACACCTGTGGGCAATTTGGATTATCCAATTAACCTATCCCCACAAACTGCATGTCTTTGGACGGTGGGAGGAAGCTGGAGTACCCGGAGGGAACCCACGCAAACACGGGGAGAACATGCAAACTCCACACAGAAAGACCTGATGGTGGAATTGAAATCAGGAGCTTCTTGCTGTGCGGCAACAGTGCTAACCACAGTGCCACCTGTATCAGCCTGTTATCAAATATGATATATATTTCAAAAAGAGACGTTCAAGCTGCTGCTGATACTTCCCAAAAACAAGTTTGTCCAGTATTTACAGATTCTGACTCTGACTAATTGATTAGTGTATTTAGAAACAGGAGAAAATAGATTCATACACGTTTTTATGAATTTGTTTTAATTTTCTCTTTTATTTCTCACATTATGCCAAATTTACTCATCGTTTATTTTGTCACATTCCGTTATTTTTAACAGGTTTTAATCATTCTTCCCTTCTCTCTATCATGTGATCAGGGCTTGCTGGTCGTCCATCACACCAGGCTGAAAACAAAAGTAATAAAAATAAATAAATAATCTGTAAATATGGTGTATTTGTACAACTCCAAGTCAAAGAACCACCATCATCAGGTGAAGGTGGAACCACTGGATGAACCCCCACCAGCATCATTTCCTCCCACAGCCAATGAGGCCTACAGCTTCCTCTAACTTTCAAAATAAAATATCTATAACTCAGAGCTGAGGAAGTCATCTGTTAACAACTGGAGATTTCTTCAATCGCTTCACATTTTACACGAGAATTTTCATCTACATGTGAAAAAAGTAAACACTTGTACTTTGAAAAATACTTTTTTGCAAAGCTATTTGCACTGCAGAGCCGTCCGACAGCACACGCACTAAACCTGCTGCTGCTTCTTTAAATGGTAAATGTTGAAGCTGAGATCTGTGTGAATGCATCTGATAAATGAACATAAAATACAAACATGTAAAACGTCAGAGGACAGCCGTTTATGTCAAATGTTGAAGAATATGAAGAAATGTTGAGTAAAAACAAACACATACAAGCAAAAAGCCAAACTCCCTCCTGACTGCAGCAGGTGCCTCAAACATTGATGACAAACAGCGCCACCTTCTGCAGGATGGCGGCACAAACATGGAGCAGCTCCACAGCGTCTCTCTGCAGCTGTGTTGCTGAGCCGTCCATCAGTGTGGGAGAAGAGATGCTGTTACACCTGATTCACACCATTTTCTGTCTCCCCTCTGCTACGTTGCAGCATCTCCTCTTTTCATTCAGCGTTTGCTGATCACTGATTGAGTCGCAGTTGTTGCTTTGGACCCAGCTTTGCTCACAGCTCACGTTCTTCTGTCCTGCTGCAGGATGTTTTAGATTTAGCATCGTTTGTGACCGCCAACATCTTTTTTCCTACATGCTTCTTTCCTGTTTCTTCTTCCCCTCGTCCTTCCTACCTTCTCTCCCCACACCAACCAGCTGCATCCCTCTGTCTTTCTCCCTTTCTTTCTCCACCATCTTCTGTAATTACCTCCTTCGTGTAAACCTGAGAGGATCTGAAGCGACAGGAGACTCGTCTCGCCCCCGTTTGCTGCTCTTTTATCTTCCTGTTTTTCGGCTCCTTTTCTTTCCATCCCCTTCTTCTTGTTTCCTGTTCCTCCCCAAACACATTCTGCCTCACTTACAACTTTATTCACACGTAACCTTGTTTATCCCTGACTCATGTGTGCGGTTGCTTCTGCTCTTGTTTGCGCGTCTCGGTCTCATCTCAGAATCTTTTCTGAGGAGAAGATGAGACACAAACAGAATCTGAGAGAATTTAAAGGTTTGCTGAAGGTTTTGTAAGAATGTGCTTCGCTGTAAAAACAGTTCAGTCACTTAAACAAGAAGCAGCATTTTACCAGATATTTCACAGCTGTCATGTAGATGTTTTATGCTGGAACCAGCACGCTGGCTGACTCATCCTTATGCACGGGAATGTAATGCTGCCGGCTTTATCTTTGCAATAATCCTCAAAGGAAAGGTTTAGTTTCTGTCAGCATTCAGAGTTCTGCTGCTAATGCCCACTTACACCAGATCTTATTCGTCACTATTCCAAGCAGCAGTATATCCTGCTGTGAATCTGGCAGTGTGCAAAGGATTTCATGCCAAGTTCAGACCTGAGGGTCCAAGAACTTTAGTGACCAGGTCCAAAATCCCACTTACTCTAATCAGGTCAGGTGGGGTCTTCTTTTAAAGAGTTCTGTTATACGTGCTGTAACGTCCAAACGAGCCTGTGCTATAATTGTTTTTACTGATCCATAATGCTGCTCCAAAATTTGGAATGCCGTGTGAAATATAAATAAAAACACCATGAAAAGCCCAAAGAACTGTGCAGAAGTCCTGAGCTCCAGTCATTTCTCTGTACGCTGGTTTGGTGGCCTACTTGTTGTTCCTAGAGTATTTAAAAGTAGAATGGGAGGCAGAGCCTTCAGTTTTCAGGCCCCTCTTCTGTGGAACCAGCTTCCAGTTTGGATTCAGGAGACAGACACTATCTCTACTTTCAAGATTAGGCTCAAACTTTCCTTTTTGCTAAAGCATATAGTTAGGGCTGGACCAGGTGACCCTGAATATGTGTTTATACAGCACTTTGTATGTAAATTAGTTATTATTGGCCCCGCCCCTCCCTGAGCCTGGTTCTGTCTTCCTGTTTAAAGGGAGTTTTTCCTTCCCACTGTCGCCAAAGTGCTGCTCATAGGGGCTCATATGATTGTTGGGTTTTTCTCTGTATTATTGTAAGGTCTCTACCTTACAATATAAATCATCTTAAGGTTGTTGTCATGATTTGGTGCTACATAGCTGAAGCACTGAAAAATTAATGCATTTTTTATTTTTGTGCAACAAGGTGATTCCCAAAGATCTATTAGTCAAAAACTTATCTCAGTATGGAGTGCAGTGTTGTCTTGAAAGAAATTGAGGAAACTGGACAAGTGGAGGACAAAATACAAAGTGTGAGGCCTAAAAAACCTCTTTAAGATGATCCGTATCTTAAAGTCGTGTCCTTAATAAACAGGAAAAATATCCAGTCGTGACCTCACACAGGACCTGACAGATGCATCTGGACCTTCAGCTGATTGATCTCTGTTCACTGAAGCCTCATCAGAAACGGTCTGAGCAGAAGGACGGCTGTCAGGAAGGCGAGGCTGAGGTTTAAAAATTACGTAAGAACTCGACTGAAAATGAGCGTCAGCAATTTTTATTGAGTGAAGAACCAAATTTGAAATGTTTGTTCCCAATCATGGTCAAAGGTACAGCAGTGAGTGTCTGTAGCACCTGGGGGAGCCAGTGGTGTTTGAGATCTTTGATCCATCATTAAAACTAATGAAACTATCCATCAGATTTGATCCACCATGCAACAGAGTCTGTAAAGCACCTGTTTGGCAGGAAATGATTCATTTTTCAGTATAACAATGATCCCAAACACACTATGACGCCAATGCAGTCGTACAAACTCTGTTTTATAAACTGCATTTCCACATCTGTTTGCATGTTTCAATAAATCACTGGATTTATTTCTAATTATTCCAAGCAAAATATGAAGAAATGACTCAAGCCTGCTGCACGGTGCTGCATATTTCAGAAGAGAATATAAAGAGAATATATTAAATTGGAGATTGGGACGCCCTGTTTGAGCTGCTGAATGGACACAATAATGGGAGATGAGACTTTGAGACTTCATGTTTAGCTTCCACAGTTACTCGTTTAAGTTTTGGCAAAAGAGCTTTGAGGTGCACTCGTTCACAGGATGAACGATGACTACATAATCTGCGTTGCTCTCTGTTTACTACTGATTACAATAGACAATAACAGCCTCTTGAGGGTGCTGGAGAAGTGAGCCCACAGGCCGTATGTATGAGACTCATAATAACTGATGACAGCTATTTAAAAGCCTGACATTATGCAAATAGGGTAATTTTATTTGGGAATGAGATCCCGACGTTTCAAATGGAAAATAATGCTTCCACGTGATGAAGCGGATTCTTCAGTTCATCAGTCTGTTCCCTCCTGCCGCAGTCATTCTCTCACTTCCTTTCTGACGTCCAGTCTCTCTTCGGCCCATCATTTCTCTGACAGCAGACAGTTGTGCAGCGTCAGGCTTTACATTTATAGTTTAGGTTTGATGCTGTGTGCATGCGGGTGTGTGTGGTTGTGGATCCAGTCCTATGAAGCTCAGCAGTCTTCACTGACCCTGTTAACAGTCCCGCCTCCCTCCTCGCTGAGGAGACGCTTGATTATGGTTCGTTAAGAAACATTCACGTCATTCCTTCGGAAATAAAAACTGACATAATGGCTCCACTCAAAGCAGCGGTCCTATGTAATCAGTGTTGGGAAGGTTACTTTTCAAACGTATTCCACTACAGATTACAGATTACATGCCCCAAAATGTATTTTGTAACGTATTCCGTTACGTTACTCAATCAGACTAACGTATTCTGAATAGGACTCGGCGATATGACCCCAAATTCATATCTCGATATCTTTTAGCTGGATGGTGATATACGATATATATCTCGATATTTTTTTAAGCCATAAAGTCAAACAGAGAGTTCTTAGTCAAAGCTGTGTCCCAGATGTCACACAGGCACTTTTATTAACATACAGCGCAGATGCACATGAAATAATTACTCAAAAATAAATTATGAGCATTTATTAAATAATAATGCTCCATAAATAAAAGAAAACTGTTGTTTTTGTGCATAACAAAGAGCTCACAACTGTGCAGTCAAAATGTAAACTCACAGATGCATAATAACAAAGATTTCACAGCTGCTCTGTTCACAACTTCTACTGTGTGACTGACAGCCTGGAGTTTGAAATCCTCTTTGTAACCACGTCTCTTACAGGCGCCATTTATGGTCCTTATACACACACAGTACGGTAATATTACGTTGAAGCACAGTACGTATCGGTAGCCGCAGCTCCGTCACTTACCAAAGTCATACTAAAACATTTTTTGACAGATTGCTGAGTGCCGTGTTCCACATAAAATCGGTTCGCGGTCATCAAGCACAACCAGAATTCATCCATAAGGCGTGCTGTCGATTTTTGAGAGAATGAAAGGATTTTAGGCCGTGCATGGCGTTAGCATGGTTAGTTTGTTAGCGTAGTTAGCTCGTTAACACGTTGACGCCGTCCAGCCCCACGCACGGGGCGATGCGCAGTATTCATTAACGGAGATTTGCCGTGTCCATCTTGTCGTTGCCTGCAGGTGAAGCGATGGGGGAGGAGGGGGAGGCCGAGTAACGTTGCGTAAAGACAAAAGTGAACGAAAGAGAGGCAAACTTGTGGCTCCACAACTATAATTATAACGTAACATAGACTATATCGATAAAGGATATTGTCACATCTTATATCTCGTATAAAAATATATCGATATTTTTTTAAAAACTCGATATATCGCCCAGCCCTAATGAATATTTAATACTTATAATCGCCTGAGCCAAGGTGTGAAACTGGGTGTGGGTCCCAATCAGCCAGAGTTTTGGGTGAGCTCATTGTGAAACCTGGCCGCACCTTATCATGTGAATTCCTGAGGTCAGATGGCCCAGGATTAGGTTACTAGATGTTTAAATCTTAATATAAATGAGTAAAAGTAGGTGGACATTAGGTAAGGCTGCACTTTTTGCAGCGATCTCGTATAGAAAACCAATCCTAGCGTATATATAAAACAGGTCCGCGGCTCCGAACCGTAGTAAAGGGACCTCTGGCTAATACGTCGGGTTCGTGTCGGGCTCGTAGCTGAAAACTAGCTTTACTTTGTTGTCTGGGTCAACTTTGCTAGCAGAGACAGAGAGAGGCGTTGAAAGGCTGCTCCAACAGAACTTATTGTTTCAGAGGAAAACACGAACACGGTGTACAGTCGAGTCTTAATAGCTTACTTACAACTGGGCTCGTCAGGCTCTCTTCTTGGCTGCAGTGGTTATTATTATATTTACATGCTTCCAGCTCCCGTTTCTGCTCGATGACAGCTCGTACTTTTCCTTTTTCTCCCTCCCTCGCTCACAGACACATAACGGGTATGGCAGTCCATTCTCCCTGCAGCACGGACTACACTGCCCATCAGCCTGCATGCTTTAGGTCTATGCCTGTAACACTCTGCCTGTTGCCTTCATGTTAAATAATTTTTTGAGTAATAATTTTAAAAGATATTTCTTTACATCATTATGAGATGCGAGATTGAGACACAGGCATTAGAGCCTCTTCATGCGCGTTTTGTTTGGGTTTCCACTGGTGTGGAATTACCAAAAATAGAGAGGGCATAGCCGAACATATGAAACAGGAAAAGACCGCCGTGTAATCCCTTTATTTGAACAAAGTAACTGTAATCTGAATACCACCTTTTAAAACGGTAACTGTAACGGAATACAGTTACTCATATTTTATATTTGAAATACAAAATATGAGTTTAAAACCGCCACTGGCAAAGACATGACTTCAGATGGTTGTCCAGTTTTATTTGCGCACATAACAGAACTCAATGCTATTAAACAGGCACAACAACAACAAAAACCTCATCATTTTATAATTTACCAGTCCGCTGAGGAACCTTGAGTCCTTCCAGACATGCACCACAAACCAAAACAGAACAGGAATACACCCCACCAATGCCAACGTCGCTCCCAGTTCCCCTCACGCATCATAGAAAGTGCTTGGGAACAGTTTGAGGAACACAACAAAGAGATCAGAGCTTTGTCTTCTTTGCCCCATCAGCTGAGCACAACCAGCAACATGAAGTTCCTGCAGTTCCTCCAATGACCACTTGAGGCTAGCTCCAAAAGCAAGTCAATCCCCATACAGTACATCTGCTAGGCTTCACCTCCACTAACGCCATCACTCACAGAACCAGGCTAATAATATGGGTAACTGGTTTTATTGGTTTTTCTATGTAGCATTAATTAGCAAGACTTTAACTGAACCAAAGGATGTGCAGCCAGTATCCCGGTGCCAGATCTGGCAGCACAAGAGGAAACTACACAATATTAGGCATCATTTATTAGCAAGAAAAGCTAATCGTGCATATCACGGTCATGGAGTCATTCGGCCTTGGCAGCAGCAAAGGTTAGCAGCACGGCTATCCAGCCAAAGGCAGAACCCAGCAGTGACAAACAATATGAGCTGCAGTTTAACAGCAGAAGTGGCCGACGTTAGCATGTTCACATCTCCACCAGCATAAACTATGACACGCTGAACACAGGACACATGGTTAAGGACATTATTTACTGCTAGTGCAGCTTCAAAGAGAAACTTTTAAAACCAAACACATAATCAAGAATTGCACTGAACACTGAAAAGAAACGTCAACGCCACATACCGTTTTTTTTTTTATTAAAGCTCCTCTGTCTCTGCTTTCGCCACCAAACCCCCTCCTGGCTGCACTGCTAGCTGCTAAAGAGGCTAGCAAAGATCTCAGCCTGCTCACTAAATAATTGAGCGTCTGTGCACTCGAGTGCCATAACACTTCAATTCACTTCACCATAGCCCTGATGGGAACAACTTACTTTTGTTCTGCAGCCTCCACGTCTAAATTAAAACAAATGAAATGCTAAACGGCCAATATCAACTATACTTTGGGCTGCAAGGCAGGAAACAACACCAACACCAGCCCATCAATTCAGCCTCGAGAAGAAAGGAATAAGGAAATAAAACAAAGCATGTGGAGACGACAGTTTGGTGTTTGTGCTGTGAGCTCTCCTCTGTAGTTTAAGTTGTGATATGTGGACATCTGAGCTGAGACGCGGTTGTGTTTTTATTGTTTTTTAGGTGAGCTGCTGGGTAAATAGGTCAAGTTATGAATTTTTCATTCTATTTACAATTTTTCTTCAGATGTGCTGAGGGTATACTGTGCAGCAGGAAAATAAATGGGGAGCAAACACTGATGAAATTGACTTTCTATATTGACTTCTGCTGGTTTTCAGTGCAGTTTTCCATGAATTCAAACCTGAACTACATCTCCCATGTGAGCCACGTCTGCTCAGCACTGCAAATCAGCGCAGACAGATCTTTGACTGGATCTGTACTCAGATCCTAGCGTAACATTTGTCAATAAGTTAAAAATACAAATCTCTGGAAGCCACACTGGAGCTTAAAATGAAATCACAGTTATCTGCTGTCCATCTGTGGCAGCTATATTTGACTTTCTCAAAAAAACACGACATTTTTTCAAGAACCAAAGCATGAAAATATAATGCATAAGCTCCGCCCCCCCCCGCCTGTTTAACAAATGCAGGGCTGAAAACAACAATTGCTTTCATGTTTGTACAGTTATTTCTTCAAATTGTTTCCATGCAATTATTTTTCATTGAACTTTCTCCTTCAAAACTCAAATGGAAAACCTACAGAGAAGAACTGCAGGAACAAAACGCATGGATTAAACTTTATTTGTTCTGAGATAATGAAGTATCTCTTGCTATAATGATGCTGTTGATGGAATTCTGAATAATAAGCACTTGTGAAACTTGCCTGAAATCTACCCAAACTACCTGTGCTTACTACTGCTGCAAAAACTATTGGTTACAGTCATGACTGATTAATCTACTGAATGCTAACAATGACTTCCATAGCTGCAAAAGGCAAACCGATTGACTTTCCAGTGGTTTACTGCAAAGACCCTCCTGCAATGAAAGCTAAACAGAAAAACGGCGGCAGCACTTCCAAGCTAACAAAAACCAGCGTAGCCAACAACGGAATCCAGGAAGTCGAGGAAACTTCGTCAAACTTGTCAGACAGCTGTAAAAGGGTTTGACCCGAGTTATTCACAACCTTCTGATGTTACAATAAAGTTACAGTCAGTCATTAGAAAAAGAGCGCGGTTGGAAGATGAGAGGTGTGAGAGGTGGGCGACTCTGTTTCTGGGAGTTATTTCAATCAAATGCACAAACGTAGTAACATAGTGACACAGTTTTCTGCTACTTCTGTCTAATGGCACACAAATGCATGTATTATTTTTTGCATGAAACGAGTGTCCCTGTGTTTACCTGTAACAGGAACCAGATGTGAGCTCTGTTGCCACATTTAGGGATCCTGGCCTTTAGTCTGTGGATGCTAACACACCGATCATGCAGACACAATCAGACACACTTAATTTGACTCGCAGTGATTCGGGCTGGGAGTGGCCCCTGTTTTTCAGAGCATTTTGTTTATGATGCCATAAATGTGGTTTCATAATATATGAAAAGAATAATGATACCAGCGTTCACACTGGGGGGCGCTGTAAGGGTTATAAAAACAAAAACACTTATCCCAAAACAGCTAGCACGATACATCTGTGGGCTTTCAGAAGATGTGAAAACAATGAGAACAATAAGATCATGATGCGTTCGCTGACCTCACGCGAATCTCCAGAAGCTGCTGCTGGGTGGAATATGTTTGTGGACTATTTTTAGTGGATTAAGAAAACCCAGTGTGGAGTCTGCCTTAACTCGTCTGTCTTTTTTCATCTTGATGCTTTTTCTGACAGCATGCCGGTTCTCTGACGAGAATGAAATGTGATTCCAGCCCCTGGATGATGCAGACTCACATCAGCCATGTGGGGACACCAGGCCCGCTGCCTGCTTTGCTTCAGTTATTTGAGCCGTGTGATGATTCGACTCCAGCACACCTGAAGTAGGTCAGACGAACTGTTGGAGCGTCCTGCCTACGCTGCTTAAAAGGAATCTTTTCATGAAGTCACAGACTAATTTGGGAAATCACGTCACTCATTCTTTAACCGAGGACGACTTTTTCACGTCTTACTTTCAAAATACTTCCAGATGAATTCACAACTATCGTGATGTTTTCTCTGTGTTTGTTATTTGACACAGAGGAGACAAAATGGAAACCTGTCACTGTTAAATTGTTCCTCGGTGGTTCCATTTTCAAATAACTGCTCCTCGGGGTCCCGGGCCTCTGGGCAGTCTCTGTCGGGTTAGCAATCAGCCCAAGCTAACTCCAGCCTCGTCATTTCTCCCTCTTTGTCTGAGCGCCATTGAAAACATCTTGAGAAAGCATAAAAGATGCAGGATGCTGGAACAGGCAAATGGCTCTTTTATGCCCCAGTTGCTTCAGTGACTGGTGTTGCTGGTCGCCTCCCAGCAGCTGCAGCTCAGTACAATCTCCCTCAGCTGAAGAGGACGAGGCAGCAGAGCTGCTGCGCTCCTGCGTTTGCAGTATTTAACACGAATTCATGTTTGATTCAAAACGAGTTGCAAATTTATTCAGCTGCTCCACACGACTCTGCTTGATAAGGGTGGGGGGGGGGGGGATCGCTCTACTTCTAAGGACCGTGATAGATAAAAATGCACTCCTCAGCAGCCGCCTGTCATAGCGACACTCTAACCTCAGTCTAAACACTCTTCTGATCACGTCTACACTTATAATCTCCAGAACAGCAACACAGTGATTTCTATCCCACAGATCAATGACAGTAATCGTCTTAATGAGAGATATGGCTCATTTCATAGAAAATGAGAATACTCCCGTCCTTATGTGCCGACACCGGTGTTTTAGCAAAGCGGCTGATGTGGAGTGAAGTTAATGACAACGTGTACAACCATTGGAGATGTGAGCAGGACAGACGGAACAACTGACGGACAAAGTGTGGACTTTATACCAGTTTTTAAATTGTGTTGATCGGCCGTAAAACCAGAGTTATGATAAAATATAAGGAAAACGCTCGAAAGCCTGTGAGCAAAGACAAAACCAAAACACCCCGCCCTTTTCTATTGGTGGAAAAATGTACCATGTCAACCAATCAAAAAATGATATGGCAACATGGCATCTAGTTGTTAAGAAACAGGGGGAAGTTTTAGGAGTGACGGCGTGTTTTGAGATGTGAGAGATTTGCGACGTTTAGCGCAAATCTTGTGTAGTTAGTGTGTAGTTAGTCAATAGTTTTGTTGTGTGTCAGAACAATGAGGCGACTGCTGAGTGTTACAGGTGTTACAGCAGTGATACATCTGCTGCTGTCAGGCCTGCAGGTATCAGGCTGTTGTTCTCCTTCATCTCATAGTGGACAGAAATTATTTTTTGGAGTGACACAAATAATTTGTGTGGCATCAGATTTGATGCAGAACAGCTGATTGTTCTGATTGTTGTGTTTTCAAAATTGGAGTTCAAGTTATTTTTACTTCCAATACCCATATGGAAAATAAATAGAAAAATTTATAAAAGACTTGCATCAGATTGGGCTTGCTTCATATAGTAAATCATATCAGGCTTACATGATTTACTCATGAAAGTGGCCACTTTCTCATTACTTTCATATGTTGTTTTAATTTTTCAAGGGATCCTATATCTGTTTTCACACTTGTGTGCTTTTCATACAAGTTTCACACAAGACAGATGCAAACTTTATAAGATTTATATATATCTTTTCCATATGGGTTAACATGCTACACAGGTCATGAACAAGATGTTTTTACATTTTCATTGTAAGTGGGCTAAAGCAGTTAATTAAAAGTCGTCCAACATAAATGTAAATGCTGTAATTAGATTATTTTAATAAACATGTAACTTGGATGATTCGATGCTGGCGTGACCACAGTGCACACGTCTGCTGTTGCTCACAGTGGTCCAAGGGACGCTCAGGGAGTTTGTGTGTTCGCTCAGACACGTGAAACATTAGAGGGAACATTAGAGGGAACATTGCCAGTCGGTGAACTAAAGCCTGCGATTAGGTGGGAAAAAATGGGAAAAATCCTGTATGTGGTCAGAGATAACAGCACACTTAGCATGTGGCTAAATAACAGAGGTGTGTTAGGGAAAAGCAACTGTTGTAAAACCAAATCCAAGAAGAATCTGAATCATTTCCTCTGGTGATCTCTGCAGAGATGAAAACAAAACACGAGAAGTCTGACGCACACGTAACCTCTGTAACCTTTAATCATTGGCTAATGTTCAGCAGGGACACGAGAATGAGTCTAAGCTGCACCACCTGTAATCATAACCCCAACAATATGTCTAACCCCACGTAATCCGAACATGTCTTTGAATTGTTGTCTCAGCTCTCACCAATCAGAACAAAACAATCTCATCTAAAAAGTTCTGAAACTTCAAAAATGTTAAATCAAAAAAAAAGCACGTTTTCCTTTGTTGGAGACTGAAATTATCTGTTTTATAGAATGTCTCATGTAAGGGTTACCTTAACTCATCTAAGGTTACTCTGACTTTTTGTTTCCTTGAGTTTAAGTTAAAGGGGTGCACAGCCGGCTGCAACACAGGTGAGTTAGTCGGGTGGGTATCACTTTTAATGGAGAGATAAAGCAACAAGCGAGAGAGAGGAGGAGCAGAGGAGAATCAGGAAGATCCAGTGGACCTCCTAGGACTGCCCATCTAACTTTCACAGCTAAAGAACGAAGTCACACTAAACAACTAACTTAAAGTCTATTATCTCACGTGAAACTCAGAGTTTCCTTCAGCTTTTCACAACCAAACCTAAACCTAAGCTCAACCTCCACCTATTTTCAACATGACTCTTACACAGCCTAACAATAAAGTAAAATGAGTCTGACCCAAAACGAGTTTTTAGCCACGTTGTCTCATTGAACCGGACACCGCGAGGGGTTCGTGCCGCTGTGACACATGATGATCTGGACTAACGTGGTTCCTCACTGGTCGCTCGTCACTTTGTAAGCTCTTACATGGCTAACCTGCTAGCTCTGTATTAAGCATTTTAATGTAGTAGCAACCAACTTGTCCCCGATGGAGAAAATCCTAAAATAACACTGCCACCATCTACTGCCTGACTGGTCCTGACACAAAGCAGCACTTCCAGCTTCAAGCAGCCTTAAAGTGCTGATTTCAAGGACAACATGTGGCTTTATTCTGGATGGAGGATTGAAAGTTAGCCAGGTTAGTTTCTGAGACGGGTCTTTCTCAGGATGTTAGTATTGCACACAGCTCTGCAGCCTTGAGGCTCATATTTGTGTGTTATCGTCGGCTCGGTAATTATGGTGCAGATAGAAAACGGGTTCAAAGAAAATGCTAATTAATGCCTGTTTTCCACAAATATCAGAGGATGGTTGGCTGTGGTTGGCTGCCATCAAGCAAGCGCAGAGCTCAGTGAGACGAAGCTGAAGCTGTTTGCCTCAAACACAAGGTTTCCTCTTTGCTTCACACAGACATCCTTCACCTTCTCCTACGTCCTTCATCAAGTTAGTGAAGTTTCAGGTTTTTGTCCTGATCTTTGCTGTCGCTCACTACTGTCGGTCTTCCCGATTAAACCTGAGATTAATCACAAAGCAAACCAGTGCGAGCACAGTGCAAGTTCCCCCCAAACAGCACATCTGAAGGTCTTTCCAAAGTGACGACTGTCCTCTCGTTCCACAGAACGTCCTCATTCCCAAAATTTACTGATCCTCACAAACTCACCTTATCCTGATCCTAAACCAGCCTCAAACCAATAAATCAGTCATGTGAATGATTTCTATGATGACTTGCTTTTTTTATCCCAAACAATAAAACCACTAATGAACACACACACACACACACACACACACACGCATGCACGCACACATGCACACACACACACACACACACACACACAGTATAGTTAAACCCTGCACAGCACAAACACTCAGCATAGATTTAAATGCAATTAATTTACCTCTCCACACACACACATGCACACACACACACACACGCATGCACGCACACATGCACACACACACACACACACACACACACACGCATGCACGCGTGCACACACACACACACACACACACACACACACACACACACACACACACTCCTATTATTAGCAGCCAGATGCAGCAGCAGCAGAGCTTCTTACCGTTGTGAAGACAATGGAGACGCCTTCCATTCATTTACACTGGAGAGAATAACACACACACACACACAGACACACACACACCTCCAGACATACACCTCTCCCTATCACTTGCGTGCACTGTCTCCTCCTCCTCCTTCTTCTTCTGCTTTATTTCCTGAGCCTGCCCTGCCTTTACTCCTTTCTTCCCTCACCCCGTTTCCCTCTCTCTCCTCTCTCACCTCCCCTCTTTGCTTTGTCTACCTCTCTCGCCCAGCCACTCCCCCAACTCCTCCTCCTCCCGTGCCTGCCTAACCCTCCCTCCTTTCCTCCCTTCTTCTCTCTCTCTCTCCGCCTTTTCTTTCAATTTAACCTCTGTCCTCCTTTCCTTTCCACCTCGCTCTCCTTCTCTGCCCGCTCTCTGCCTGCCTCTCTCGCCCCTCTCTCTGGGTGTATCCTCCATGGAGATGCATGGTTGCTTTCTTGACAGCCTCTCCTCCACGTGTCTGCTTGCATGTGAATGTGTGTGTGTTTTCACTCTCTGCTGCACACACTCAGCCTGTCAGTCACATTCATGTGTACTCAGCCATTCTTGCAGACACACAAAGCAATATTCCTTTGGTCCCAGCAGCGTGTGCACTCATCTGATCGCTCCCTGCTCCTGACACACACACACACACACACACACACACACACACACACACACTGGGTATTCATATCTTGTGGGGACACCTAATTGACATAATGCTTTCCTTAGCCCCTAATCCTAACCATAACCGAACTGTGACCCTGACACTAAAAACCACATTTTCAGTCTCAAAAATGCTTCAAACTATAGTAAATTTCCCATCTTTAGTCCTCACAAAGATATCAACACACACACACACACACACACACACACACACACACACACACACACACACACACACATCTTTCTCTCATTTACTCGTCCTCTCTCTCTCTCTGTTTACACACCTCTCGCATATTTTGCAGCTCACGGCGGAGCAGCTGGCAGATTCACAATTCCACATTTCGCCCACTGTCACACCCCACAGCACACACACACACACACACACACACACACACATTCAGGCATACGAGTGGGTAAGGGCTCCAAATTGATGCGTGCATCATGGCCACGTGATCACTGAAGATGTATGCGGCAGGCAGAATTAGCATGCATGCTTCTGAACAGACTCGTGCAGAGCGCCTGGGTGACAGGTGTGGCTGAGTTTGGGGCTGTAAGCCTCAGTGATGTGACTGCAGACTGGAAATGCTGCGGCCTGTTCACCAGGAAACTGCTCGGCTCCATCTGCAGCGCAGACAGCTGAGAAAAAACCTAAAAAACAAACGGCTTCTTCTACCTGCTCCTTTGCTTTATTTTCACCTGTTTCTCACACATCTCCTCCCCTCCTTCGCTGTAGACCTTTATCCTGTTTGCTCCTCCCGTCCTTGCTAAATCTGTGTCACCTTCCCTTTCTTTCCCGTGTCCTCACTCTTTTCCCTTCTGTCCTGTATTTTCTGCAACTCCTCTTTTCTTTCCAGCCAGGCAGCGTCTGCACAATATATGATTATATTATATATGACCTTACTCACTAATGTAAGCTTAGAATAAAATACAAAGTCTAGTTAATTAAAATACAATTTTTTCCAAACCTCAAATGATCAGTTGAAGCATCCATCAGTTCACTTTCTTGATTGTTTATCAGTTCGGGGGTCACGGGGGTGTGTCTCTGCTCCAGCCGTATGCAGCTCCGTGCTTCCCGCCTCTTTGTCCTGTCTTCCCACCTTTACCTTCTGAAGTCCTCCTGCTCCTTCTGATCTGATCGTCTCTTCAGTTTTTTCCTTTCCATCTGTCACACACCCTTTGTTCATTTTCTGTCTGCTCATGCCCTTGTCTCTCATTTCTACTTTCTCCGCCTCATACTTCTTTACGCTACAACCCAATCCCCATCCCTAAGCTACACAAGCAATTCCTTTACTCATGCATTATGCTTCTAGCTCAGAGTCTAGCACTGCAGACGTGAGGAGGGAACAGCAGCAGAAGATGCATCAAGTAATGAAATTAGAAGATGTGTTCAAAGAGAAACAAGATATTCTGTGTCAGTCGGATTTTACAGACTTTTGTTGTGTGATCCAAACACCTGCACAGTTTATTTATTAAAACACATCCTGGGATGTTTTAGTGAACCAGGGCAGAGGAAGGAAGCTCGTTTTGCCACTTCTACTATGATATGATGTCATATGAAGACTACAAATACCCAGATCATGTTTCTATGTGAGCCCTGCGACAGACTGGCGACCTGTCCAGGGTGGACCCCGCCTCTCGCCCTATGACAGCTGGGATTGGCTCCAGCACCCCCCGCGACCCTGAAAAGGATAAGCGGAAGCGAATGGATGGATGGATGTTTCTATGTAATAGATTACTTTTTAACTTCAATGCGTTTTAAATCTTTTTCACCAGAAAAGTTAAAGAGAGGTCAACTTTTCACAGAAATTTAATTTACCGCAGCATCCGTCTGGATCTGAGGTCGGAACTGAAGAAAACAGCAGCGAGGAGGAAGAGGCAGAGAAGGTGGGGGCAGGGAAAAGATGCAAGGTCACAGGAGGGTCTCAGGTCATAAATAATGAACTCAGGGTTCAAAGGTTAGCCAGATGGTCCTCCTACCTGCGGAGAGGTGTCCAAGTCCCGGAGGAGCGCAGGCAGAACAGAGGGCAAAGGTCGCAGACGGCCTGCACGCTGAACATCCCAGTGAGCTGTTGATTCACCTGCCTTCTGTTTCCCCAAAATCCTTGTGATGACATCACTAACCTGTCATCTCCATGTCAGGTGTCTCACACGCACACACACACACACACACCTGCTCTGTCTCCATGTTGGAGACTTTTCATCTTTCCCACCGTGAGCTTCCTCTCAAATCCTCCTGTTTCGCTCCAGCATGGCGGCTGCCGTCTCATCACACCTGTCACAACCAGCTGTTGTTGAAAAACGCAGATATTTACCTGTTAAACTGATTTTCTCTAAAACAGTGATTGTGGATTATTTCCTTTCAAGTTCCACTTCCTAAAGAAGCTGCAGGTCAGGGGACAACGCTCCTATAAGGAATGGTTTTCCTGGAGGCTGTGCACAGAGGAAACGAGTTTACATCCAGCGGTTTCCATGGTTTCCCTGGAGGTGCTGATTGGCGGTGCACACGGATCTGTTTCCCTGCTGCGTGCCCTTGGAGAGGGAGGCGCGGGCAGGGGTGTTTTTCCAGCCGGTGTCACGTCTTTCTGTTGATGAATGCCGTCTTATCTGCTGACAGCACGCTGTGAGAGTCAGTTTGTCAGTCAGATCGGCAGACAGTAAGTCAGCGAGGCTCTAATGAAGGCGGTGTATTTTTTGAGTGTTCCGAACAAATGTGACAAAGTTTCCATCGGAAAATAAGTTAGTTCTCCTGCAGCACTGCTGGAATGATTGGCTGTGTGGAAAACAGACTTTTAGGACACATATACTGAATCTGATTAAAGCACACCATCATGATAATGTCGAGCTTTGAATTTTAATTATTCAAATAGTCAAATTCCTATAATCTTAAAAAAAGGCTGAAATATTTAGAGAAGGAAGGACTTCCTCCCCGCTGGAACAAACGAACTATAATTAGAGTTAAATTTAACATGTAGAATTACCTTTTACACACATTTCTACATGCTTCATTTTTAATCAGAATTACAATCAGCCTGGGTTTCTCAAATGTTATTTTTTCTGTTGCTTGACTTTATCACTCAGGTGAGTCTCTGTTTGTAGTGTGAACTATTTATTTAGATCGGTGTCAAAGAGCTGAATTTGAACTTGTATCTAGAGAAACACCTGATAATCGGTTAATCATTGGACTCTGTTAAAGCAGAGCTGGGTACAGCTTTTTGTTGTCATATATGATGGTGTCATTAACACTTGTGGGATTTTAGCTGCTGGTGAGATAAAAGAACCAACCAAATATTAGCTGCCCAGTCAGTCATATTTACTTCTATGGCTAAAGGCCTGCAAACTCAGCATTGACGGGGATCCAGTAGGTTGTCATCAGCCTTCAAACTCAGTGCTGTCTGATTTCAAACATTTGCACATGTGCTCATTTATCTGCTCAGTCAATAAGGGTTCAGAGAGGCTTGAGCTGACAAAAGCACGTCGCTTAACACGAAGGCAGACAGGAACTATTGACCTGCATTGCTAACTGCCCCAGCTGGCATGTAGTTCACTGATTCTGGGACAAGAAAACAAGAAAAACCAGCCACAGTCTCTGCAGACAGCTCTCACTGCAGAGGCCTGGTAAGTCGCTGTAAGCTAACAGGCAGGAAGATTTAATCCTTGTGGGAAGGTGCAGCTTGTGGCTACAGATTAGCTACTTTGCTAGCAGATATTTTACACAAACCTTGTTTGGCTGTTGAAATTTCGTCAAAGTCCCCGAAAGGCAAAAACCCGAGTACACAAAGCACCAAATCAGACTATTTATTACCATCTCCCACTTGTCTGTCCATCATGATTAGCTGCGGGCTACAGATTAGCTGCATCGTTAGCGGGTGAACCATCTATTAAAACTCGTTCAGTTTAAAGTCACTGAAAGATACGTGAGGCCACAAGGAGTGTGTCCAGAAAAGTACAAATATCACTCGTTCACCTCCTTTAAATTCACCTGCAGTCCTCTGTCTGCACTGTCACACGTCTGAGTCACTGATCGGCTCATTAGGAATGAGTGTGCGTTGGCAGGATGAGTCAGCAGGATCAGTGGGGAAGTAGAAACGGTCACAAAAGATGTCGATTTTAGTCACATAAAGAGCTCGAGCAGTAAGTGCAGGGCCGGCTGCGGTCTGAAGGTGACCGCCTTCCCTTCCTCGTACTTTCTAAACTCAGGACTTGCTGCTTCTCCCCTCAGCAGGTTTTAACGACTCCACAGGAACAAACTCCAGCGAGGTTGTTGAAAATCCAATTTGATCCAGAGATTGAGAGAAAAAAGTGCTGATGTGCTCCTCCTAAAGCGTGAACGAGTTCGATCTGCTTCTCTCTGCCCACCCTCCTGATTCACCTCCTGCTACCTCCTCCTTTTCTCAGTCACTAAGACTTTAATTGAATTAGCTCTCACTTGCAGGCTCAGTTCACCTCCCCTTGACCCTCAGAGCCATGACTGGCACTCGGAGCTCTTTTCTCATACGAGATAATGATTCAATGCTATTATCACTTTTTTCTATTATATTCCAGTAGTGTTGATATTGTTTTTGGCAAAATTGATTCAGAACTTTACAGACTGAATTTATCCTACCAAGAAGTCACTGTGATGCATCTGTGTCTCCTCTGCCAAAGATAGCCATAAAGTCGCTCTACAACAGGAACTAATCAGGATAACTTTCTTTATATAAGAGGAGTGCAGTAACAAGCCCACAGTTATGGTGCCTCTGCAAGCCGCTCTGCAACCCTGCACCACTGCTCTTTTCATGGCTGAATCGATGTCATATCTGTTGTCATTGACGACTAGTGTGTGCTGTTCTGTGGTTTTTCTGCTGCCTGATGTGTTCACAGCATGACTGTAGAGGAGCCACGAGATCCGAGAACAGAGCGTTACCCCCCAAATATAGATTACTGCAAATGGAAACAGTCTAAAGATGTTTAGTCGCTCCGAGCTGTTCCCAGCCCACAGAGCTCTACAGCATGTCACGGATCATCTTTGGGGCATCCTCCTGGTCAGACATTCCCAAAACAAATCACATAGAAGACATCCTGGTCATACCTGCACCACCTGAGCGGGCTCCTTCTGATGTGGAGGTGTAGTGGCTCTTTGGCGCCCCCTGAAGGAGCTAAATGACTCCATCAGGCAGAACCCAGATATTCTGAAATAACCAACTAAATAACCTGTGTTCATTTAGTTTGTGATTCGATAGAATTAAGTAAAGCAGTAATTTAATAAGTTCATAGTAGAGAAGAAGAAAGATGCCAACAGACAGTTTAGTAAACAGAGTATATCAGGGTTGTGTTGATATGAGATGGGCGCCACTTTGTGCAAATTTTACATTCTTTTTGGATTCATTTACGTCTAAAACAACTAAAAATTAAACATATAAACATATAAAAACATTGCTTTAAAGAAAAGTGTCCAAGAAATTACCTGGAAAATGAAAAATGGTTAATAAGACGCTGTGATTAATGAATAGATAATTAACAAAGCACTTTGATTTGACTGTGTTTGTGTAGATCTGCACGTGATAGGATGACGAAGGTGTCAATTAACGTGATTAATGTGTCGCGTGCACTTCCTGTTTGAACATCACACAAAACCCCACAAGAATAAGACAGATTCATGGAGCATCTTTAGAATCATAAGGGTTTTTAATCTTAATCTTCATCATTCACCACCGTCATCCTCATCATTACCGACCATTGCAATAGTCGTTGTTGAGACATCATCACAGTTGTTAATAACTGCACAGAAACAATCATCACCACCTTCAACATCATCATCATCATCACTTACATTCTCATCATTTCTAATTTTCAGTTCTTTTTTTATTTCATACTTTTTTAATATATTGTATATCATCCAAGGTCGATCTCTTTTTTAAATCATTTACATAAGAATAAAGTCAACAGACTGAAGGATGACTATCTGTATATTTACATAATGAGACAAGCAGAAAGAGAGATCATCGAGAAGAAAATGACTGGAAACCAAACAAAACAGTGAGAAAGAGGAGGAGGAGGAGGAGGAGGAAGGGCAAGAAGCAGCAGCACAAGGAGAGAGAGGCGGGGAGTGAGGGCGATCGACAGGGAAGGCCCTGTGTGTGTCTGTTCATCTAACCGCTCGTCGAGCACCAGAACGACCCTGAATGAAGCTAATGACGTTGTCTCGCGATGAGGACCTGCCAGCCGAACGTCTGGTTCGTCTCCATGGCAGCAGGTTACACTGACTCTTGTATGGTAGCCTGTAGCACTCATTACCTGCCATAAAGCTAAAACAATCCATAGATAAACTGATTAGCAGCCGGCTTGTGGAACTTCAACATGAACTGAATTAACAGCGGCAAACAAATCCGAGCTGATGTAAAGACGACCACGGACGCAGCTGCTGGAGCTGAAAAGCTCCTAAACGAGTGATACTGTTAATAGCCACCAGGGGGCGAAACCTGCGGCTGCAACGACGGCTACAGGGAAACAGCCCCAGACTTGACTTCTGTCTCACTTGCTGAGTTTATGGTCTCAGTTACTGGTTCATGATGAATAAAACACTGAGTCCAATCTAAATGTTGAGTGCGTGCTTTCACAGTCACGTCCTGCGTTTGATCGACTCAAAGCATCAAAACAGGACTTTAGAGTAGCTTCATCCATCGTTTAGACCACCTGGTTGTAGCAAAGCTGGCTTGTGATTAAAATTAATGTTCAATATGGGTTTTGTCTCGATGTTTCCTCTGCTGATTATTGGTCTGATTGCTCTTTGATGCTATAAAATGTGTGACTGGAACTGTTCTACGCTTTTTAGCCTTTACTTAACCAGAAAGTCCAACCTGAGAGATTAAGAATCTCCTCTGAGAGAATGAGCTGACATCAACACAGCAGCTTGTTTGGGATGTGAAGGATGAGAAACTACAAAGCAAAAATGGGCTGGATTTTTTTTTTAAAGGAAAAAACTTTTAATCTAAACAAACTTCTTCAAAGTTTTAGAAAGTTTTGATTTGACCTCCTCGAGTTGATTACTCAGGAGTGGAATTGTTTTGTGTTTTTCCAACTGTATTAAATTAGACAAGTTACAACCAATTTCACATTAATATGTCACGTCACCACAAATCGCTTCATTCATTAGTTTTAATCTCACCCAGGTGATCATTCCTACAGGAGGAACTGTGACTACCACAGGGTCAGAAATTCTGATGTTGATTAGAAGCTGTGAGTAAAGTTTTGCATTAAAGCAAGATCATTTCTATGAGCGCCGACGACAACTGATGAAAGGTTCTCAACCAACAGAGGGACGAGGAGCGACGACCTGAGCAGTGAAGCAAACTAATGTTAGCAGTGGAGAGGCTGAGTACCCAACGAGACAACGCTATGGAGGAAAACACTGGTGAGGAAATCAAACCAAAACATTAGGATACGGGGGAGAGATGGGAAGATTTCCAGCTTTACATTCTACTAAATGACACTTTCTTCCTTACACATCCTCACTATTTGAGTCCCAGAGACTGTTCTCCCTCCACGGTCATACTGGTGCTCCAATCCCAAACAGGAGCCTTCAATTGAGACAGACGGTGCCAGCAGCATCACCCATGTAAATGTGTGAGGAGGTCTGTGTGTAGGCTTTTCCGTCCTCCTCTAAATTTCCCACTCTACCTGCAGAGCAACACTCACAGCTACTCACAGTCCGTCTGTGGACTCACTAAATATTTAGGCTATTGTTTTTTTTTTTGCTGATTTTATTTCTCTCTCACATCTGTTATTGTTGTAATAAAAAAGTCCATTTGTGTTCACGTCGTGTATCATTGCACTGTAGCTCTGCTGTAATCATGTGCAGCACTCAGCAGGTGCAGGGGACACATTTAAGGTGATTTCTGATCTGAACTCTTCTCTGGGCCTTGTAAACCCGCCTTATTCAGCCTGATTAAGAGGTGCACTAATTAAATCAGTTAGATAGAACAAACAAACAAAAGCTCCTGCTAGAGGACTGATTAGCAGACTGATTTTATAGGATGTGTATAAATGAGATGGTTCACAAGCCAGTGAATGTTGAAGTAACAAGAAAAGGTCAAAACAAAGCTGGTGTCACAGCGACTGACCGATTTCTGGGACAAACTTGTTGCTTTATGCAAAACATGCAATTCTGATGGTAACAATACTAGAAATCCTTCTATATGTAAAGACTACAATCACCAGATAGATCATTAATTACATGTTGCTAGTCTTAATGTAATCAAAGCTGTCTTAATCTTTCACTTTCACTTTTTATTTTGATCTTTCGGACCACGTCGATGTTTCTGTACAGACTCCCAGCAGGTCCATAAAATACATTCAGAGTCACTTCAGTCACTTTTCTTCTTCCTCATTCTGATTGGGTTTGGTGTCTGCGGCTTAGGAGGTAGAGCAGGGTTTGTGGTTTGATCCCCGTCTGCTCCATTCTGCAGGCAAGAAACTAAACCCAACGCAGCAAACCGCGTGTAAATGTTACGCAGGAAAAGCATTAAAAAGTGTGTGAATGAGGCGAGTTATTTAAAAACAGATAAGAATTCGTCTATTTACCATTTACTCAGTTTAAACTTCAGCAGGTCGTCTGATTGGTTGATTAGATATCTGCAGTAACATCAGTTAATCAGTGTACCTAATAAAGTGTCTGGTAAATTTAGATCTAAGGCTAACTGCACAGCTGATGTCGGAGGGTTACACTGAGTGACTCCTACCTGATAAACGGATCATATCTACAGATTTAAGATAAAGAGAAACAAATATGAAGGACACTAAAGCTGCAGCAAACTGTCACAAACTACATGATAAAAGAAAACAGAATAAATGACCCCAGTTTCATTTCCAATGGTGCTTCATCATGCAGGTGAATTTAGAGCCAACACTTCACTGAGTAAAGAAGCAGAGGAGCAGCTGCTGACGGTCGGCCCGTCTTCATAGCACAGGCTGCTTACTCAGGGTTCAGTAAGGGTTTCACATTATTATGTGAACATTTATGTATCACAAAACTACTCTGTACCACAAAGATTCCTTCTTTGCCACTGTGTCTAAATTCCACAGCCGTCCGCGGGTCGCAGAGGTCTCCTCCTTCTAACACGGACGGTTTCGTAAACGGGATTCGTGAGTTTCACGCGGTTGCCGGTCGGCAGCGTAACAACAACAGCGGCGACTCCAGATAAAGTGCAGAACGAGTGTTTGAACATATTGTTTGAACATATGCCGTTCATCAGAGGGGAACACTGAGCACGTTTTCTATGTAAAACTTTATATTCAGTAACAGTAACAGATTTTTACTTTATGATTTCACATTGATGTTCTCTCTTTTTAATGAATTAATGTTCTTACAGACGAGGGCCGGTACAACAGGTCTGGACGGGTTTTGTCGTTTTCAGGACTCACCAACAGGTGCTGCTGACGAGTGCTGTGATGTGAAACAAACATCTTTGGTATCGTGGGTGCACGTACCTCGACATAATGGCTGCTTCAGTGTTAGACTCGTTTAAGGGCGATAAAGTCGTTGTTAGAAGCTGAATTTGTGAATCACAATAAGTTTGTCAGGATATCAGAGTTTGTTTTACTTTTTATTAGTGCTGTCAGCGTTAATCTCGTTAAAATGACGTTAACGCCATAACAGCATTAACACGGCGAATCTCTGTCAGCAAGTTAGCGTGGGCTGCACGGTGATCCGCTGAGCGCAGTACTTTATATACTTATTCTGTGAGAAACCCGGGATCCACGGCTAAAACACTGAAAGACTTTTGCCTGTCCCGTTTGGATCTTCAGCATCAGAATTGTTGTCTGAAGGCCAAGAAAGATGCCAAGTGGATTTACTTTACCAAGTGGATCATCATGGCCTTGCCATATTGGTCCATTTGATTGACCTTTATTATAATTATGTATTCATTTGATTTGATTTTCGGTTGTTACAGACGGGACAGACATGACTGGGGGATAGGACAGGGAGAAAGAATGAAAGAAAGAGAGGGAGAGAAAGAAAACCAGAGGGGAGAAGAGACGGTGAGAAAGGGGGAAGAAAAAACACAATAAAGTAGCTAACAGTAGATGCTAAATATTACATGTTATTGTGCAGTACGCAAGATCGACAGCACACAATGTGCTTTGAGGTAGCAGCCAAGAAAGGTGTAGTTTGTGTCTGTGCACACCTGTGTGGATCAGCACGCATGAATTCAAAAGGTTTCTCCGTGTAACGATCTGCTAGGGAGTGTGGGGAGCCGTAGCCCCGTCCCCCAGAGCATGAAGCAGGTATAGAGGAGATCCAGGCCCCAGACATCCAGAGGCCCCAGAGTACGAGGACCCGAGGAGGACCACCAACGGGGCAACCGTGCCACCCTCCTGGGAAGAGCTGAGGAGAGCCCCAAATGAGAGGTCACCCAGCAGCCACGGAGCAGAGGCCAGAGGGGGTTGCAGTGACGTGCCCGCCGGCTCTGCTGGCAGCCAGCTGTGCCAGAGAGGACCGAGCCTCAGGCCCAGAGGCCAGAGGGCACCCCAGCCCTCAGGCCAGGCCCCGCCAATCGGCCACCAGGAGTGAGTCGGTACATACATGAGCGCCCAGCCCCGGACACCAAGAACCACCAACACACCAACGTCTGAGGGCATCAGCCACCGTCAGGGAGTGTGGTGAGGGGAGATAGGCCTCCATACCTCGGAGAGCCTGAGATGTTCCCAGAGAGGCGGAGTCTAAGACCCAAGCTGACATATAGACACAGACGAGCAGGCACACGCGGACACAAACGTGCATTCCCACCCCACAACCAAATACTCGGCACTCACCCGACATGGAGACAGACACAAATAGACACTGTACACAATCACACTCCCCACACATACTCTATATCCCAGGTCCAGGTACCCCTGCCCCAGAGGGGCAAACCGTACCCGGACCCAGGAGATGTAACCCTTCTCTCTGGGGTGGAGGCAAGCGGACCCCGTTAACAGAACGGGGGTGAGTGAAGACCCCAAACCTCCCTCCGCCCGCTCATATGTAGTGTTGCTGCGTGCCGTTCTAAAGTGCATTTAAAACACAGGAGGGCATGGTGCTTCCTGCCAGAGAGCAGCACGGCTCCTCCCGAAAACCCTCAGTGTCTATATGCATTTAAAATTGAGGGTAGGGCACCAGCGCCAGAGGTGGGTTTGAATACACAGACCATCCAACGTGCCCGCCCCCAAGGCCCTATATGTGTTGGAAATATTTCTAGAATAATTTCTATAATTGCGTATCCAGATTGATTAATACTGTATATTAGAGCATTAATAGAAGCATTAACATGAGTCACTGCCAAATCTGACGCAAGGCAGTTCAACATGTTTGCGTATTGCATCTAAGTTTTGTTGAGTTTGTAAGTAGGCCACAGTGTGCATTCCCTTTCAGTTATTTCTCTTCTCTGTGTGTTTAACCTGTTTATGTAAGATTAAACAAACTGAAAGTGGGCGACAGCAGCAGTGACAAACAGAAATTTAACGATTAAATGACTCCATGCCAAACTAGATTACCACGCAATGTTGATGACTGCGGCTCCGCTTCCCTATGCATACACCTCTGACTTTTACAACATGACTCATCTGCCGTCCTGTATGCAGGAAAGTACTTATATAATCACCACAGAGACCAGCAGAGCCAGGCTGTCTGTCTGCAGATGCAAGGTGACGTGTGGTAACGAGCTGCAGTGGAAACAGACGAGAGCCGCTGACGAGGTCGCGTCCAGACAACTCAGCAGAAATGAAACGAGCAACGAGCGAGGACCGATCACGACATCAGCACTACGCAAAAGAAAGATATGAATGATGGTACGCAGATACACTTAGAGATATTTAAAACAAAAAAATGTTACTCACTAAGTCTCTGATATGGTACACATGGCTGTGCAAAGTGATGGGACGAGTGTAATGGAGAGCAGGGGAAAGGTACTGGTGCATGTTAGATTTGGAGACATTTACATTTTAATAAAGATATGTGATACTGAGATATTGATCCCAGCCAGTCAATCAGTCAGACTGGGCTGTATGATGATCTCCTGGCTGAGCTGTTATTAGTGGTTAAAAGATTTTTTTCGTAGCAGTGCTAATGTCCGGCTTTGTCCCCTGCATGGGCCGTGCTTATTAGTGCAGGACGCTGGTGTGTGTGTGTTTTAGCACCGGTGTGTAAATGACTAGAAAACAACGAATCACTGGAGAGCTGGGATGAATCTACAAAGAATTACAGCTCCTATAGAAGTTAATATCAACCTGTAGGGCTCAAGCAGATTTTAAAAAAAGTGTATGAAGCAATATTTTGCAAACAACCTGCATGAAAAAAAGTCCAAGCTGAAAAGGTGTTGCTTGTAGCTAATGGCCATTTCAACTGAGCCTCAGCTTTGAGCTACTGAAACTTGACACATTCAAACTAAACACAGTTTTTAACAAACTCAGGGACAGCTTCTGTTAGCCTGTAGAACTGCATTTAAACAACGACACCAGATACCGAAGCAGGAGAACAAAATGAAACTAAGCCTACTGCACATGCACGCCACATTAATGTTAAACCTGCCGTGTTGTTCAACAACAACAAAAATACAGATTCATAATAAAGGCTCTAAAATTATTGCATTGGTTTTATAAAAAAATTAATAACAGGTTTTGTAATTATTTACGATGTAAAATTACTCAAGTTTAGGCGTCGCTGCTTCTTGGTTAAGTTTTGAGAAGAACATGGTTAAAATCAACTTTATCAGTTTTAACAGGCTGCCACATACAGCAGTTTCACAATTATCACCTTTATTATTTGTGCTTTGGAGCAGATCAGCTGTAACTAATAACAGCTGAAGCATGAAAAGCAAACAACTTAGTCAGGAGAGCTCAACGAGCTAAGAGCTATTCAATTCATTTTCATTTATATTGCGCCAAATCACAACAGGCTCAAGGCTATATTGTAAGGTAAAGACCCAACCATAATACAGACTAAACCCCCAACAACTATATGACCCCCTATGAGCAAGCACTTTGGCGACAGTGGGAAGGAAAAACTCTCTTTTAACAGGAAGAAACCTCCGACAGAACCAGGCTCAGAGAGCTTGGGGTGAGGGTCAGGTGGTGAAGATATGACAAAGACATGCTGTGGAAGAGAGCCAGAGATTAAAAATAACAATAAAAAATGCCGCAAGGTCTATTAGCACATAGTGAGTGAAGAAGGTGACTAAAGTACAAATACTTCATGTTTCATGGGAATCCCCCGGCAGCCTACACCTATTGCAGCATAACTAAGGGAGTGGGCTTTTAAATACTCTAGGAACAACAAGTAGGCCTGCAGTGTGAGAGCGAAGTGCTCTAATAGGGTGATATGGTACTACAAGGTCATTAAGATAAGATGGGGCCTGATTATTTAAGACCTTGTATGTGAGGAGCAGGATTTTGAATTCTGGATTTAACAGGAAGCCAATGAAGGGAAGCCAAAACAGGAGAAATCTGCTCTCTCTTTCTAGTCCCTGTCATGACTCTTGCTGCAGCATTCTGGATTAGCTGAAGGCATTTCAGGGAGTTTTTAGGACTTCCTGATAATGATGAATTACAGTCATCCAGCCTGGAAGTAATAAATGCATGAACTAGTTTTTCAGCGTCACTCTGAGACAGGATATTTCTAACTTTAGAGATGTTGCACAAATGGAAGAAAGCAGTCTTACATATTTGTTTAATATGTGCGTTGAAGGACATATCCTGGTCAAAAATGACTCCAAGGTTCCTCACAGCGTTACTGGAGGCCAAGGTAATGCCATCCAGAGTAAGAATCTGGTTAGATACCATATTTCTAAGATTTTCAGGGCCGAGTACAATAACCTCAGTTTGATCTGAATTAAGAAGCAGAAAGTTAGCG
Organism: Neolamprologus brichardi; assembly: GCF_056152115.1. Taxonomy (NCBI): domain Eukaryota; kingdom Metazoa; phylum Chordata; class Actinopteri; order Cichliformes; family Cichlidae; genus Neolamprologus; species Neolamprologus brichardi. The sequence continues at coordinate 33,979,968 of NC_142123.1, forward strand.
GCCATCCAGGTCTTTATGTCTTTAAGACATTCCTGCAGTTTAACTCATTGGTGTGTGTTATCTGGCTTCATGGACAGATAGAGCTGGGTGTCATCTGCATAGCAGTGTAAATGTATGCTATGTCTTCTAATGATGCTGCCTAAGGGAAGCATGTATAATGTAAACAGAATTGGTCCTAGCACTGAACCCTGTGGAACTCCATAATTAACCTCAGTGTGTGAAGAGGACTCTCCATTTACATGCACAAACTGGAGTCTATTAGATAGATATGATACAAACCACTGCAGCACAGTACCTGTAATACCTACAGCATGTTCTAATTGCTCTAATAGGATATTATGGTCGACAGTATCGAACGCTGCACTGAGGTCTAGCAGGAGAAGCACAGAGATGAGTCCACTGTCAGAGGCCATAAGAAGATCATTTGTAACCTTCACTAAAGCTGTTTCTGTGCTGTGATGAGAAGCCAATAGAGTCTAATAACAGATTAAATGCAATGTTGAGGCTGTCATTTTTAGCATCTACATATATGTTAAAATCACCCACAATAATTATTTTATCTGAGCTCAGAACTAAATCAGATAAAAAAGTTTGAGAAATCAGACAGAAACTCTGTGTAAGGCCCAGGTGGATGATAGTTGATAACAAGTAAGACTGGTTTCTGAGTTTTACAGCTGGGGTGGACGAGGCTAAGCATCAGGCTTTCAAATGAATTAAAAGTCTGTCTGGGTCTTTGGTTGATTAATAGGCTGGTGTGAAAAATTGCTGCCACACCTCCCCCTCGGCCTGTGCTTCAAGGTTCTGGTAGTTAGAATGACTCGGGGGTGTTGATTCATTTAAACTAACATGATCATCCTGCTGCAACCAGGTTTCTGTAAGGCAGAGTAAATCAATTTGTTGATCAATTATTAAGTCATGTACTAACAGAGACTTGGAGGAGAGAGACCTAATATTTAATCATCCTGTTTTACTCTTTGGTTCAGATGTGGATACTGTATTGTTCTTTCTTTGTGAATGTTTATGTTTAAGTCATTTTTTGCTGGTTTTAGTTTGTTTTTTGTCTGTTTGGGAGCTGACACAGTCTCTATGGAGATGGGGTTTGGGGGGGGGGGGGGTAACAGGAGGAGATAAGCTACAGAGAGGCGTGTAAGACTGCAACTCTGCTTCCTGGTCCCAACTCTGGGTAGTCAGGGTTGAACGCAGCACAGATAAGATCTTGGAGAAGCTTGAGGCTGCTGTGAGCACTCAGACTAAGATCTCTGAGCGAAAATTGGATAACATCTCGGAGAAGCTCACGGCTCTCCAACAGGAGATTGAGAGACCAGTGTCGGACTGCTAGATCGGCTGTGAAATTGACATGCAGTTGTTCGCATTAAAGGAATACCACCATCATTTCATGCGGCTACCATATCGGCACCAGCTGTGGTCTCAAGGCTGGAGCTGAACATCACCCTGATAACAGACGGTGTTTAGACTGTTCCTCCCTATCCTACGCAAGGCCACCCGGGTCAGCTGGAAGACTGTTTACTTAGCCTGGCAGGGCGAAGGACACTCTTTCAGCTAAACTCAGGACACACACACATACATATTCACTGATACACACTCATCCCCCCTTGAAAACGATGTAGCGGGAGTTCGCTGTTCTCGTCGGCTCTGGTGAGCCTCGACCCCCCGGCTAGCTATCGAGCTGGTGGGTAACAGACGTCTCTGAAAACGTCGGGGCACTTTTGCCAATATGTGATGTCTTGATAAACTAAGCAGACATTTGAAGTTTACACAGCTACATTCTCGCCTGAAAATATCTTAAGAGTTTATTTTGTGAGAGTAATAGGAGTAATATTAAAGCTAAGTAGCTGCCGCCATCGTTGGAAACTGGAATTGGCTGGGTCGCGCAATGAATTCTGTTATAGGTTGGGACACGAAGGATACACCCGACCCATCCTTCAAATCCGGGGACATGAAGGCCACATTTGTCGGAGTCTTCAAATTGGGACAGCTTTCCCTGTGATGTAATGCCTTCAAATGCAGCATCCGAAGGATGTGGCCCCTGAATTGGGAAGCAGCTAACACACTACCAGTCCTTCCTTGCACCATAGGCTATTGACTTGTGACAATGATAGAAGCACAGCAGCTGTTTGTATCACTAGTGAATATTTAATGAGTTAATGGCACTTTAGCAAAAATGTCCAATTAAAAGCAATGAAAGGATCCTTTTCTTGAGCTGGTGCTCATTCCTGAACCACTTTGTATTTTGACAGCCACAGAGCTTTACCATAGCGCTGGTGTCGAACACCAAGAACAACAAAACCTTTCGGACACCCCCCAACCAAATAAAATCGAAAAACAAAACAAAACAGAAAACAAAACAGACAGCTCTGTAGTGGCTCTCCTTCGGGTAGAAACACAAATCTGTTTTTCAAATATTTGCAAATCAGCACCCACTTTGCACTTATGAACAGGATGTACCACTTATCCATTAATTTGAAATAATTTCATAATATATAATAATATATATAACATAATATATAGCCATCAACTAAAAAGAATGAGAAAAATCTAAATGCTGAATATATATTTTTTCCATTGGTCAGCTGTTCATCACAAATTACTGATAATTTAAACCCAGGAGGCCCACCAACAGTCACATCAATTCATGTTTTTTCACTCTGGGAGGTAAAATGAGCAAACTGAGCTTGAGCCCCTTGGTTTTAGACCCATTAGGCGATCAATGTGTGCAAGTCTCACTAAAATCTGGCCGCTCTGGGAGGAGCAGCCATTCTTATGAACTGTGGAGGGACAGACAGGCAGACAATGGACCCCTCACCATCAAAGAAGCTCATCAGTCTTTCAGATGGATGAGCTAAAATCCTAAAATCTAAGCAGCCGATGTAACGTTTAACTGGACAAAATGAAGATTTAAAGTCTGATATTTTTCACGGTGAAGAACAAAGAAAGACAAGTTTCCATAAAGTTCTAACCATCGTACAGAAGAATAATATCTAAGCCTGCAAAACTCATTTCATTTATATTTAACATCCTACAATGATTGTCACCACATCATTCAAGTCAAACTTCATGTGTAGAAACATATTATTAAAATAAAAGTGCTTCGTGGATAATCATCAGGTGATGAGAAGGTTCTACACAGGAAACAGAGTTTTTTTAAGCCTATTATGCTAATATGACTATATTACAACAATAAAACATTACGTATTCCCTCGGGCTAATATTAGCTAAATTAACAAACAACACTAATAAATTCGTACTGGACTGATTTGGGTTAATTGCAGCATATTGTCGTTTAGTGGTAGTGCAGAGTGTCCTAGGTAATAAACTGTTAGAAACATGGCACATTAGAAGTCCTACAGTATCTTATCAAACTTGATATTGTTTCCCTGCACACTGAGAGGACGGGATGTTAGTATCGCTAAGGTTTGATCATTTACCTGTTCTCACCTATTGACTACATGGCACGGTGTTTTACCGACGCAGTTTTCCTCAGTTTCACTGGCAGTTTGCACTCAATGTGATGGAAAGTGCATCATAACCAAGATGAATGAGTTGTAAAGCTGGAGGACTGTCGCTCAGGACGAATCTAAAAAAAGGTGATAAACTGTTGTGGAAAGACATGATCTTTCACATCTCAATAAACATTTTCACAGCTAATTCATTTACAGCGAGAAAAAGTAGGAACACACTGAGAGACAAACAGGAAGTAATCATTTGCATTAAAACTCAATTAAGTGAAACCGTCCAAAATCTCTCTTGTCACTATTCACCATCATTAGTGCACAGCAGGAGGGCGTTTGGTTAAACACTGCATTTAGGAATAATACAGAGGTCCTTTACGTCACTGCAAACCTCACCACATGACCAATTAAGATGAGTTTAGTGTGCACGGGTTGCAACTGCAATTCTGTACTGTATAAAGGCAGAAACCTTCACATTACAAGGCTTTCAGATTAACAATGATTCAAATAATAAATATATGATATACAACGTAGCAAACTGGGCGGTCCTGTGTAATGGGCAGGTATGCCTGTTAATGCTTTTCCGCTTGTATCTGAGTATTATTACAGTGTGTTATTTGTGCTTTGCTTGAGTTAAAGGGGACCTATTATGTCTTATTTACTTCTTTCTGTCATGTACATTAAACATACCCAAGGTTTGAAATGATGAAGTCACCATGTGTACAAAAAATCCCTGTAATCCCTTCTGAGCACTCAGTTTCTGAGCGTTTTACTACTTTTGGGCACAGAAGCCCCGCCCAACTGATGTTCAACACTTTGGCTTATGAGGGGCAGCCAATCAGAAGAGCGTGGAGGAGAGGAGTTAAAGGGGCCGCGCCAAGCAGCAGTACAAGATTAATAAGGGTTATTCTAACCTGTGAATCAGGCAAAGCTACTCTGCAAAAGTCTAAGCAAAATAGGTCCCCTTTAAGGATCTGAGAAGAGTCTGTCAGTAAAGAAAAAACTGCAATCATGCAAAGATGGAAAAAAAAAACACGTGTTTCACAGACAGGCTTTTTACATCTCTGAAAAAATAAAATATCCACCACTTTCATCTGTTCCACAGTTAAATATTAATACGTTTTTAATACTGATAACACCACTGGACTCATGTTGTAAACCTTTGACATCGTGTCAAACGTCGTCGTGCTGCATACAAAACTTTGGATCAAAGCGCATTTTTTTATTGATAAATCAGCTACTACACGGGTGTGACCCCCTCCCACTCAATATGAGTTTACGTACACTGGGAGATTCTCGTTCCAGACTTGGAAAACAAACGTATTGCTTTTTAAATGTATAAACAGCGAAAAGGAGCTACAGACAAAACTGTGGGCAGCTAGCTGTGAAATAAAGATATAGATCGGACTTTACAGCTAAAAGATGACTGGATGAACTCGTCAGAGGATTTGCTCATACAGCATACGGTGTTTTCTGCTCATAAAACATTACATTTGCTCGAGGGTTTGGGTGTCAAAGACGTCTTTTTTTTTTTTTAACTTGGCACTGCGACAGGAGGATAAGACCCCCCCGCTATCAAACTTGGCAATGAGACAGACTTTTCACTTTTTCGTCTTTGATTTTCTTGGCACTGAATCAGAAAAATGTCTTTCTTACTTTCTTTCTTTAGGAAGAGGAAAAAAAACAGGAAGGAGAGGAAAAGAGGAGGAGCTTGAGGGAGTCAAAGCTACACAGTTAAACGCAAAGAGAAGATGGATAAAAGAGTGTACACAAAAAAAGATGAGAGACGACACAAAGGGCTCCACTGTTGCTCCCTTCATCACCGCCTTCATCAGCTTCCTCTCACTCAGAGGGGAAGTCACCGAGTGTGTTTACGTGCACTGTAGTTATTAAGGCAATACTGCGACTCCTGAAACTGTCGCATGAAATCCAATTATTTGAGTTTTTCGTGATCTGAGCAACAGTACATGCAGACCAAGCTTCCCTCCTTTGAAACCAGACATGTCTATTTATGGATTTCTTTTACCTGAGCAAACGTCTTGGCTCAGTGCAGACAGCTAATTAAATGTGACAGCGATGGGACAGCAAAGCTAGCGAAGCAGTAACTGCAGGTTAGGTTTACTGGAGCTAACCGGAGTTGGGTGGAGCCTTATTTGTGGCACCATGACTTGTTCTGCGGTGTACCATATTACCTGTGGATGGCTCAAATGACAATAAAAGCCACTTGATGTCACTTTGATTATAAAGCATGATTTGTATGTATGCACTGCTGATGTCACTGACAAGGCAAGCTAACATAACTTTGATCAACAGTTAGCATGGCGAGCTCACGGTCTTTTACTACCGTTCTTTTATTTATTAGCAAGAAAACCTCCTGTGTTTTGCATTTGGACCCTTTGACGTGATCTGATTTGACTGACTGGTCTCACATGCTCCTTACAGTGAGTGACATTTTAAAACCTTGGCTCCAGGCTCAGATATCTCCTTTCAAAGACCTCTGTAGAGATGGCTCTTATGGCGTCACACTAAGCTAAACAGCTTAGCAGAGCTTGGTCTGCGTGTAGGATCAGATCAGAAGTAGTCATCATATTCGTGAATTAAGAACCCTTTCATTAAGCATATATTGTAGATTGTGGTAACGGCTGCGTGACATCATGAAAATATTGCCTTAAAGCCGATCACCGCCTGTGATCAGAGGACTGATGTGCATGTAAACATACTCCAGATATCACTGATATCATTTATGATCTCTGAGGACTCTTGCAGCTGCTGTGTGCACATCTGTGTGTATGTGTGTGTGTCTCTGTCCAAGTGCACTGTACACATCAGGCACCAGGGTTCTCCCTAAAACTGGATCGCGGGGAGGGGGGAAGCACTTGAAGAGTTTTCAGTCATGATGGCTGCTTCACGTCTTAAGTGGGAAAAAGGGCCAAAAATTACTCTCCTAATACGGCCGTTTTCATACATTTCTCTTCACATGACCTTATACATCAAAGTGCTAAGTCTCAGTTTGGCCTCCTTCAGCTGTCAGACTCCAAAACAAGAGTACAAACTTTCCCTGATGTACGTCGGTACAATTTTATTCGTGCTGCTCACACTCGCTCCGCTGTTAAAAGTGTGTGTCAACAGGATGTTAATGTAAGAAAAGAAGCAGTTATAAGGAGAACCCAGGGTGCAGTATGTAGGCAACAAAACAAAGAGCAAACTCGGGACTCCGGTGGCCGGCCGCTGTGCAACCAGTCGAGCAGCCCGCGTTTACTGAAGAGGAGCTCCGAATGATGTGTGGTTACCTGCCAGAGTGACTCGTACTGTTCACGAACTCGCTAACAAACTATTGGTCCCATAAAGACCCGACGAGTCTTCGTCCTTCGTTCCAAAGAGTTTGGTGTGGTGACAACATGCAACAACCAGAGGCCTGCGTATACAGAGTTGGGACACAGATAGCCCCGCAGCTTGTTGTTGCATTGAGCGCTGTCCAGTCCTCGCCGAACTCTTTATACAGCAGGCTCTCGACGCAGCGTTGCCAGGAAACGGCGGGGTCATGGCTTCATGCTCGGACAGGGAGGATAAACCGTTAAAGTCCCCGTTCTGACCCGAACTAGGAGACGAGGGGAAGAGTTTCCTTTCAGACGGAGGTTAAAAAGCGCCTGACGAGTTTAAAATTATGCACAAAACTGCAGACTCATTGCCGGCGTTCAGCCGAGTCACCCTGTAAAGCAGCTGAAGCAGGTGTGAGCTCTCCAGGTAGGTCAGACTGCAGAGGTGATGATCAGTCCTTGTGGTTTTAAAGCTGCAGAGCAACTTTTACTGTCTGACTCAAGGTGTGTAAGAAAATGTGTTGCCAGATTTAAAAGAAAAGAGATCGGATCAGCAGCAGAGTTGCAAAGACAGCTTCATTGTTTTCTTTTAAAGCTCCAGTTTTCTCCACAAACAGGCTTTTAACGAGGAAGTTTTAAATGAAGGATCGCCGGATTTACTCCATATCTTCTCATTTCACACGTCTCTTTTTTTACTCCACAGTTTTCTTGCTGTTTGGTGGTCAAACGACAAAAGAGGACGAGAGAGAGAGACAGAGAGAGAGACAGCCATGGTGGACGGAGGACAGGGGCTCATAATTACCCCTCAGTTTACCCTGGGACAGTTGTGTGGGGCGGAGCTTTCTCACGGTCGCCCCTGGTTACCTAGATGAGGGGCTACTGCACTCGGAGGCGGGGCAACAGAACTGATGGGCGATGTCATCATCTTCCTCCTCTCTGAGAGACAGACAAACAGACAAGAGAAACAAAAACAGAGAGGAGGAAGAGGAGGAAAAGGATGGAGCAGGGAAAAGCAAAAGGGAAGAATAAAGGATAGAGGAGAGAGTAAGGGATGGAGGAGGAAGGAGAAGAAAAGAGAAAGGCATGGGAAGGAGGAAGAAAGAAAGAAAGGAATTAAGAGAAGAGGAAAGAGAAGGAAGGAGAAGGTGAGAAAAGGATTAGATGGGAGGGGAGACGAGGAGAGAATGATTGAGGACAAAGAAGAAGGAATAAGAAGACAAGAGAGTAGTGAGAGTGGAAGGAGACAAGAAGAGAAAAGGGAATAGAGGACGGGGGGTTGGATCGAGAAAATAAGAAAAAAGGTAGAACAGGAAGAGGAAGGAGGAAGAGGTGAAAATATGATGGGGAAGAGCGGAGGAGAGAGAAGGACGGAGAAAGAAGAGAATCATCAGAAAAGAGGGGATAAAAGCAGAGACTGTGATGGGCTCTGAAGTTCGGACGTGCAGTGCAGCAGATGGCCACCAGATGTCAGTGTTTACACGTGGCTAACTGAAGGACTGACCTTCTGAGTTGAACTTTTTCTCACAGAGGTGAAGCAGCGTTGCCTCGGGACACAATTAATCTCTAATATTACAAACTTTACACAGAGTCAGAAGTGACCAAACTTAGTTCTGAGCCTGCATGTTTTTCCTTAGGGGGAGAGGACAGTGATGGGATGAGGCAAGGATGAAGGTGGGGTGAATGGATGATGTGAGTCGAGGGGTGAGGTGATGAGGAAGTCGAGCCTTTTGGTAATTCTGAGATGGCATCCGGTGAAAAATAAAACACATTAATGCAAATGTAACGCTAGTGGAAAGTACAAATTGGTGCGATAACGGCTGTGATTTTTAAATCAGGGCAGAAATTCATCACTTTGATCCCATTCAGCAGCTTTATGTTCCTCAGTCTCATTTAAATAATCGAGCCTCAGACTGAGGATGGTGATCACAGGAGGTGGAAACAGGAAGAAAGAGCGAGTCCAGATTTCTACACAAACCTTTTAAGTTTCAGAGAAACATTTCAAATATGCAGCAGAAATCAGAGTTATTGTTTAATTCATAAATGTGTGGATAGTTTGTAACTATGCTGCTCTGGTGCCTGTATTTGTGCAGGTTGAAGCCCAGCAGGCTGATGCACACAGTGTACAGAAGTGAATGTGAATTATGCAAATGGTTTAAATCAACCGTGAGACTTTAAAGGGAGTATTTATGTTAGGTTAGGTAATTATGATAAACAGCGGGGCTGCTTTTCTTTCTATGATTCATTCTGACCTAAATTATTTTGTTGCGATGGCAGGACGTCTGTCAGAGACAAACCCACTGTCTATTTACTTACTGAGAAAATCAAGGGGAAAGCACATCTGCCCTCGGTTTACTGTGGATGGTCGACATTAAACTATAAAGTCAACTTGAGATAAACGTGCTCCAATGAACCTTTTTACCAGAATCTGTGTTTGTACAACACGTTCTGCTGAGCACAGCGTTGCATCATGTTTGCAGGCTTTCTGGTGCTGATCCTGCACAGTGACTGTTTCACGCATTTGTTTAATTTAAGGATGTTGAGGATGATGTGGTTTTTGAACAAACTCATTCAGGAGCTTTAGAAATGTTGTCTTAACACCTCCTGACATCTTTACTGCAGAAACGAAGCAGCAGAAGATCCAAATCAAATTAAACACAAATTCTGATCATCAATAATCTTCCATCAAAGCTCAGCTTCTTCTGTCGTTACGACTTAAAAACTGAAGGAAAAACTGTTTCTGTAAGTTCCTGTTTTTTTCTTACTGTCTGTGTGAAAAAAGTTTAAAAGTTTAATCAGGTAAAAAAGTTTTTAATGTGTGAGAACAGCTGATATGTTTGATGATTATTTTTTGTAGTCAGTGTTTGGCTGAAGTGCGGGTGAGGTTTTATAGAGGTGTGCACAACACAGGAGACTGAGGTCAAAGGTCATCACAAAAACCGCTGTTTACTCGTTACTATTACACTCACTATTTCCACATGTTAGCTGGGTTAGGTCAGGGTGGAGACCTGCTTGCTTGTTAGCACGAGATCAAACAGTGTTCAAACATCTTCCACTGAGCCCCCACCTCTGGGTTCAGGACGTAGTAGCTATAAAGGTCAACGTGACTCCGCGGTTCACTAAGAACGGCGTATTCATCGAAGAGGCCGGCTGCTCCACTGTGACTAAGATCAATGTAGGATTTGAGCTTCATTTGTGCTGCATTGAAATCAGAACGGGCTCAACAATGTCGCCTCGTGACTCATTCGTTTTGGGTGTTATTTACTCTCAATTCCAGTTTTGTTTCGGTGGAAAAAATCTCAGCGATTTATGGAATTTTATTTAAAATCACAGGTAAAAAAAAAAAAAAAGATTTTCAAACGTTTTTTGCAAAGAACCCAAAGTTGCTGATTCTGGCCTCACAGTCAAATCTGATGCTTTTAAAAAAAACAGGTTTGTGACAGGAAGTAGGCGGGGTCTCGATTATGAGGTGGATTAAGTGTCAGCCAGTAAGACTTATAGACTCTGTTAAAGCGGCACATCCAACGATACCTGTTTACTGAGGTTTGCTTAAATGCAGCTGCAGAGCGCAGCTTATGCATAATGCATGTCGTTGGGTGTGAAAGCAAGTGTCCGTGTATCTGCGTGCGGCTACGCCTCCATAGAACGCTCTGTGCTGAGCAGCTTGACTGCTAACATGCACAGCGTGGTCGTGTTAACGTGCAGTTTACAGTGACGCCGCTGGAGAATGCAGAGGTCACATGACTTCACGTATGTCAACGGGTGAATCCCTCAGCTCTCGCTCTGTGTGTGCACAACATCCTGTGAAAACCTCCCTGCTGATGACGCATGCTCCCAAAAACCAGACACACACACACACACACACACACACACGCACACGCGCGCACACACACGTACATGCGCGCACACACACACACACACACACACACACACACACACACACACACACGCGCGCGCACACACACACACACACCCACACACACACACACACACACACACACACCCTTCACAGAGTCACTCTGCATCTTTAATGTGAGACTGTAAATGTGCCGTTCTGGCTACGTTTAATTCAAATATTTATCAAATTAAAACCAATAAAAACAACAAAGTAAGAATTTCAGATTTCTTCGATTATGAATATTGTTCCATGATTGATCAGAACAAACAGCTGGTGGTGCTAATTTCTCCTTCTCTTAAACCACCAAAGAAGAAAAAGACTGAGCAGAAGTCTGGCAATAAAACCTCAAAGTTTTCTGTGCTGATGCGAGGACGCCGGCACGCTGCTTCCTGTTCAGACCCGACTCTGACGACCCTTCAGGCCGCGTTCCAGCACCGCTCACAGGATAATCAGGAATTTACTATTACAGTTAAATCGGTTACAGCAGGTGTGTAAATACTTTGCATCTCTCACAGGACGCAAACGAAACAACTGATGTTCACTCGATGATGCTGCGACGTGACGTGAGCCGATTGGAGTTTTTTACATTTTACACGATTAAAACAGAAAATCGAAACTTTGGGATAATTTAGTACACAAGCCAAGAAAAAAATGTAACACCGGCTGAATCATTTCTAATGCAGAAATATTTATTACTTTTATTATATTTAGTTATGTCATATTTTTATTTTATTGCGCTTTTTTCTTTTCCACCACCTTTGTTTTAACCCGCCTCAAATTTAATTACATTTAAATAAATTAAATTTATGAATTTAGGCTAAAAACAGACAAACATAAACATCTATCGTCTCTGACCTGATTTAAGTTCACTGAACAGCTAAAACATCGAGCATCTGTTTCCGTGGCAACAGTAACAGCCTACTGTGATCACGTAGACCCCACACTGATTTTAACTCATGAAATTCTACCACATAAATGAAACCTTTGAGATGCTAAATGAAAAAATGAAACACCGTCTGCGTGGATTAAAAAACGACTTTTTAGAAAAACACGATGCACCACGGCAGCCTGACAGCAGAGGTCAGACGAGGCACGTTGATCAAACCGATCTGATCATACAGGTGTTTTTTTAATCCAATAGGAGAGAAGACGGTGCACATGCTCTGTGATATCCTTTCTATTCTATTACAGCGTTCTTATTTATTACGCGGCTTCTCTTTTGCACCACAGCCGACTGTTAACTGGGTCGGCCATGACTCGACTCAGATCTAATTATCCCAGAGTCTATTCGGGTCGGGTCTGGCTGTACTCGGGTCCCCCTAAGACTAAAACTCCCCGGCGTTTTCCATTTTTGTTAAGTCAGCGAGAAGCAGCCGTGAGGCCATCAGGAGAGTTTCAGAGACCATCCTCCTTTTCCAACATCACAATGACAGGATCTGCATCCAGCTGTTTCTGCCGCTTTTCAGTGGACGACCGATACGTGATAAGTTTGCCACCTGGAGATCAACCGCCTGATTTCCTCTCAGCTCCAGCGTTCAGCTGTCCAGGGAGCTAAAACTCTGCTGGACCGGACATTAAATTATCACCCTGCACACTAATCAAAGTAGTGATAAACGAGACATTCTTAATCACAGGTTAGGGAGTAGTAATTAGCCCGTATGATTACAGTTATGTGATTACTGGTTTGTTTACCAATGGCTGAGCACGAGCCTCTGTTCACTGTGATGATTAAAAGCTCAGAGTGCTTAGGACAACACAAACCTCTGACAGAGCTGACTCTCAGGTGTGCTCTTAAAAACTGCCAGATTCACCAATGATCTTCTTCCATCAGCTCTCTATAAAACAAACAGAAGCTAACATCCAACTTGCATTCTCCGTAATGGCCAGCAGGGGCATGACGGCTGCAGGTGGGAGTCTGACAGACGTCTATGACAAAAACACGGCGCTAATTATAATCTGTGGTCTCAGCTGGAGGTCCTATTAGGGTGGAGCAAAGTACGCGACATCATGTCCGTATTTAAAGACAAAACGAACATTTGAATATTTATTACTTTTAGCAGTTAAAAATCTTTGTCAAACATTACTGAAGCTGCTGTTTTCAGCAGTGATTCATCTACATGCGGAGCTGCAGCTGAAACAAACAAAGCACAAAACCTCGGATGTGTTTAACTGCAACATGTCAGCGCTGATGCTGACAACATACTGAGTTTACATCATGGGGAGAGCAGGAAATAATGAGTGTTTGTGTTTTAATATCAATGATATTTTAGCATTGTGACACATTTTTGTATTGAGTGTGTGTGTTTAGATTATTTACTTTAATCCCACATACTGCATCCTAACGTACAGACATGCATCTAAGTGTAGATAAAGTACCTAAACTAAGGGGATTAATGGGTCTTAACGATACTGAGTGTGTGTGGATGTGATCTGAATAACTTGCTGCTGCTTTAACAAATATCTCAGTTGTTTGTCTTCATCTGCTTGAGACTCGTCCTGATGCAGGAAGCACCACAGAGATGGTTGTTGGTACTCTTGGCGTGTTGTGTGCACCGTGTGAACGTGTTTGCCTCAGGCTGACGTCTACGTGTGAGACTGAATCCTCCTTGATTGACACTAAAGTCTGTGTGAGATAGAAATATGTGAAATTATAACATTAGAAATTTAGATTAGAGATACTTTCACTGCCTGATATTCAAAGTAATTTATGTTGTATGTACTGCTGTACATGTAAGAGTATAAATGCTTTTCATAAATCAGATATTTCTTATTTCAGAGTTTAATTGGTTTGTTTGATTTTCTGATATTACTACACACTCACCTCCTGTATGTTATTATTTTTATTTCACTTGTTATTCTCTGTAAACTTTGTGAAAATGTCAAAAAGAGCCTTTCTGCTGCTGGTGAGTCATTAGCTCTTAAACTGGTCTGTTTATGGTGCTCAGCTTTGAGATGTGATGCTTCAGAGCAGCATGGAGGAGGTGGAGCAGGAGGAGGAGGAGGAGGAGGCAGGTGGGGGGCTGATGAAGGTGATCGAGGAAAAAGAGAGGGATGGCTGATGATGTTTTGGGGAGAAGGTGGATGAGAGGGCAGGAGCGGCTGGAGAGGCTGCTTCACCTTCAGTGCTGCGATGTGTGTGTGAGTGGGGGAGGCTGTTGTACTGTGAGGGGAGGCGAGGGAGCGGGTGAGGCTGAACGTGACGACACGATGCATTTAGCGCGAATTTAAATAATCCAGGCAAACTTTCGTCTTTAGATTTGAAAAACTAAATAATTCAAGGTCGGTTATTCTGGTTCTTTAGGCAGTGAGCGGGCCTGCAGCCACACTGTGCCTTCAGGCAGCAGCACTATGAAGGCAACAATAGCGCTGGATGGACCCTCGATCTTTATCTTGCCGTCATCATGTCGGCTGGGGGCCAATCAAAATGCTAAATTCCCACCTCCTGTGCGCTAAAATTTACAGAGGTGGAAAATCACACCATGCTATAAAATGTGCTTAATTAAAAACAAATGATTTTCATACAACTATGTGATTTTTGCATCCCATCTAGCATTTTTCTGTTACGAATAAAGCCGTTAGAGCCGCAACTAATGATTATTCTATTATCGACCAATCTGCCGCTCACTGTGTCAAGTAACGGATTATTTGTTTCACATCACAATGCCAAAGATGAAATTTCAAACACTTTCAATCCCAGAAGAATACAGGCTGTAATTAGATAAATATAAGAAAGGCTACAAATGCACATTTGAAAGACGGAAACTGGGGAGCAACTGGCAAATCTGTCTGAAAAATGTCATTTGATTATGAAAAGACTAGTTTCTTACGAGTCTTGTTCCGCTCTCACAAAATAAGGGGGAAGGATGATGGATTTGATGGAACATCTGTGCAGACTGGGGTGATGTAGAAGTGCAGAAACAACTGTGAAAATTCGCTCTGAGTGCACGTCAGGTTACTGGCCTCACCGCTGCTGCTGGATGAGCTCTTGGGGTTGGGGGTAAAGAAGCTACCAGGGCAGTGTGGTGGGTGGAGGCAGAGTTGAGAGAGAGTGGGTGGGGAGGCTGGGTGTTGAGGAGGGGGGACTCTGGCCCTTACCTTGCCTGCTCGTGGTGCTTGGCGGGGGGCAGGGCGCAGGGAGGCTTGGGCAGGCGGAGGCGCGCGGGACAGCAGTACTGATGGTAGGTGGCGTGGCTGTTAGGAGGTAGGCTGGAGGAGTAGAGAGAGGAGGAGGAGGAGGAGGTGGAGGAAGGAGTGGTGATGCTAGTAGGGTTGTTGGAGGAACGACAAGAAGTGGTGGTAGTAGAACAGGTGGTGGAGGAGGAATAAGACCTGACAGAAAGAGATAGAGAGAGGCAGAAAGATAGAGAGGTGGGGAGAGGGAGAAAAAAGAGAGAAAAATAAAGTCAAGAGAGAAACAGAGAAAGGTAGACAACAACAACAACAACAACAACAACAACAGACGGGCACAGATAAACAAACACCATTAGCACAGTCAGCATTACAGCACACTATCAGCATTAGCTTAGCACAAAGTATTAATAGCAGCATTAGCAAACTAGTGAGGATAATAATATGGAAGCAAAAAGCACACTTAACTCTATCAGCATTAGCTTAGCGCACAATAATTAACAGCGGCATAGCATTAGCACACACTTACAACTAACATTCTTAGCTTAACATGTTAGCATTGCCTTAGCACACAATATCAATGGCAGCATACAGCAGTTAGTATAGTTTTATAACTAATCATACCAGCATACAGCACTAACATTCAATCACAAGTGTTAGCTTAGCAGTTAGAAGATACACTGTATTAGCTTATGGTTAGCACACAGTCAGTCTCGGCCCGTAACACTAGCGGTTAGCATCAAAGCAGTACATGTAAAGTGTACAGTGAGTCAGGAGAGGGAGGATGATGCACAGATAAAGATAGTCCGCTCTATATTCAGAGGGGAAGAGGACGACCAGTCGTTTCCCTGCTCGATAACTGTTACTGTCGCCTGGCTGCTAATTTCTTGCCAAATGGTAAGCCACGATTTGACTGTTTACTTCATGTTTCCATCAGTAGCAGGTGCAGGTTTAGTGCTCGGTGCAAGGATATGCGTTGTGGACCTCGAGCTCTGAACCTCAAGGAACTTCCTCTAAATGCTTGCTGAACTTTGCAATCTGTCAGTTAACAGTCTGCATGTCCTTGTGTTACAGGTTATGATCTATTATGGTGCGTGGGTGGTTAAAGAGATGACGGAGCATATTTTTCTTTTCCTGCTTTCAAATATTCCTTTTGTCCTGTACATCCACACGAAGGCTTTCAGTGTTTTTTATTATGACTTAAGATGTGGAAAAATATCAAGATTTTAATATGGGTGAATTAAAAATTATGTTTATCAAAACATTTTAATATTATATCATTCTTGTTTGTCTTCCTTACAAGCAGAGAAATCTAGAGAGTCACACTAAATGCATAATCATGACACTAGACCATGTGAAAAATAGGTGTGGAAGCGTTTGGGGACCACACACCACATGTCCACACACTGTGGATAAGTCTGCCCTTTAAACACAGATCTGCTAAAAGAGCCTGTAAAGGCAAAGTGAATTAAATATGAAACATTAAGCAACACGAATTGTGTTTCTTTCAATTTTTTATGAAATTCTGTGTTAAATATTTTTTAAAGGGACAACAGTCTGTCTTTGGACTGTTGCAGCTTGTCATTTGACCATCTGATGGTCATCTCATCTGATGATGAGAAAGAGGAGAAACATTTTGCTGGCGGGAAGAGTTCACCTTTAAATACAAGCTCAACACTTTTAAATGATCCATCTGAACTCAAATCATGAGCCTAAAAAAAGCTGGAAAATAAGTGAACTTCATCTAGAAAGAGCGTTCAAACCAGGTCGCTTCACAGTCACACGGTCGCCATTCATTCCTCTTCTGAATGCAGTTTTTGTGAACTATGTAACTGATGCTAAGTTAATTCTGCAAGCAGACCATCCCCAACATACAGCTAGAGTCATAAAGTGTTTATGTGATCCATCCCATAAACACACTGAGACAACCTCAGTCCACAGAAGGCTTCTCTGAGATACCTGGAACATCTTCTCTGCTAACTACCCTGTATGGCATCGTTTCCACAACACTCTCGTTCTAAATTTAATACCAAGAATTTCCACTGAATTTCCCGGAGGAACCCACCCGAGGGATTAATAAAGTTTCATCTAAGAAGCTTTGATCAGTTCTGAATATTAAACACAACTAGGACAAACATGTTACAAATAGCAAAGACATTTTGATGTTTTTAGTTTTAGCTCACTGGCTAACACGGCTAACATCACGCAGGAATTTTTTTACTTTCCAAAGTTCCAAATGTAACAATTTGTAACAAATGTAACAAATTTGGGGATTTGCTTAAAAACAACATAAACTGCTATAAAAATGATTTACTAATCAGCTAATGAACAATCTAAACAGTGATTGGTTTCCGGGGCTAACAATGATAAAGTGTCACAAAGTACAGGATGTCGTCAGGTTTTGCTCGAGCAAGTTTCAGGGCTGGGAAACTGATGAAAATGTGAAGTGTAGCTCCTCTAAAGGCCACCTGCGCTCCAAAAGTGAATCGACTCATAGCCACAGGCTCCTGTGTTAAAATTGTATTAGCACAAATTATACATGAATTATTTATATATATGTGATTTTTTAAGTAGTGCATCATTGAGGCATAGTTGCTTTGAGAGATAATGATCTACTCTGCTCGAGTCACTCCTCATTTCTTTATATCATATCTATAGTTCTCCAGAGTTCTGTAAGGTTTTTCAGTGTTTTTGGGCAGCTGCTTTTTCACGTCAAATCATTCAAACATAAAAAGGCACCAAACTCTACACATAACAGACAACTTAGCAAAGAATTCATTTAAAATAGTAAATTTGGGCAACAGCAGCCTGTTGCAAAAGCACAGTGTTTGTTCCCATTTATTTAGTTGAATCAATGAAAAATGACAAAGGTAACATGTCTGTAAAGCACGATGGAGGCTCTGTCATGGTTTGGGCTGAACTGTAGCCAGTGGTGTTGGAGAGCTTGTCAAAATTGCTAGAATTATGAACGCGGTACATGATGCAATAGCATCTACAAAGCATCTGGCTTCATTTTTCAGCATGACAATGATCCCAAACACACTGGCAGTGCAGTGAAAGCATCCCAGGACAGAAAACCACAGAGTGGAACGCTATCAGTCAAGGACCGGCCTCCACAGAGCCTCAACATCACTGAAGCTGTGGGAATCATCTTGACACAGAGTGGTACAAAAGTCAGAAACATCCAAAGAAGAGCAATGAAAGTCCTTCGAGAAGCCTGGAGAACCGTTCCTGAAGACAACTCAACGAAAGGACAAGAAAGCTGCCTCAGTCACTTTATGCTGTGCTGAAGGCCAAAGGTCATGACTGTACAAACTCTGCTAATGAAGCATTTTAGCTGCACTTCCACCAATGTTTTGAGAGGTTTAACCTCTTAAGCCCCAAGCCTACCTGATCTCCTGCCTTTTGCCCCCGTATCAGGGAACGTTGGGGCTTAAGAGGTTAAAGAAATCACTGCACCTATTTCCCATCAAAATATAAAGACATGACTCTGACTGAAAACTTTTGCACAGAACCGTGGATAGGGAACAATCCAAGCCTGTCGAGGTCTTCCCTGCATAAAACTCAAGGTTGGGACACGTGTGAGAAGTCAGCGGTTATAAACTCTCCCTTTGTTAAAAATGGAAACTATGAGCTCCCTCCCTGTGTTAGCACATGAACTCTGGGGTTCATGGAGGTTCACCTCTGTAACCTTTGCCTCCCAGCACAGTGAAGATGGCTGCACAGACACCAGAAACACAAAGAGCCCAGTGCAGCACGCTGCAGTTCAGCTCGAGCTGCTGCGTCAACGCTTCACTGAGCTGACGTCGTATTTCTCACATTTCATCCCACTCGCTGTGACAGGGTGACACTTTGCTGGTCTGCTGCACGCTGCACACTCCCTGTCACGCTGTGTAGCTGCAGGCCTGATGTATGCCACGCTGCCTGCAAGCACACGCTGACACAGTGCCGGATGTACAGTGTAAATCCAGGCTGATGTACACATGTGCTCAGTGCAGCGTCCTGGTGACCCTGACATTACATAATGTTACCTGTCAGCGCGTCTCCCTGCTGGCGTTCGCTGCAGTTGGTCTGCATGTTGGAAAAGTACTTGTAATCTGGTTTTCTGGTTTGCTATCCCAGAAAATTTCTACATGTATAGAAACCATGATGATGATTTCTCTTAATGTCCCGGTCTTTCTCCATACTGTGGTATGTAGGACCCAGCACAGAGAGCAGCAGGTGGGAGCTTCACTGAAATGAAGCAGGTCAGTGATTTGGGGGGAAAATCTACCCTTAGACGTAGCGTCAATCTAAATATTTACAGGATCGTCTCTTTTTAAGATTTCTGTCTCAGACAGTTTTATCACAACGAGGCTTTGAAGCATTCAAACCTTCCATCTGTTTCTGATCTCAGATCGTGTGAGGACACTGATGTATGTGTGTGAGTGTACAGGCTCCATACAGAACCCCCCATGACGAGCCTTTTGCAGCACAAACCACTGTTCCTGCAGTCTCTGCTGACAGTCTGCAGCCTCACACAAATGAAAAGTGACGTTATTGTTTACAGCAGAAAAGATAAAATAACAGTCAAGTCTTTTATGAATCACCTCATCTTTCTCCTTCTCTGCCCCCGCCCCCCCCAGTCCACGCAGCAGTGGTATGAGTACGAAGCGAGTGAGCTGCTACCACTGCAGAGTGAGCTGGAGCCATTCATTACCATACTGCTGCCACACTGCAGAGGGCAAGAGACACAGAGACCTACAGAGAGAGAGGGAGGCACTGCAGAGTGTGAGCCGGGTCAGGCTGCTATCACCGTACAGAAGTCAAGGATGGTTCACAGAGAGGATCGGGCATTCGTGGTGGTGGCGCTGAAAATGTGGAACGATCTACTTCTCCACATTAGAAACTGTCACTCTTTTTAAAACCCATTGTGGCGGGGCGTGGCCTGCGGTGCCGTGCAGAGGAGGCGGGCGCACCTGTACGGCATCTGCAATCACGCCCCGCCGACTTAAATATTGTACTGGGTCCTGTGGTGGTTGTTGTTGTGATAATGTTGAGCGGGCAGCGGGAGAGCTGCAGCTCTGTGAGTATTGTGGACAGCAACCGTGTGAGTCAATAAAGTGTCGAAATGCCACTGGGTCTGCCGTGTATGTTTACACCCATCTTAAAACATATTTTTTTACTTTGGCTTTGGATACTGCATGAGAGTTACCAACTCCTTTTATCTTAATCTTCTTTTAATTTTCTTACCTGTGGTTGATGTTACTGTCATTGTTTAACTATTACTTTGTACAGCACAACTCTCTGTTGTTATTAAATGTGCTTTATAAATAAATAAATGAAATGAAATCAGTTGTTTGCTGATCAATAATCCTGCATCACTGTCAAATTAAGTCATTACTAATTACTGCGAACTAATGACGTCATGATGAATGTGACTGCTGCTCATTTCTTTAGCTTTTAGCTGGTGCCAGCAAAGGTCACTAAGGTGAACATGAAGATAATTATATGTGTTTATTTACGATTTGTCTCAAGCATGAGAAATTAAATCTGTTTTTATGATCTTCGAGGCAAACAACTGGAACACTACAGCTAAAAATGTTTTGTTATTTTGTTATTTTCCAACAAGTTGAACAACTCCTGTAAACCGTGTGTTGTCATGGGAACCAACTAACTATTTTTCTTAATAGTAAAAAGCTGCTCTGTGAGCAGTTTTCAGCAGGTCTGCAGAGATTCTTCAAATTCTTCGTTCTGTGTTTAGTGGTGAGAACAAAATTCCTTCACAGGTACAAATCTTTGGTCATTCAGTGACACGCTGAACGCCACACGTGAAATCTGCTTGGTGGTTTCACATACCACAGAAAATCACCTTCGCAGGATGATGAAGTGAGCATCCCACATACTGTTTTACTTTTGGCCATGACACGCTTACCTTCAGGGTCATAATTAACATGAAGACCAAAATAGTTCCAAAGGCCAGATCTGAATGAGGGTGGGGGAGGTTCAATTTGCCATGTTGCAAGGAGCTTAGCTTCTGTTTTGCTAGGTTGCCCTGTGCTCAGTGGATCTGCGCTCGACAGTGCAGCCTAGGCGGAGTAGTCGAGCGCAGATCCACTGAGCGCTCAACACAGACAGCACCGTCAGAAGGAAAGTTGATAAAATAAATTAAATTAAATAAATTATAAATTTTGTATTGTTCGATACATATGTGTACTGAACCGAAAGCACTGTATCGAACGGTTCAATATCGATACCAGTATTGTTGCACCCCTAATATATATATATATATATATATATGTCTAATATTAAAATTTGTTTGAAGATCTGAAACAAAAAGCTAAGAAATCAGGAAGACAGCACATACTTTTCCCCAGGTCTGTTCAGTATTAGTTAAACTGATGTTTCAGCCACTCAGTTCATTTCTCTAGTAATCACGAGGGGATAAAGCAGTGACGTAAACACAAAGCAGTGACACAGCTTCATGTTGCTGGGAGACAAAATGTCAACTCTATTGTACGCCACTCAGTAGATATGAGAAGCCCAGCGTATAACCTCCTGACAGTGGTACAAAGACTGTTTCAGCTCGTCCACATGGTATTAGCAGTCATTACCAACCACATTACACAGAGAGAGAAACGGGCAGATAGACAGACTTTAGAAAGCACAGTTTTAACAGCTGTTATGTAAGCGTCAAAATCTGAATAATTATGTTCAGTGAGCGAGTGTGTGCAGCCAGGAGCGTGCAATTTCAAAATGTCAAAGGGCTCATGTGAGTGTGGAATAGGGCACTCAGCATGTGCAAGTGGAAAGGTGTGTGTGTGTGTGAGGGGGAGGGGGGGGGACTGAGTCATGTAAGGTGACAGATGTGGAAATTGCCTGGTCACAGAAATGTAGTGACACCAGGATCATTGTGCAGGAGAGACTCCGAGACGTGGAAGAGACTCAGACGTCTGATGCAGAGGCATCGATGTTACGAACAAAAACAAGCGTGTGTGTTTTCACTAGAAAATACTGCTCACTTTATCCGTAAGGTCCAGTTTAGAGAAGAAGACAGGATAAAGCAGGGTACTAATTAGGCTGTGGTGACCATGTGAATGACTAGTTGGTGATGGATGACAATGCAGTGCTTGGATCAGCTGCTTGGTCACGACTTCTGGTTTCCAAAACCAAAATGATATCAGCAAAATGTACAACGCAAGGCTTTAAAAAATGTAAAAACATCATGTGAAAATACTAAGTACATCCAGGAAACTGTGTTGAAACACCTTTAGCAGTAATTCAATTCAGTTTAATTCAGCTGCAAAACAAGCCGAAGGATGAGCATCGCTGTGCTGACAGCTGCTACGAGGTGTCTGTGCTGATTCGCCGCGTTTGGTTTTCACCCAACATGGTGCCGGGTGTTCTGGCCAAACACCTCCACGTTGGTCTCATCTGTTCAAAGGACATTGTTCCAGATATCTTACGGTTTGTTCAGAAGCATCTCTGCAAAGCTGTGCTGTCACGTTCTTTTTATAGCTGAGATTTTCTCCTGGCAAACAATCATTCGTGTTCATTTTTTAACATGCTAACTGAGGCCTGTAGCATCTGAGATGGAGCTCTTGAGTTTTTTCCAGTTTCTCCAAGCAGCCTTCCAATCCTTAGAAAATTGTGTATTTTGTTAGCACACACCAGATCAGTAAACTACCAAATCATCTGTTGTTACATTTGCTGAAAGTTTGGTTAGCAGGACCCGGCTGGTACGACCATTTTAACTACTCGATGCACTGAGGGCATAAAAATCCTGTAAAAACTTTCTTTTTCACACGACTGTGGTGACGTTCTGTGTACAGCCTCACCTGCCTGACAGAAAACTCTTTGCAGTGATCAGTGAACCAAACTCAGTATGCCCGGAGAACACGACGGCCCGTGGGGTTTACACAAGTCCCACTGGGTCTCTTAAGCAGATGTGCAGCTAGACTTGTTCACACTGTTTCACTGTCACATCACGCCATGACACAGCTGATGAATTCCCTCTGAAGGATTAGATGGGAAAATCATTTATTCCAGCAAAAACAACAGAAAGACCTGAACCACCAATGTCTTATTAACAATGATACTTAGTGCAGTGTAACAGCAGTAAACTTTGGTACTACTTCATCTTTAATGTGCATCTTAAATGTATTTCATACAAACTGCTGCCAGCAATGTGTCATTTAAAAAATGTTCTTAACACACATATGAGCAAACGAGAAAACTGAGTCAGTCAGTCACAAGTCAGTTTATAAGACAGGTGATAAAATCATGCTGAAAACAGCGGCTGCACCATGTCAAGCTACAGTCTGAGCTTTGTGTCGTCATTACTCAGTTAAGCAGAACAAAGCATTAAATTTAAATCAGAAACATTTTCTTGTTACAAGTAACGCTGCTATCTTTATGCTCATTGGCCATTACTTTTTATCACAGAGTTAAATACATGAAGGAGGCCATCACAAGGCCACACACACACACACACACACACACACACGTGTGTATTTATATCCTTGTGGGGACATCTCATTGACATAATGCTTTCCCTAGCTGCTTACCCTAACCATTAAAAATGAATGCCTAACCCTGACCCTGACCCTAACCATAACCTAACTGTAACCCTGACACTAAAACCACATTTTGATGACCTGGATTTTGGTCCCCACGAGGGCTGTTTGTCCCCACAAGTATAGTAAATTACCAATTTTTGGTTCCCATGAAGATGTTAATACCCGTCCACCCTTGACCTTATTATCACTCACACAGCTTGTCTTTTCGCCTTCCTGTTTTGTTCTTCATCTGCCATCAGTTCTAAATGTTATTTTTACACCTTCAGACATCAGTTTATCTGAAACATGTTGCTGGCATCAAAACAGAATATGAATGTTTTTAAAAGGGTCTCTATTAAACATCTAAAGTTTTTAAATAAAAAGCTTTAGATTATCTGCTTCTAGTTTTATTTACAGTGTTTTTTAAAGCAGTTGTATTTGGATGAAGGACTTTGCATTGAATAAATTGATGTTCTACAATAGAGAATAATTTTTTTGAACCACCACCACAAACACACATGGCACGCTCTTGGGTCACTCCTGAACTGATCCAGCCCTGCGCTGTGGACACTGTGGACCAAACCTGCTGTTTAGTCTCTGGCTCGTAGACGCAGCTCTCGTCCTCCGAGATCCTCCGTGTGGACGTTGGTCAGTTTGAAACAGAAGTTGATGTTTGAGTTCAAGTTTTGAATTTCAGGGTGAAATCACAAACACGAGCGGTCTGAATACGACTTTCAGCTCCAAGCAGACGAGCTTGACGGCAGAACGGCCATATTTGAATCAGGCATGTTTTTGTTGCTTTTCTCTGGTGGAGTGACAGAATTTTATGATCATTGGGTATAAATAGGTGAAAATCTAGATCCAAAAGGAGAGCGAGGACTCGTCCCATCATTACCCATCATGCCTCCTGTCTGTCCTCGGCCCGCTCTGTCAGATTAAAGCCCGCTCTAATCTGATTAGAATCTCATTAGCTCATCTAACGGCGGCCTGTCGCCGAGTCACTGCCACATGTCAAACAGCCTGTCATAACACACACACACACACACACACACACACACACACACACACACACACACACACACACACACACGCAGGGACTCAGCCGTTAGTGTGTATTATCGTGTGTGTGTGTTACTCCGTCTTCAGTCATCAACATATGAAGGCCTTGACTTAAAGTAGTCCAACACAAACATTTAGGATCGTCATGCTTTACACACTGAAGCCAGTTTTCCACACTGAGTGGAATACACGATTAGAGATGTTCACATTCAGAATTTAATCGTGTAATCGAATTTAACTGAGGCCTTTATGCCACGTGTCATGAGATGCTGTGTTTAAGATGAACATGCACCACTGGAACAACATATGTATGACACAAAAGACAAACACAATCTGCCTTTAACAGTTTCATATTTCTATCAGAAGTATTGTAGAAGGGTCACTGAACAAATCCTGCAAGGATTCCTGCTGCACTGACTCTGCCCGCAAACAGCCAAACAACAGCTGAAAGCAGCCAATCATGCTGCTGCGTTGACATGTGAGCAGTTTCAGCTGTGTGGTGGCAGACAGATCTACTTTTTGCTGATAAAGGCGCAGGTAAGATGTACTTATCATTTTTCATTCCCCACTAAAACCCAAATGTGAACAGGCATGGCTGTTCAGTGCCAGAGATGCTGAACTCACCAGTCCTCACCTGCGAGGTGGAGCAAAATCACAGCAAAACTTTCTTGCACAACTTCACCTACTTCCAAGGTGCATGGAGAGGATGAGAAACTCACAACGCAGGAACTCCAGCAACACTTAAAGTAGAGAGGAACAACTTTATTAACTGACCAACGTATTTCGGGCTTGTGGCCACGACCCTGATGAAGGCCAGAAGCCAAAACATGTAGGTGACTTAATAAAGGAGTAAATGGAGCCCCAATGACATGAAACTGTATGAATGTGGAGTAAAACATGCTTTGCAGAACACTTATGAAAACCTATTTGGTGCAAAGTTGCCTTATATTTTACACGTTAGCCACTGTTAGCTGCTGTTAGCTGCTGTTAGCCGCTGTCAGCTGCTGTTAGCCAGTGTCAGCCACTGTTAGCCGCTGTTAGCCAGTGTCAGCCACTGTTAGCCGCTGTTAGCCAGTGTTAGCTGCTGTTAGCCAGTGTCAGTTGCTGTTAGCCAGTGTCAGTCGCTGTTAGCCGCTGTTAGCCAGTGTTAGCTGCTGTTAGCCAGTGTCAGCCGCTGTTAGCCGCTGTTAGCCAGTGTCAGCCGCTGTTAGGTGGCATCAGTGAAACTTTCTGTGAAGTGGCTCTAACACTGATGACTCTGATGCGAATAATTTCTCATACGATGTCAGAATGCCATCAAACTTTATCAGAGGGATACTCTAGTCAAACATTAGCTGGCATAGTGTTAGCTTTTTACCAGCTGTTGTTATTGTGTAGCCTGCTCTGCTCACAATAAGTAACTGCAACAGTACTGGGAGTAAAAATCATGTTAATGCATCATGTGTTAGAGCTCTGACTTCAGTTCAGGAGATGAAGCTTGAGGTGAGGAGGAAGAATTTGAAGTTTTATCCAGATGCTGGTTATTTTATCTCTTTCCTTCACATTTTTTCTTATTTGGTGAAGAGGACTTCTTCTCAGATAATAAATCAGAGGTACGATCCTTCGTATTTTGAGTGTGAAGGTGTAGACACAAATTAATATTTGCCTACATGTTCTCTTTTTCTCCACCTTTAGCGTACTACACATGTGGCGGGCCACATACAAAAAAATGTAATAAGGCATTTTCATAAAATCATTTAATTAAATGACTGTCTGCACCTTTGAATAAAGAAAAAGATTGTCAGCCTGACAGAATCAGGAAAAGGGGCAGTTTGTCATCACACACAGGTCTCCCCCATCAAAGAGGTCGCTAACCTCAGTGGGAAGTTAAAAACCTACTTATATCACATCACATGGAAAGTATGTCTCAGCTCCAACGATGCCACCGCAACATGCAGCCAGCGTGTCTGGCCAATTAACAGTCAGTGAGAGGTGTGAAAGCGGTCCTGAGAGCTCACATGAAGGACGCAGGAAGAGATAAGTGACTTTAACTGACATCAGTTAATGGTACGATTAAACGTGGTTACTACGTGGTAACGTTGTTTCCCCTCTCAGACGTTTGGGTGAATGAGGTGCTCAGTTAGACCAGAAAACTCCATATAATCTACAGTTGCCGCTTGCTAACCAAGCTAGCCAGCTGACACTGACTAGCTTTTCACCCACTCATCCAAATATGGTCATTTCTGGCTTCGATACACCCCTATAGCAGCTCACCAGTGAGTCACATCATGGTGGCTGTGTCCATCTGTTATGTATTCTGTGGCTCTGTAATATTTGTTTTGTCTCTCGATTAAATTTTCAGCTTTCAGCCTTTAGGATTTCCATGAATTTACATTTCAGTGATAGGAGTTACATTGGGTCATCTGAAGAGGAAATAAGAGTCGACTAAATGTGGCAAACACTTCATTTCAGACATTTAAATCCTATTTATTTAAACTGACAGCCTTGGTAATGAAGTATTAGCAGACTTTTTATCGTCCATCTTCAAGGTGGGATTCAATGAACACCATAAATTCTAATTTACATCTTTAATCTAACTCATGATGTTCACCACGAAGGAGCAGTGATGAGGAAAAGGAGGTACAGGGTCATCTTTGGACTGTCTGACTGCAGCGGGCTGTAGGCAGGTTAGTGAGCAGGCAAACACAGTGTGTATGATTAATGTGTATGAGACACAAGATAGTCTAAGAATAACCACACAGCCAATCGGATCATATGGTTTTCTGGCCAACACTTCCTATCACTAGGGTGAAGGGAGTCCTGCAGCCTGTAGGGGGAACTAGAGGGGTGAAAGAGTTCTCACACGGCTTTCTTTCTGATGATGGCGTGTTTCTGTGTCACGCTTTAAACACACACTAGTTGCTTCAGTTTTTGTGGCGTGCTCTGCACAGGCTGCGTCTGTCACCACGTCCTGACCTTTAACCCCTAATCTGCAGGATCCATGATAGAAACAAGAGAGCCAAAAAAAGATGGATGAACAAACGCTCAGAGTGAGAGAGGCTGCGTTTCAGCTTCAGCAGCTCCTGAAAGGAGGCCATGCCAATAGTGTTGTTAAGGGCAACCATTGCAAATGAAGAAACATGTTGTCACGGTAACAAAGACTGCGTGTGTAAGTGAGTGTGCGTGTTTTAAATAGATTCTCCACTGCTGCTGCTCACAGTTGATTTACTGTTTCCAAAGGGTCACGTCTGTAAGTCCACACACGCACACGCACACACACGCACACACACACACACGCACACACACACACGCACACACACACACGCACACACACACGCACACACTCTGTTTAAAGATGCTGTAGCATTCAACTTAAGGCCATTGCTAAACCAAAGGAGGGAAAAAAATCATCAGTCATCATTCTGTGTAAAACCAAAAGCTAAACTGACGTGAAGTCTAGTGAGGTAGAATAAAAGTTAAGCACTCTGGATTAAAATCAAGAGGAGGAGCGATCTCATTCCATAATTTGAGCAAAGATCATTTTTGCAGCAGTTTCGCCTGCGTGGTGGCAGACTCTCTGTACATGTTGCCATAGTAATGATGTACGTAAGGATGTGAAAAGTGTGGCAGTTGTTCAGTGTTCTGGTGAGAGGAGACTTTGATCTTTACGGCACCTTGGACTGAACCATTAACCTTATCCCTGTGAGATGTTGGACATGCATGAAAAAATAATAAAAGTTTAATTTTAAATCAGCCAGAGAACCACATCTTACCATCAGGCTGCCATGACAGTAATAATGTAACTCCTGGGACCAATAACTCATAAAGGGTTTTAGAGCACCAACGGTTCGTCCTTCCAGTCACATTGTTCAGGCAGAAATAAACACTACGATGAGCCGCGCTCCAGCCTGGACGACTGGTCCAAGCAACGTGCTTCCTTGAATGAAAAAAATAAAAACATTTTTTGGTGGATGTAACAGTTTTTTCCTCAAATTTCCAGTGTTTTCTTTTTACTTGTTAAACTGGCTAAATCAGCTTTTCACACATGGGACGCCCCAGCAGCAAATACCCAGGCTGCTTTATTGTAGGTCTGTGTGCTGTACGACGAGAAGACAAAGCCACAGCTCTCAGGTGCTTTCTTTCTCCCTCTACAGTGACCTTACCGCCTAACTTTTGTCTATACATCCTGTGCCAGCAGACACCTCTGCATACACGCACACACACAGTCGGACTCCAGGGTGTTGTCCTGCGGCTCGGCTCTGAGAGGTAATTCATCACCTTTCTATTCATATCAGCCAGCCCAGTTTCCCCTGCAGCGTACCCACACACACATTTACTTACACTTAGGGCACGCACACATCGTGACACAGTGGCAACACAGGCCTGAGTGCTAACACACACACACACACACACACACAGGTGCATGGCAGGCCGCTGATATTTAAGTACTGTGCACCTCCATTCAACAAGCCTGCGGCACTCAGTGCTGCTGAAGCTTCTTAGCTCACACACATGGACACATGGACACATGGACACACACACACACGGACACACACACACACAGCAGCTGCAAATGTCAAGCCCCGGGATGAACAGGAGCAGATAGTGTAGCTCACACTCACCACTCAGTTGTGCCAACTCTGTTCCTCCCCAGAGTTTCTACAGAGTTTTAAAGGGTCACCGAAATCACACGAAACAAGCATCCCCAGGTTCTTTTGGCAGGAGCAAAAAACAAATCACATCTAAATATAAACCTGCACAAATGTGGACCATATTCCTTCCTAATAGAGCAACACCATGCAGCACTTATTTTACTGCAGTACAAAAAACACGAGTGATGCAGCCTGTAGGGGGTGCACTTCTCTGTGATGCTCTGAGCTTCTAACTGCTGATCTACTTTGCAGTTATATTTTGCACTACCCTACATATACTGTACTCCTTCTATTCTCACATAGAGGAGTGAGGAATACTCAACTCTGCTGCTGCAGTGACCCAGTTTTCCTGCAGAAAAGATTCAAGTCTTATTTGAATCTAATTATACAATAAAGTTTGGTTGCACGTCATTTTCATCTGGAATCCTGTCAGTAGTTTTGGGACGGGCTCAGTAACAGTTTCTCTGACACACTCAGATAAACTTGTTGGGGTTTCCTCCGTGCTACTGTACGATGTAAACCTTCCAAGGTCAAGTCCTCTGTGATGACACAGACATGCGAGAGCGGTCGAGTCAGACACGCCATGAAAAGGAGGAGGTGGGGTGGGGGTGGGCTGCAAAGTGGTTTGCCATAGCTGTGTTGTGAAAGTAAAGAGGCTACAGCAGCTTAACGTGTGACCTGTGTGAGACATGTGGAGGTGTGGACAGGTATCACCTGAGCATCAGCTGATGTGTGATCTCACCTTGACTGTCACTAATTGTCAGGTAGTTAGATCAGATTGAGCTCGACTCAGCACCGTGAGACACCAACTGAAGCAGAATCTTCAAACGTGGCTGTGAAACAATCAAAACAAATCTTTTACATGACCTAATTAAAACGTAAAAGTTGAAAGAATAATGTGAAGTGACGAAGGCATCACACAGGAAGTGACCCGCTAAAGTCTGCAAACATTTATGAAATGTGTTAATCAATATATTCATAAAATGTTCAGCCTACAATGTAACTCATATTGCAGTGATGCAAAACAACATTATTGTGATTTTTTTAGGTTATCATGAGCTACAGTTACTTTACAGTATTTTAATGTAACTGTAAACACCACATGGCCATGTGACCGACTGCAGGTAAACTCTGCAGTGATGTTTTCATTGGCACTCTGGCTAAATGAAAAAAGTGGAAGGTTTCTTCGTATGCTTAGGTGCTCTCTATCTAACATTCACACACTGATGACTGCACTGGCCAATCACAGTTCAGCATCTTGCTCAAGAATACTTTGGCACACAGACTGGTACTCTGGAGAGATCAAACCACCAACCTTCCATATGATAGAGGACCTGGGCCTGCTTCACCTCCTGTGTGAAGAACCGATCTGTCTTTGTGCATAAACTGTGACTGAAAACAAGGGTAAAAGTGAAACACGGCCTGGATGACACTCAGACTTCAGTTAGTGTCTTAAATGTTGAGCGAGTTGGTGCCATCTCGCTCCAAATGCTGGTTTTGTAGCCTTTGAAAGGCTCGAACAGCTGTGTGTGTTTCTGAACGCTTGCTTGGCTCATTGGCTGCAATCTTTTAGTTGTTGGACTTGCTAGTATTCAAACAGCTGTGTGCACGTGCTGTATCTGACCAATGAAGCGTCTTATCCAAAATCTTATAGAATTCAATAATGAACAATTCAAAACCCCAGGACTTCAGGTCTCTCTTTTTTCCTCCATGTACAGCAGCAGGGCTGAGATCACCTCGCCTCCCCTTCGGTTCGGTTGCTGTTCAAATAAGTGTTTGAATGCTATAATGATGACATAGAGCTCTCCTAAATCAGACAATAGGCGGCTTCAAATCAGGTCTCAATCTTCACGTATGAGACATGTAAGGCTGAACCTATTCACCGGTTTAAAAGTCACGGGCATTTTAAAGACACTGTTTTTTTGGGTTGAATGTAACTGGTATGCAGTATTAATAATAGTAATCTGATAATAATGTCAGTGAATCTTTAATTGATCTGAATCACAGGAACATGAGTCACATTTTGTAGAAAATCAAGGTTCTGTTTAGTCTCGTGACTCGATTATGAAGTTGTACATCAGTGCAGCACATTGAGGTCCATTAAACAGCCAGGGACTGCAGTTCATTTAAAGCCCTCCTGCTCATGAAGAACACAGGTTTCAGCTGTCATGGCCAGAAGAGTTTAACAACCTTTAAACGTGACATTAAAACAGCTTCTTGCTGTTAAACTTGTTCTGACAGTAGAAAGTCTAACCTCAGCCTAAAACACCACAGACTGGGTGTGATTCCCACTCGTGCGCTCTCTGTCAGCACACATGCACCATCCAAAAGGCAACAAGATGGGGCCCACAGGCATTCTGGGAAACGTAGGAAACCAACGAGGTACAGGCGCAAAAACGACACCCGAGAAGTTTGTGGAAGAGCAAACGCGCTCTCTCACAGACTGAACAAAACCAAGAGAGACTGCTGGCAGCTTCTTTCCCAGCATGCAGTGCGTGCGTCCTCTCGGGTTTTGCAGCAGCGTGGATGGATTACTGGCGATGTCATCAGACTGAGACGCACAGCAGCAGACATTTTCTACCAGTGACAATGAAGATACGGCACCGCTGGCCTCAAAATGCACACAAACGCACACCCATATGGACACACTGCAGGGCCTCTACTGTACCAAGCCTGCTTTACTTCTCATGTCATCATGTCTCACCCAGACCAGACAAGGAGACACTGGAACAAATCTTTTTTTTGGTTAAAGAGGAATTTCAGTCATTAGTAGATCAGCTGCAAATGTGGAGCACTGAAAACGCCCAGATTCACAGAAAACATCAAAGGAAACTACAGCAGACGCCTGCCGCCTCCTTCAGTCTGAAACAAGCTTCCCTCTTTAAAATAATCCTCCCTTTAGACTAGCTTTCTTCTAATCGCCCGTCCCTTGCAAAAGAAGATACATGGGTGGGGCTTCTGTACTTCCTGTGTGCCTCAGATGCCCATATATAGATGATCACTTATCACGAAAATAAACTGTCTGAAACTGAGCACTTAGTGCTGTCTGGGCTTTTAGGGATTACTATATTATTAATATTTGAAACATGGGGCGCTTAATAAAAACATTCTCTACTGTAACAGTAACAAAAGCGTGACAGTGTCAATCAGGGAACCACTGATCTGGTTTGGTGCGTCTGGTGAGCAGTCAGAAGCAGGTTACAAACATACCTGTTCACATTCGCAGTTTGACCTTTTGAGGATTAAACGTTGTTACTAAATTTATCCTGTTTGATTTTTGTGTACAGCTTTGTCATAATGTTAATCTTAATGTTGGAGTTCTTCAGTTGTGACCAAAATGTGTTTTGAAGTCAGAGCGACGTTTAAGGATGAAAATCAGACCCGTTGATCCTTCAGTCCAACTTAACTTGTGCTTCAAATTACAAGAACCCTTCAGGCAGTTCAAACATCACGCCTGTCATGAATGGGGACGTAAAACTTTTGTAAAATAAGATCTGACCAAATCTTCACTCACGCTGAATGATTTTCTTGTTTGACGCTAACCACACGTGAGCTGGTGGATGGCCTTTTTCCTTCTGTCACCCCAACCAATCACAGCAGATGGCCCCGCCCCTCCCTGAGCCTGGTTCTGTCGGAGGTTTCTTCCTGTTAAAAGGGAGTTTTTTCTTCCCACTGTCGCCAAAGTGCTGCTCATAGGGGGTCATATGATTGTTCGGTTTTTCTCTGTATCTATTACTGTAGGATCTACTGTACAATTTAAAGTGTCTTGAGGCGACTTTTCTGTGATTTGGCGCTGTAGAAATCAAATTGAATTGAATTGGTCTAACTGCTGTATGATCGCCATCTACCCCAACTACCCCCGCCCAGCTCCTGTGCAGTCCATAAAAAGTATTCACACAGTGATGCAAGTATGTGTTAAAACATTAGTTCAAAGAAATCATTTATGCTCTCTGGCGGTACACTTGAAGAACACAACAAGGGAAATTTAGGTTTTCAACGATTTATTCAATCATCCAAACATTATTCCATCTGAAAAGTAAATTAATAAGCTAGCAATGCTCCCTTTGAGCTCATTAAAACTTTAGACCTTTATGCAGACTTGTATGAACAAATCTGTTTCTTTCAAAGCTGACGTGAGCATTGCACACAATGTGCACACTCAAAGGCGTCATATATGCATCCATTAAAATCAAAGAAAAGTTCAAAGTTCCCTAACATCGTATCCCTAAATTCCAGAATTCTTCAAAATTGTGCACTTGATTACATTTTAGTCCATGGCAACAACTGTGCTCAGGAATTATTTCCTGTTATAGGAAAACCTAAAGTTACTCAGGCAGCACAGCACGCAGCTAGCATGCTTCTGTTTGAGTGCATCAGCTGGTTGTTTCAGAAGCACCAAACGTTTGCTTTTGAAATATGTTTTTAAAGAGTTAACTGTTTTTGGTCGTTGATGAAAAGTATTTATTCCTGCTGTGACAAAGAGAAGAAAGGAAAAGTATCATGGCAGGAAAAAAATAGATGGATGAACTCCACACAAACATGAGAGGAAGAGTTGACCTGCACACAGGAAGACCTCGGCGGTCCAGAATCATCAGGTCTGACTCTCCATCAGCTTAAGCACCGCCTGTACGCACAGAGTAAATCTGCAGCAATAAGTGTGTCGACCGGCTGACCGCACAGTCTGAATGTCTGCAGCCTCGCCTTTGAGCAGAGAGCCTGACAGACGTGCTGTAAAATAAAAGTCACATCTTTACATCAGCTGGCTGCCAGAGTCTTCCCTGTACCATCTGCGTCCTGTGAGATCTGCTGCCAGAAATCAGTGTTTACAACGAGACTTCGCCCACAGATGAATGTGCTTTTACTGAAGAGCACATCAGATTATTTCACACTCAGGTGAGGAACAGACGGGCCTTGGTGGGAACAGGACCTTTTATTTTGAAATTTGACTCTCTCCTTTCACGTCTTCTGGATACCGAGCTGTTGCCATGACAATGCAGCACTGGACCCCCTCCACCCCACCTTCCCCAGCAGCAGCAGCAGCAGCAGCAGCTCCATGTCTGATTTCCATGTTTCCAAATATAACAGACAGATGGGCTGACGGAGGGAGGGAGAAACAAGACGCTGTGAGCGCTTTGTGAACAGATGCCGTGTGCGTGTCAACGTCCAGGTCAGCTGATGAATGATTACACCATAAATCACCACGAATGATGTCATCTCACTCCTGTCTCTCTCATACACACAGGCTCTAATTAGACTGCGTAAGGTGCAGACTACGGCGAGCCAGAGGGGACAAGTGTTTGGCGTTAAGAGATTTTGAGTTTCCGCGAGTTCCTGCACTTAAACTGGGACTGAAAGTGCTTTAATAAATGATGTGATGCAATTAAAAGTAATTTCGAACTATAAAAAGATGACTTTTGATGAAATGCAGAAATGTTTTTAATAAAATGTGTCCTAAAGAGACAGAACAGGGCGATAAAACAAGACGCTCAATATTTAACCCTTACAATCCTGTCATTTTAGTTCAGTTTTTGCTTTCTGTTTCATCCTTTTACATATATTATTGTGATGACACAATAATATATACAAACAACTGAAGGGAAGAAAATCAGTGGATGGAAGATGGTGTCAGATCTACAGTCCTAAAAAAATGAGGAGATTTGCTGAGTTTTGTTTCTGATCATCGTTTCTGTGGAGCAACAGAATCAAAGATCAGGATCAGGTTTGTACAGCCAAGGACTTTGGTCAGTGTTTGATTTAATTATTGGCAGCTAGTCGTTCCTCAGACTGTCTGGCTTTTTCTCCAGATGGTCAGCGTCTCCCTCGACTCTTTCAAATGAACCTTGGAATAAAATAAAGACAACATCGTTTTTCACTTTACAGGTTGTTGTTTCACAGCGCACTAAGAGTCGAGTGGAACTAGCTCGGCCAGTAAACCTACAGTCGTACAGTCGTGTGAAAAAGACGTTTTTCACTGAATTCTGTGAAAAAACAAAAACGCCCCAAAAATACTCGAATATGACACGAATGATGAATCATGAGGTCGTCTTAGTTTCTTTTATGTGATCACAGATCGTATGTCTTTGAAAAGTGTTTTAACCAACCACACTTACATGGTAACCCCCCCCACCCCACAGCGCTGTATCTACACTCATGCCTGCCTGACACACGCTAAACAACCGATCGATCAAGAAGCCGATCTATTGCCTCGATCGGCTCTAACATATTGATCCAGACAAGTTTAACGCTCTGCCTGAAGGTGTGATTCATCTGTAGGGGAGTGAAAGACAAAACACAGCAGAGTGCCTGTTATTTAAAAAAAACACAGTTCCTTAAAAGCTGGAAGAACCAAAATCACTCCAGATGATCAGCGATGATACACGGAGGCTTCTCACATTGTCATAAAAGCCATTTCACAACTTTTCCTATAACAGGATTTTTAGCTCCACTGTTGATGAGGAAGCATGCGAAACAGAAGTCGCAGCACATCCGACAGTTAGACTGTAACCACGCAGCTCGCCGCCATCGTACGAACTGACCTCCTTCAAACGAGCCTCGTCTTTATTACGGCTGCTGGTGGGAATGTGTTTAGGTCAGGGTGAGCAGGCAGCAGTCAGCGCTGATCAGGTGCTTTAAATCCTCCTCCATTAGAAAAAAACTGAGTCATAACTTTTAGCCCCACCCCCACACACACTCACGCACACACAAAAACAAGTGTGTGTGCGTGTACACACACTTGTTTTTATATCATAGTGAGGACATCTCATTGACATAATGATTTCCGTAGCCCCTTACCTTAACCTTCAAAAATCAATGCCTGAACGCTGAGCCTAAACTTAACCACAACCTGTAACCCTGACACGAAAGCCTTCAAACTCGTGGGGACCTGATTTAGTCCCCATAAGGGCTGTTGGTCCCCACAAGTATAGCAGCATGCTAATTTGCTATCCTCACAAAGATGTCCACACACCAACACCAACACACACACACAC
Source organism: Neolamprologus brichardi (assembly GCF_056152115.1). Lineage (NCBI taxonomy): Eukaryota > Metazoa > Chordata > Actinopteri > Cichliformes > Cichlidae > Neolamprologus > Neolamprologus brichardi. Next base: position 34,015,994 of record NC_142123.1, read on the forward strand.
ACACGGTGAAGCGATGCTGCTGACTGAGCTCATTTACGCTCCTGCCATCATCATCAGCACAGAGAACCAGATGTCTGATGATGATCCCTCCCAGATGATGTATAAATAAAAATTGTCAGCAGCTGTTTACAAAAACAAGGTCAGAGAGAGAGAGAGGGTGAGCGAGAGCAGGAAGTGACCAACAGCAGAGTGCGAGGACGACTGAGACCTCGACAGAGACATATCTGAAAATGTGGCTTGTTTTAAAATATGACAGCAATCAGTTCATTTGGGCAACCCACGCGCTCTTATTTTGAAAGTTCATGCTGCCAACCAGTCAGCCCTCCCCGTCGTCTTGTGTTCCCCCGAGCTGGCTCACTGATGTTGTGGCGGTCGCTGAAATCTCTCTCCTGCTTCTGCAGAGAGGATCTCACCTACGCCGAGCACGTCTGCGTCCACCAGCAGTGGAAACGAGCTCCCTGGAGAAGCAGCTGATCAGTGCTCTGGATAACACAAATGCCTTGTACTGTCTCAGTCTTTAACATAAACTTTGATGTAATAATGTCAGGGTGTAAGCTGTCCCGGTGTGAGTGTAGTTCAAGTCTTTGTTGGTTAAAAATAAAGATCTTTCATTCCACATCAGTCGTGAATATTTGAACATGTTGTAAAACCTCTTACAGCACCAGCTGCACTTTCCTGCTCTCGCTGTGCTCCGTGGCAGCGAGCTGACACACCACAGCACCCACGTGGCCCCGCCTCCTCCCTCTCACTCAGCGCTTTCTTCTTCTCGTCTCCGCTTCAGCTGAAAAACGTTTTTGTTATGGTGTCAAAAACGTGGCATTTTTCCTTCTTTATTGCCGTTTTATTGTGTGACAATCTCGCAGGCTCGTTTCCACCACTGTAACAGCTTCCTGTCATGTTGTACCTTTCTCAGACTTTTATTTTAATGAACATCTTAAATATTTGTTAATGTTCATGTTTGTTTTTGTTCTCACAGTATCAAAAACCTGGAAAAAATACTTTGGACCCAGGTCAATGCCACAAGCTGATGACAGTCAGTCACTGAAGGCTGCTCCTTCCAGAGCCTGCTTCAGTTTGAGCTCTTTTCCTGTTGAAGACTTTTTCCTCGCTGTCCTGCTTTACACAGGAGGAACCAAACAGCCATTCCACAAACACACGTTTTTAACAGGACAACACTCAGCTGAACACCTGTACTTAAAGGACAGTTCAGATGGTATTTTGGACCAAGAAGACAAATGGTTTGAGAGCAGAGTAAGGCCGCCATTATAATCGCCATGCAGCGCCTGAAGAACGGCATACATGAGTGTACCGTCTTGTCAGGTTTTACGGTCATGATACATCAGTACAGATCACACAGATGGAGGACGTTACAACAGATGAGACTTTGTAAAAAGACAATAGATTTGGACTTTTCTTACATCGGCGCTGTTGTGGAGATATCGTCTGAGTGGCGACACCCATCATTCAGAAGAATACCGCAGCGGCTACCTGTGCCATAACGGCGAGCACAAATGGGTGTGGCTGTTTGATGGCGGCACACAAAGCACTCAGCATGGTGAGTATACTTGTGCTCGTGGACAGCCATCGTTGGTGAGAGGTGGTGGTTTACGATACAGGTGTCAGCCACCTACAGGCCGCAGATCCTTTCTTAGGTGTTTCAACCGCTGTGGGCTGAAACACAGAGACCAGTGCCTCCTCTTTGACTCCCACCACCCTCTGGAACACAAACTTGGAGTAATCAGGACCCTACACCACCGGGCAGAACATGTTCCCTCTAAGCCTGAAGGGAAAGGAAGCTCCTAAAACTCTACTGGAGACACCAAACAGCCACTTCATAAACACACAACATAGAAGAGCCACCTCGACGGGACCAGACTCAGATCAAAGGCCAATGTTCACATGTTGGACAGAGATGGTTTGAAGGAGGAGTGAAAGAAGCCATTGATGTCCACTGTGAATGACCATCCATGAAAAGAGGGCGGGGCTTACAACACCAACTACTGTCTGCCAGCTATAACCAGTTTTGAGATCCTTCCCAGATGCCTTAATGCCCACTCACATGTTGCATCAGGTGATCTCAACGGGTCACATGATGGGGTGAGCACAATGGTCACAATGGTTTCATCCAAAACACGTGATCAATAGTGGGTCCACGACCCTCTTAAGGGACGCCTCTCACTAGGGCTTACCTGGGACTCTCCACCATTTGGTTTTAGAACTGAAGAAGCGTTTCAGGTGAGAGGTGAAACGTCTTAACAATGACGTCCAGTCGCTTTCTTTCTAAGCTCCTCAGAATACCATGACCACGAGAACCTACACAGACAAACCAGGTGACCTCAGTAGCTCACATTAGGTGGGGCGTGTCTTACAGAGGTTTTCACCTTGGTGATAACAACAACTCACATGCATGACACTGGTTTCATGACATAAATAGCCACTTAAACACCTGGGACTGTCTGCCCCAGGTGTTTAGAAATGCAGAGGCCTCTTTGACGAGAAGCAAAATGTCTTCATGAACCAAAAGAAGTCCAGCTGGCTTCTCTCAGTCCTGAAACCACGGCTGAAACTTGGAGGAGACCGAGCTTTGGAATGATCTTCATCTACATCAGTGGTGTTTTTTTAAATCCAGGTTAAAAACTCATTTTCATTCGCTGGCCTTTGACTCAGTGGGTAACTGACACTGTTATTGTTATTATTACTGTTATTTATTTATCGTATTTATTATTGTTATTGTACCTCATATTTCTGTTGTGCAGCACTTTGGTCAGCCATGTATTGTTTTTTAAAGTGCTATACAAATAAACTATGGTACGGTTTTCAAGCACTCAGGACCAAACAACAGACTTTCAAACTGTGATAGTTTGAAAACTTAAAACTATAGAATAAAGTGTTGTGTATGGGTTTGTATGAATGGGTGAAAGAGGGTGTAAAAAGTGCTTTGAGTGCTCAGAGAGGAAAAGAGCTATCCAAGTACCAAGCAATGTACTATTTACCGTCCACTTACTGTTCTATCTAAAATAATGTGTCTCAATCTGTGGAAGGAATAGTAATGTTCATCTTTGTCTGTTTAGCTCGTGGTTAGCGGCAGATGATGGCTGTGATGTGGACCTCATGCTCCAGGCCAGTCAGGTCCACATCACACATCTGGAGACTTAATGCAGTTTTGAAAAAGCAATACAAAGTCTTTATTTCAGTGGGCTCATCGTGCGCCTTCCTCATGTTAGCGAATAATAATCATCGTCTTTTTGCTGTAATCAAGCAGATTTGTTTCTGGTCTGAACAACCTTTAAGACTGGAAATCAGGGCCTGACTTTCATTCCTACCTTCAAATGACGTTTAAACTGTGAGAGAAACAACTACTATCTGTGTATCAACAGCTGTCCACATGTGGGTCCACAAGCAAGTATAATCCCATGCGTCAGTATTTTCAAAGCTCCTCGGTGGCCCTTGAAAAAACCGCGTTGACCTGAGACGAACAATTGTTTGTCGGTGCATCTGCTAGCTCCTCCTACCCAATTTAGATAACAAGATCTGATCACAACGTAGGCAGAACGGAGGCAATTAGGACTCCCATTAAAACTAGGCTTTATATGCAATAGTCCCATAATCACATGTCAGCATCCAGATCAGCCAGGTACAATTCTCAGGTTAATAGCAGAATGAGGTGGGTCAGAAAGCAAGAACAAAAGATCTTTAAATAAAGGAGGGAGCAGGATGATACATCCACGTTTCATTTTATGTTTCTTTTCTTTCTCCTCTCTTCATCCATGTGAATCCTACAGATCTGACTCCTGTGACTCCTCCACACCCACACTGCAGAAACAACATCACTCTCTCTGTTCATTACCATAACCGTCCTCCATCAGTCTTCCCTCGTGGATCAATGGGATGGAACAGCAGTGATTACGGTTACGGCCTCCTCACAGTTCATCGCGTGAGCTCTGGCAACTGATATTACTTAATACTTAATGCACAGAAAATAAAACATCACCATCAGCCGAGATTGTCTTTCCATTAATTTGAGAACGCACAAGCGTGCATACTGTACTCCAGGGGTAAACCAAGCAGTTACAAAGTGCATGCCTTTTTCTTCAGATGCGGGCCCTGCCCAGATGTGAACAGATGTTTGGGGCCACCGTTTCATGCTGCACTAGAAGATGATGACTTCACAGAATCCTCAGCAATCTTTAATAAAAACCATTCAAGGTTCTCTCAAACTCTGTGCAGCTGACTATTTCTGTACTGCCAAATAGGCATTAGGTTTTCCAATCTGCCTCGTTAGCCCAACAAATGGGGTTTGCTGATGCTTCCTTTGCATAAAATACCAGAACAATTAGCTAATATGTCCCAGCAGAGGTACAGTTTAGCCCGACTCCTGACTTTTGCTCAACACGATAATATCGGGCTCTCAGCTCTGCAGAAGAACCACATAAACCAGGCTTGGGAACAAAAAACCAGCTGGTGATGCACTTGATCAATCAATGGTCTATTTCTCCAGTTGCCCAACTGTGATGTGCTGTGGTGAGGTTTATTTTTGTCTTAGTATGGCTGTGCAAAGCAACTGATAAATAACTGATGCAACTTACACTTCGGACTTTCTTGGATCTGTACGTTTCTGTTTATGTCGATGTGCAGGTGTTTGATCTTGGAGCAAGGACACATTGCGGATAGATTTGTTGGCAGGACCGTAAATGAAAATTGACTCCGACACGTAGAAAATCTCTCTGACAGAAGTTGCTGCATGCAGTCGGGCTCTCATCAGTTGAAACATTTCAACTGCTTCGTCATGTTGTGCAGTATTTACTGCTTCCTAGTGTGGCTCGTGTTTCTCTCCGCTTCAGCCCAAGGTGCTGCAGGATTAATCTGCGTGAGGGTGTTTTGCAGTTTGCTGCATCATGCCCTAAATGAAATCGCTCAGAAACCAGTGTAGGCAGCTCTGCAACATGCTGTCATGCCTCTGTGCCATAATCTACCCCAGTGTAGTGTGGGATTTATTGGATCGCACTCAGTCAGTCGAAGAGGCAGCGAGCAGCAGATTGTGCTGTGCGATTTCATAACGAATCAGCCTTATCTCCGCTGCTGTCAGACTTCATCATTGTTCTGCACATGTTACATCATTTGCAAGCTTGAGGTCGGCTTTTTCTCACAATATCGGCTGCACCTGAACGTCCCATGACTCAGGGCTCAGAAGGATTTTTTTCTTCCCTGCACTTTGATTAATCACACGAACCCATATCTGAGAGTCTGACTCACCCTCTATCAACCTCTGTGTGCAATGGCTGCACGTACGAGAGCTTATAAGACAAAGCTATAGTACTATAAAATCTTTCTCCGTGAGTCATCACTGCGTTTCCCCAGCCTCATATCTGCAGGTCTAACGGGAGCCTCGCTCCTGCAGCTGCTCTGTGCTTGCAGAGGGAAGAAGGCGATGCTCCATGTTCCTCTGAGCGAGGTGAAAACCATTCAACTGTTAGCCAGAGTGCTGTCCTTCAAACAGGTTTTCCACAGTTGCATAGCAACAGAGATCACCATGGCCAGCGCTTCCAATGCTTCCGCGTTACCAGCTACGAAGGAAGTGCCCGATGGACGCACGGGACAGCCGCAAGCCCGCATCCTGTTGCCTACAGCACCGGAGACGAAAGTCACAGACGGCAGCGAGAAGCCGTCATTCAACACTTCCTGATATGATGCGCGCAAGACAGTGTTGCCAGGCAACAAAGCCGATCCAAGCCAACGAAAAACAACTTCAGGGTGACAAAATTAAAACAAAATATGAGCACAAATCAAAAGAGGAAGCTACCATGGTGATCAGTACAGTACACAGTGTTTTCTTTCTGGCCTCTCAGCAAACAACCGCTCCTATTCCAAAAGTATCGGTTGCATAATGCTTTCGAGTCGTCGCTCCACCAATTATCAGTGTTTGAGATTTGTAGCTGTTTAGTTCATCTGTCCCCGGAGTCCCACACGCTCCCGCTTGTCTGCAATATATAAAATTTTCACTCCGCAGCTCTATTAGCTGATAAAAGGATGAATGTTTATCAGTCCGGTACACCCACCAATCACACTGTCTCACAAACCTCTCTGGTTTGGAGGAGGGAATGCTCGAGTGGCAAACTTCACCTCTCATACTTGTTTGAGTCCTTTAAAGTAAACCCTGTTCAGCTTGCTCGCATCGCTGCACCAGCGAGGAATCAAGCAAAACAGATGTTTCCTGGTCAGACTAAGCAAGAGCGCTTGCACAAAACCTGAGTGAGAGAAGCAGCAAAGTTAGTAGCGATCAAAGCCAAAGATTTACACGAGTTTTGGCAAAGCAGACAATGTAGTGACGGGCTTCAAGCCAAGGTTACGTTTGAAAATTTGGTGATAGGATGCCATATTATAAAAACATGTGCAATACGTGTTCTCTAGTAGTTAAAAGATTTTTACTGCAAGATTTGAAAGCATTTATTACACAAAGAAAAGGCAAAAGGTGATCTGTACAGACACAAAGAGATGTGCTGGGGGAGATGCACCCCCCTCAGGATAACTGTGGCAATATGGCATCCCTTATTTTTCCCCATGAAAGGAATCTCAAGAACTTCACTTTTCACCATTTTACCGTCAGCTCTTTGCCTGGTTTGCCATCTTCTCGTGCTACCTTTGGCCCTGCTTGTAGTAAAAATACAGTGGAACTTACAATTTGTGGTGGTGGAGGGTGTGGGCGTGATGGTTGTTGGCAGCGTTGGCTCTATGCAGGCGCTCCAGCCTTTCCTTCTCTTTCTCCACAAAGTTGGTGTTGGTGCCAGTGCTGGTGGAGGGCATGCGGGTCAGCCGGCTGTGGGCTCGCGGCTGATCCCTGGGTGGAATTGGAGGTGGGGGAGGAGCAGCCGGGGCTGAAGAGGAGATCGGAGCTGGAATTTGGGTCAGTACAGAGTGAGGTGTTGGGGCGCAGGTTGGAGAGGGAACTGGAATTGGAGTCGGAGCAGTGCTGTTGGTGCTATTATAGGAGTGGGAGTGGTGGGTGGAGGAGTGGTGGTGCACCTGATGATGCTGGTGGTGGAGGGGGATGGAGCAGGGAGGCTGTGCCGGAGCCTGGTGCTGGCTGTTGTGGTGATGGTGATTCTTTGTGGAAATGGAAGCCGACGTGGTCTGAGCCGGCGGCGGTGGTGGCGGAGGAGGAGGGAGAGGAGGCTCGGGAGGAGGCGCAGGTGGGGGAGGAACGACGGGCTGCCGGTCCAAACGGAGGTCCTTGTTCTCTTGGCTGAGCCGGTCCAGCTGAACCTCCAACTCCTCAATTCGGCGCCGCTGCGTTTCTAAAAGTTTCTGCTGGCTTTCGATGATGTTGTTGAGTTCAAGAAGATACTCCACAGCCCGGTTAGGGCTTTCTGGACTGCCCTGGCCTGGGCCCTGATTAGCATCCATGACTAATAGGTCTGAAAGGTAGCACTCAAGCTAATGGCTAGGGAACCTCAGGCTAGCTATGGAAATGCCCAGTGGACAACGGTCACTTTTAGCCTAAATGCTGTCACAGTTGTTTAGATCCAGGTAATACAATTCAAGGCAGCACTGAGTCTAAATGCTAAACTTCCACACCGAATGAAATGCTGCCTGAGTCACAGCTACTGCTAGTGCAGAGCCAAAGGCTAACTCAAAGAGTGGTGACACAAATAAGCCACAGGGCCGAGGATACAACTCCCTCAAACTGGCCGAACGCAAAGAAGAAGCTTAACACGACAAAGAAGAACTTGGACCGGATCTGAAGTTACACAGAGCAGAGTCGCCTAACTCCACAGCCTAAAGCCTACTGTGTGAAAAATAAATCCTAAACAAAACAAAAGTACCCTTCACCCTCCCCCCCACCAGAGGTAAGTGGGGGGGAGAGGACTTTTTCTTCTTCGAGTTCTGAATCAGAGATCAAGATGGACCTCGCCCTCGCGTGCTCCAAACACAGAGTTTTATTGAGCTGCCGACCATTCCCTGGTTCGGTCAGGTACTCCTGCCGGGGTTCAGACCCATGACAGTTAAAACCAGAACGAACGGGTTAGAGTGCGAGATTGCCTCGTCTCGCCCGACAGTCAGAACGGTCCGTTAAACTTCCTGTTTTTCAATGAATCAGTTGAATCCGGACTCTGCACTCCATACAGCACATCAGAACATCAGTTTCCCAGAAGCAGGTGTGGAAAGCACAGCTGACAGGGGACTTGCTTGCCCCTCTCTATTAAAGATATTGCATGTTATCATTGCTGACTCCAGTCTATTGAGATATTGTGAAACCAGTCATTTTTTCCACCAACGGTCCACTGGAGCCGTGAACTGTGAGTTGACTAAGCATCGGCTTCGCTGCAGAGTCTCATAATCCTGGGGTCAGAAGCCATGTGCTGATTTTCCAAATCTCACAGTCAGCAGATGGTTATGTTAGCTCAGTTCAGACACTCGCCATCATTAATATGACCTGGGACTGAGGTTGTAGAAATCAACGCAACTCAAAGCTCCGCAAATCAAAAAGTGTAACGTCAGTCGGAAATCATCTTCTAATGAGCATGGAAGAGCAGAGCTTCACCTCCTCCTGGTCCATGGACTCACCAGCAGGCCTCAGCCTGTCTTCCTGCAGTTGCTCTGTCACAGGAGGTGATAGGTAAAGGTCAAAGGTCATGTTAAATATTGGTGTTCTTCCCGAACGCTGCGAGACATTTCGGTTTCACCGCCATCACCATAATCCAGCTGGATGGCGCTTCTGGATCCTTCTTCCCGTCATCCAGCCGTTACATGTAAAAGAAGAAAAGAAGGGAAAAGACATAAGAAGCAGAGTCAGCAGGAAACACCAGCATTGATGCTCTCAGTCGTTTCTCGTCCTTCTTTCATCACCTGCTCTCTGGTCCGCCTTTCATCATTTCCTCTCTTCTCTCTTTTGCTTCCTCCTTTCACTGCTCTCTCCCTGATCTTTCTTTTCTCCATCTGTTGTCTTTTCAAATCTCCGGCCCTTCCTGCTCTCTGACAGAACAGTTGCAAAGAGTGTGAGGGCTCTCAGCCCATAAATACCAATGACATGCTCCGTCTCAGTTGTGACAGACACGAAAAATGATCACACACACCATCGGCCTCTGCTCCTACACTATCGCTCATCTGTCTTCATCCACCTCGTTCCTTTTCACTCAGATCTTCTGCTAACCTTCTACGTTGTTCTTTTTGTGCATCAGAGCAACATTTAAAACACACAAACACAACATGCTCGAACAGCACAAGCTTCCACAGTTTGGTTATAAGCAACACATTTCAGCAAGAAGCAGCCAATCACTAAGCTTAAAAGCTGAGAACAGCGTGTTGATAACAGTGGGAGGAAACAAAAGATAATGCTGCTGAGTAAACTGATATTACCATCTGCAGCGTATATCACTTCAGTCTTAATTTCAGGCTTTCAGGGGCCGCTTGAAACTGAAGGCTTACACAACAATACAAGTTTACAACAATACACAGTACTCGTCTTTTATGTCTCACAGCGTGTCATAAAACCAAAAGAGGTATCATAGCAGCTTTAAATGAGTGAAAATCATTAATAAAAATCCGATAAAAGGAAGTGGAAAGCTGTTCGTTAGACATGTGAATCTTGTTCGGTGGAGGCATCGTGTCCCTGCAGGGCTGTGGGAAAAATGACCAGCTGACTATATTTGTTTCTGATCCTTGGAAATTATTATTTATTGTGTGGGTGAAAATCACCTGACAGGACAAAAACTGCATTCCAATAACTCCAATTAAGAGCGATGGTGTCCAGCATGCAGCTCCTGGCTATAGCTACCTGCGATGATGTCCACCTGTCAGTTAAGGTGGACACACCCCTAATGATGGAAACGATTAGTTTCAAGGTAATTCAAAAAGGCGTGACATTAAAAAGGCCAGCGAGGTGCTGCTGCTTCACATTAAAAAGAAGTTCCACCTGTAGGTCTGTGAGTGAGGTGTCTTTGAGACAGTTGCTGTGACCACGGTCACTAACCAACTGGACTGTTTAGTGACACCAAACTGCTAAAAACACCCACTAATCAGCACAGAGAGGAAAACTGAAATGATCTGAATGCATTTGTGGGTAATGGCACTTTAAACACTTCATACTAGATTGATCTTGGGGTCACTGCTGTGCTTTAGAAGACATTTCAGCCATAAGGACTGCACCATCACAGCCAACGTCCTTGTTTGCATGGCTGTTTTGTGGATGTGTTCCCTGATCTACTGGCATCATGGAGCTTCTTACTCCAACCTTAAAAATGACCACTAACTGCATAATTCCCACCCAAACGCAGAGCTGATCCTAAACCAACCCTAAGCCAAGGCATTACCCTCACACAGCCTGAAGGCATGTGGGAACCAACAACGTCCACACTGACACACTGGTCCTCAGAAGAACAGCTCTACATGCTCACACACGAGCGCTCAGCCTTCTGGTCTCTATTGCAGCGCGGCCAAACAGTTTCAGTTTTTATATCCCTTCCCATTAAGCACATTCAATTATTCATGGCTCACTAACTGACCACCATCCCTCTCTCTCTCTCTCTGCACATCACTGCTTTATGTCTGCTCCACACAGAGCGTCTGTGTGTAACTGTTCACTCACACTGAATAGGTTTTAAGTTTGTTCCTGCCAGTTATCAGCGTTGATATGAAGCTGAACTTTGAGGACAAAAACTGACATTGTTTCTGTTGATGACAAAGGAATTAAAGAGGCGCGAGTTCATGATGAACACCTGAATCATTTCTTTACAAAGACGTTGATGGTGGAATTGCACTTTAACCCTTTCGTCTAAACTGTTAAAGCCTTCGGCACTGGCTGGACAAAGGCTGCATCAGAAGACTTTTCAAGCTTACTGAAAGATCAGATGGTATTACTCGTTTAATTAGCTAACATAGGATATCTGAAACGGCTAATTTCTTACTCTAACATATTAACAATCATCCTTAGTTAGCCCAGCAGATCCTTCTCTGAGTGTCCATCAGAGGTTATAAGATGAATAAATGCTTACAAACTAACAACAAAAAAGTAGAAGCAGTCTTCTTTTACACGGTGACTTCATTAACGGACCAATGATCAGATGTGTTGCAGTGTTGCATTTAGCAGATGAAGAACCAATCGTGTCCCTCGATGTAAACCAGCACAGGCCATCGTTACTCACTTCAATCACAGTTTGCATCCATTTATTCCTCAGTCACACTGGAACAATGCGACCAGGAACAATCTGTGGATGCACAGTGATTGCGCTGAATGTCTTTATATTTGGTGACTGACAAAGTAGTCATGGTAACCAATTGGTTGAGTACAGGTTAACCATCTAATTTTATTTTATTTATATGGCACCAAATCACAACAACAGCAACCCCGAGGTGCCTTTTATTGTAAAGACCTGAAAATAACAGAACACCCCGGCCACCCGGCCTGTTGGTGAGGCCTGGGGGTCCATTTTAACAGGTGGGAAACAACCTCCAAACAATCAGACTGACTCACTCTCAGCCAATGAAAACAACTCGTCAACAGGGGACTTCATTCAACTGGTCACCCACTGGCTGTATTCTGGTAATATATTCTGTATAAAAGAAAAGTTGCTCGTGGAACTTTGCAGTTAAACTGTTTTCCTGCAGCAACTACGTTGTCTATGATGTTCTTGCTGGACTCTGAATATAATATATTATGGAGAATTCCTGTACATGCAGGTGAGTGCCTTTCCATGTACTTGGCAACATTCCTTTGCTATCTGATTAGACCGGGGTGGGCAACTCCAGGCCTCGAGGGCCGGTGTCCTGCAGGTTTTAGATGTGTCCTTGAACCAACACAGCTGATTTAAATGGATAAATTAGCTCCTCAACATGTCCTGCAGTTCTCCAGAGGCCTGGTAATGAACTAATCATGTGATTCAGGTGTGTTGACCCAAGGTAAGATCTAAAACCTGCAGGACACCGGCCCTCGAGGCCTGGAGTTGCCCACCCCTGGATTAGACTCTTATTGCTGTTTTTTGCCATCTTTATGCAAAGTTGCTTGAAGCAAATGGCTGTAAATTGTCACAGACTGTCTCTTTCTTCAGAGTAACCATTTCAAATTCAGTAATTTTAGTTGTGCGGCGATCTCCAGCCACTCTTCTTTTTGAGTACCACTGTAACATTAACTAATTGCATCCCCACATTGTCTTTCTTGGCGCCGTTTGTATTGCATCCACAAATGCTGAACCCAAGTGGTCAAAACAATCACTTATTGCAGGCTTAAGTGAATTACAATGACTTTTTCAGATTTTATAAAAAAATCTGGGGATGCATTTTCTCCATTTGTCTGAGGTTTCCATTTGTCAAACCTCCTACATCAACTCAACCTTCACAGAAGCTTGAGAGATTTAGTGACTTCGAAAAACCAGCAGCGTGTCTCCAAACACAACACGCGGTGGATAGCTTCTCTTTGTTCTTTGTTTATTATAACGTCTGTTTTCTCTGCACAGGAGCCAAGCTAAAACATGAGCAGCACAAACATTAGAGGAGACCACATTACCTTTCCACATGTTTCCCACACTGCCCCACGTGGTGCTACACAGTTAAAACATCTAAACATGGGTTTGCAAACGTCTGGTAGACACAACAAGAGGGGTAATCCATCCTCGTGAAAGATGCTGCACTATAGACCTGGATACAGTTTGACCATATTAAAGCAGAAAGCTGCAGAGGTGGACTTTGGATATACTGGACAAAGGACGTTTCAGATAGAGCTGCCAGGCAGGAGGAAAAAGAGGATCACAGAGAAGATTCATGGATGTCGTGCAGAGAGTTGGTGTGACAGACGATGCTAGAGGATAGGATGAGTAGATGATCTGCTTTGGCAACCCCTAAAGGGAGAAGCTGAAAAAAGAAGAAGTCTGTGAAGGTTCTCAGTCATCCAGGTCATCGTAGTCTAAGGAGCTTGGAAAGAAAAGCATCTGGACTTCTTTAAGTTTCTTGAAGATGTTTCACCTCTCAGCTTCTTCAGTGTGTTGAAGAAGCTTCTCGGATGAGACACTTTCCTTTCCAAGCGCCTTACAATACCCAGATACAGTTTGTATTTTGAGTCTGGTGTAAGAGAGTGCACTAAGGTTTGTGTTACTTTTACTGTTGCAGCACTTGTTGCGTTTTAAACTGTGTTTTTCTGCAAATAACAAGGCCGGCTACGTGTCGTATGGGTGGTGCAGGCCTACTCATGACCAGCAGGAGGAGGATATACAGTTAGCACTGATGGTGGCACAATTACCATGATTGTAGCTCTCTGTGTTTCTGCAACTCAATTTAATGAAGTTTATATAGCGCTGGTTTACAAGATGCTTCACAATGTAAGTCAAGAACCGCGCACCATCACGACCTACGTGCTCGTTATAAATCTTTGCTGTAGAAGAATTTTTAACTATGGTTGACGAGAGTCTCAACAAGTGGAAACAACCTGTTTTATTGGTGGACGGTGAACTACATGAACATACAGAAATGTAATTCATTACATTTATTTCCATCACAGCGCTGCGGTGGGGCTGGGTGGTGTACACCTGGACAGGTTGCCAGCCTATAACAGCACCTGGTATTTCCAGGCAGCCCCTCATCCAAGAACTAACCCGGCCTGGCAGTGCGTCATCAGATGAAATCAGGGTGTTATGGTATCAGCTGCTCTGAATTTTATTTTTCCTGCCTTCACCATGGAGATCACAGGATTGGTTCAATTTGTTGGGTTTTCAGAAAGAAATCTCCAAATGTTCAAGACTGACATGGACGACATGTTTCTAGAAGTGAGGCTTTGCCTAAAGTAGGATCAGAAATAGACCTTTATTGTTATTGTACATGTACAACAGAATTATGGGAAGTAGATTCAGGCATTTTTTCAAATTTTAACTTTTAATGGTCTAATCTGGATCCATTCACGCCGGACATGGAGGAAATGCTCAGCCTTGGTGGAGGTACGGGAACCCAGACTGATCTCGTTAAACTACAGTTTCTAAAATCGCTGATGAATTTTAAGTATTTCCATAGATCTTGGTTTCATGGGGAAATGCTTAAGAAATAGCAGAAAAACAGTCATTTACTGTGTGACATAATCCTATTTCTGAGTTCTAAATCTTACACTGAAATCAATCTTCACTCTTTGCTCTGCATGTGCACACAATTCATCGGTGTGTGGGCGGCCTGAACCCTTTTTCCTCTATGATCTTTTACATAATTTCGATCTTATTTAACAGCAGCGGGACTATTTTAATTGGCCACTTTCAGTCATGTTATTTGCCACAAACACACAAGTTCTTACAACCCACACATTTCACATACAACAGCCTCATTCCACTTGCACGCGCACACACACGTGAAGCACATGCAAACATACACACGAACATGTGCAACATATGCACAGTTAAAAAACAGGCCACACACACACACAATAATGGTCTGTGTGGCCTATATAGTCGACAGCTACATGCACATGACACACATATGAGAGCGCACACTCACTGACACACACACACACACACACACACGATGCAGCATCCAGAAAAAAACAAAAACAAAAAGGAGTCTCACAGGTTTCAGCGGCTCCTGCAGAGGTGATGGAGGGATGAAGGTGGAGGAGGAGGAGGGAGGATTATTGATCCAAGCTCATCCCTCTCTCCCCTCCTTCGCTGACGCTGCTGTCACCATCATCTCTCTCAGAAAAAAAAAAAGAAGTGCTGCTGATGCTCCGAGGTTTCGCTCTCTTCTTTTTCCTCTTCACCAGATTACGATCACTTCAATCCCTCCTTCTGTTCTCGCTCTCCGTCTTCACGTATTCCTCGCCTCGCAGGCCGGGTCCTCTCCTCTTCTTGCTGCCGAGTCAATCTCTTTCTAATTATCATTCCTCTGCGTCTGACAGCCGAGGGATCCGCTGCTGCGGCGCTGATGATCTCCCCTCTTTGTCCGCGTGAGCGTGTGAACAGATGAAGCTTTGGTTAATGTCACCGATGAAGTATTAGTTTCTTCTAATCCTCTGCTATGTTGCTGTAGAAAGAGGAGGAGGAAGGAGGGGGAGGTGTTGTGTCCAGAAAGGCTGCTTGGATGGATGGATGGATGGATGGATGGATGGATGGAGGGAGGAGGTAGAAACCGTAGAGAGGGAGAAAGGAGGGAGGAAGAGTATGTGTAGGTAGAAGAGAGGGAAAATGTGCACCGTCAAACAGCGACACATGCAGAAAACACATCAGCTGCAAGCGCTGGTTTACCGCACGACCAGAATCATTGCACCGATATCACAGAGGGTGTTAGAGGCTGAATGCAGCTCTGTAGTTCCTGCATATTTTAATAATACTGTGACAGTGCTGCGGTCCAAGGACCAAGTGCAATAAATCTATCCATCCTTGATAAGAATGCAAGAAATAAAAACTTAGCTGGTGGACCCAGGTGTGCTAAATTAACCTTTAGCATCTCATGCTCGACAGTTACATGTCAGAGTTCACATCTGCTCTTTTATATGGAATTTTCACCTATTTGTTCCTTTTGATGAATATTGTAGCCAAGAGCATGTTAAAGACTTGATCTGATAGTTAGCATCTTTTAGTTTCTACAATAAGTCTAAAATTTAGCATGTGGCTAAAACGCGAGCTAACCCTAACCCTACATGGTTTACTCATGACCTGTTGTTGGTTAATGGCCTTGTTTTAGATCTGGTGGTTATTTACTCACTGCAATAACAGGTCACTTTTAAAAATGTCTGATATTTAACAACAGGTGTTTCTCTTGTCGACTGTGCATGAAATCACTTGTAGAAATGCCTTAAACCTGCATTCTGCCAGCAGGGGGCGACTCCTCTGCTGCACTGAACACACCCAGTGAACACTTTCCTGATTAATATGGGCTACATCAGCAGTCCAACCTTTTTTGCGCCACGGACCGGTTTATGTCCGACAATATTTTCACGGACCCGCCTTTAAGGTGTCGCGGATAAATGCAACAAAATAAAACCAGTATCTGTACCGAAAAAAGGAGATTTATTCATGACACACGGCAAAAGACCCAGGGAAACCAAATTAACGATATAAAAAACACAATAAAAACCTTGAAAACCATAAATTTCACACCCGAGCCTCAACTCTTGCGGCCCGTTACCAAACGACTCATGGACTGGTACTGGTCCGTGGCCCGGGGGTTGGGGACCACATGGCTAAATCACTAGTTTGAGGCTGCTAATGGTGCTCCTATTAGCGTGAGAAGGGCAGATAGAGCAGCCCATTCTCATTGACAGCTCAGCTCAGTCTTCACAACAAGAATTCACTAACCATCGGGTAACGTCAGATGTGTTCATCATTCATATACAGTCTATGTTTGTCTCTGGTATTATGTGTAGTGAAGGAACCATAAACACTGTGCTGGAGATATTAATCAGTAACTTGTGCATTAATGTCAGAGTAATTTTTGCCTTTTAATCTTTTTTTTAAATTGTTCCTTTTCTAGAGTGGAATGATTGTAGAGCGTACAACTGTCGAGCATGGTGGTGGTAGTGTCAAGCTCCGGCTTTGCTGTCTGTGGTATTGGTGCATTACACAAAGTGGACAGAATGATGAAACTTGCACAGTTAGGTGCTCCAACAGGACAATGATCCCAAACACACATCACAGCTGGATTTAAGAGTTCATTACCTCAAAATACAATTAATTTCAAACTTGAACCAAATTCATGCATTTTAAAGCCATTAAGGATGTTTGCTGTACAATCATCTGATCGGTGAAAGGAACAGTTCAGCAGAACAGTCACGCCTATGATGACAGTATGTAAATGTGTATCCGCTACTCCAGTAAATACCAGCTAACAATAACATACAAAAACACTTTCTCTTATTGGCTTATCTAAGTGTTACCACTAATCTGGCAGCAATGAAAAACAGCCCACAGACACAAATCTGAGTTAACAGTGAAAACTATTCAACTGTAGGAACATGGAAACAGATGTGATTACAGTGTTTCCCACCTTCTGGAGCTGCAGCACATATTTCACATTAGCCTCAAAACAGAACCTCATTCACAGTGCCTATGTCCATCCTTCATATACAGTCTATGGTCTTTCCAGTCAGATTTGATCCTTCTTCATATTTGGTTCATGTGTCCTTGTGGTCTTTCATCTCTCATTACAGTCGACTTTTCCTCATTTTGGTCAGCAGCAGCCTCTGACCCCTCAGGCCTGCACCACGTTTCGGTTTTCACTAATCCTGCCTTACATAAATAAATGACAGAAGCGGCACATAACAGCTATGACATTAAATAATAACCTGAGATAAGAAGATTAGAGACACCATGGTTCTTTAGCTCGGTGGCTGCAGTTAAGCTGCGCTGGCACAGTTTGCGACATCTATAAAATCATATGTAATTTGAATAAAAGGCCCACACTTAATAGCGCAGGGTCAGTTCACACGCATCACAGTGAGGATTTCACTGGACTCGTGTACAGGCTGATTCAGGCCTGCAGGCTGCTGACATGATTCAGAGGATCGATACAGCGGATCGCAGATTCTGAGCGTCTCCGCGGAGATCGGGACAATGTTTTCGGTTATGGTCTCATTCTGCGCGCGCTCTTTTCACGCTATGTGACAGGAAAACCAATTAACCGCCAGCGCTAATTAACGATGACAGCACGAGCGCTCAAACGTGACAGCAGAGCTGACAAAACTGTTTTTAATAAAGCACCAAAATGAAAAGTTGACGCTCTCTGATGTCTGCGGTTATTCATACACGGCAGAAAATACGCACGCGCGCGCACGGTCCATCACAGCCGACACACACACACACACACACAGTCGCCTTTACGCAAAGGTTCATGAAGGAGAATAACTCACCTCGTCCTCTGTCCTCTGCTGTGAAATGAGAATAATCCCCATCTCACACACACAGACACACACTCTCTGTCACCGCGATCCGCTGCTGGGAGCTGTGGCCGCAGACGGAGCAAAAGATCCTCCACATCCAACAGGATGCACCACTCTGTCGGTAAAAGCAGGCGGAAGCATTAAGATAAGGCGAAGGCGCGCGTGCCTGCAGTTCCTGTGATGGCTGCTTGAGGTTGACTCCAAACTGAGTCCGTCTCCACAGACTCGTGTTAAACTGTACCTGAGGTTTTTTTTAATGGCTCATACTGAATGCAGGGAAGGCTTCAGCTTTGGCTGACTGGCTGCTTTGATTGTCCTCACATGCACTAACACAGGGGGTCCAACTCCAGGCCTCAGGGACCGCTGTCCTGCAGGTTTTAGATGTGTCCTTGATCCAACACAGCTGATTAAATTACTGAATGGCTGGGTTACCATGGTAATATAGCTAGTGTCAGTCAATCAATAGTTTATGCCCACTTGGAGGACAACACAATACTTTGGTCATTTGCCAAACATAGACATCCTTAAAGTCATTGAGTTTAACTCAGTTGCTGGTCAACATTTCTTTGGAGCTGTCAGCAGGATGTAGACTGTGGCACCAGCATGTCAGCCCTTCATGTTTTGAACTTCTGAGACCTTTTCTGTGTTTCGTTCCAAACTTGGGCAAAATCTCACAAAGCTGAACATTAAGAACCAGGAGGGGGTGAAAACGCACCAGAGTGAGACCTCCTGGCTTTGTGACACTCTCTGATGGCTCGATTAATCAGTCCTGCATGCACCTCTGCTGCTGCACCTGCTGCAGCCCCTTCCTGCTCAGCTTCCGGCCCCTCTACCTCCTATTGGTGTGTTCCATCACCCATGCTACCATTCGGTTGTTTTTTTAAATGTTTTTTAATGCACAGAAAGCATTTTAGTGCTGCACTGTTGGTGTCACAAATAAATGCTAATATTTTAACATCTTAAGGTTTAATATCATATTGCATCACCATTTGTCTTTGAGGTAGAGTGCACAACTATATCCTGCTGCCAAATACTAATAACCATCATAAAGACTTCTGTGCAGCTACAGTAATGTAGAAAACATCAAGATTAAGATTTGTATTCTTTTACAGAATGCCCCAGATGTGATTTTCCACCAGGATAAGGTAACTGTAACCAATAACCCAACTGAAACATCAATGTTAAACACTGTAGTCTGGATGGAAACAAGCAAACATTTGTTTTCTTCTGTAACGAGTTGTTACAACCGTTCACCTCACCATCATTCTGCTCCTCCATCCTCCATGTTTGGATCTTTTCATAACCCTCCTCCTCCTCTGTGTTCTGCTCTGCCTCCCTCCTACTCTCTCTGTAAAAGCTGATTGGAAAGAACATATTTCTCTATGGGAATCGATAGATTTGAGCACACGGACCAAACCGAGATCCAGCCTTACTGCATGTTTCCATGTTTCCAAGATTGTTTTCAAGGTCAGTGCAGAGAAAACAAGTTAAAAAAAAGAATCTGACTTCTGTAGAGCTGCAGCTTCTCCAACAGTAAATCTATAGTCTGTCCTCTGAGAGCGCACACGTGTGGCATCATAGACCTGCAGGAGTTCTACCAGCAAAAGTTTCATATTTTACAAAAGATTTATAACAGTAGCATTTTGTGAATGATCACATTCTAGTGGGAAGAAAAACAGCACAAGATTGGTATCATTCTTGTATCTGCGTATTTAACTGAAGCGAGGAACAGGTACGAGCCAAACTAGCCCAGCACAAAAACTAGAAGCATCAGCAGCAAACAAACCTGACGTCCTCTCATCCAATCACGGTCTCAAACCAACGAGCGGCAGGCCGGAGCGCTAAAGTCGAGGCTTTGACATGTGGAATCAGTGGGTGATGAGTCCACTTTCACTCTTGGCTCTCTCACAGAAACACCAGCGTCTTCTCTCAGAGTCTCATGACTTAATTCTTAGTCGAAAGCTTTTCTCTTTGCTCCTATGGAGATAGCTATGATTCATGTTCCCAGTGTAAAGTGTTACAACAGCCTGTAAACATTCATACATGATGAATCTTTACAACAGCCTGTGCTCATGGTGCTGCTTAGCTCAGCGTAGCCGTGACTGACGCTGATAAACATCAGATATTCTGTAAGACTTGACATTAAATCGTTACTCAGATCAGTCTGAAAGTGTTTTTTTACTGTGATGAAATGAACGCCTGTCAAAAGCTTTGCCTACTACTATATATTTTATATGAATACCAGCTAGGCTTACTATGAACTCAAAGGAGCTTCATTATTATTATAACAACGATCATTATCAGTTTCATCCCTCAGAAACTCGGCGCTGCTCTCTGTCCTCCTCTGCACATATTTATAACAGCAGAGAGTTCAGCAAAGTATAATTAGTTGGAGTGATCAGTGGGAGGATGAGGTGTGTGTGTGGATTGTAATGCCATGATTTATACAGTTATGTTGTTGTGTGTGTAGGTGTGTAATGTGCTTATACGTTACAGTGTTTGCGTGTGCGGTGTCTTGAAGAGGCAGCAAAGGAGCATCAGAGCTGTGATTATCCCCGCGGCTAGCTTCAGTGTATACATGCATTTCTGTACAGATTGATGTTTGCACGGTTGGCTGCGTGGGCGAATGTCAAATGAAGCTGTGTATATCATGTGTGTACATATACACTGTCCGTACAGAAGAACAGCTACAGCTCTAAATGTTTTCAACCTTTTGTCACATCAGCACATTTTTGTGTCTTTTTCAGTCCTAAAAAACTTGAATTGGTTACTTAAAGAGGTTTTTGAATAAGCAGCTTTCTGAGCCGACCTGTAACACAATCCAAGTTCCTCCTATCAGTCAAACCTGAGTCAGTCCCCACAGACTCCCTGTTCAGACAGCCATCATTGCAGCAGAAATTCAAATGTTTACAGTGTGTTAGACATCTTTTCTTCTTCTTCTTCTTTTGTCCCCAACTGTTGGTCAGCAGGGGAGGTCGTGACTGTGGGTCCCGTAGGGCAGCGGTCTCCAACCTTTTTTGCGCCACGGACCGGTTTATGCCCGACAATATTTTCACGGACCGGCCTTTAAGGTGTCGCGGATAAATACAACAAAATAAAACTAGTACCGGTACCAAAAAAAGAGGATTTATTCATAACACACGTGAAAAGACCCAGGAAAACAGAGTAAACGATAAAAATGATAACAAAATAACGCTGAAAAGCGATAAAAACCCTAAAAAAACCCATACATTTCACACCTGAACCTCAACTCTCGCGGCCCGGTACCAAACGACTCACGGACCGGTACCGGTCCGAGGCCCGGGGGTTGGGGACCGCTGCCGTAGGGTTTCCATCTTGGTCAGCGATGCACTTCCAGGCCTTGTGATCTCTGGCCTTGACCTTTGCTTGCTCGAGGGTTAGACATCGTTGTTTAAGATAGTCTTCAGTTTGCTCGACCCAAGTCTTCTTGGGCGCATCGTGCTTGACTCTTCAGTGGGCGGGGCGCTGCAGGCGATGGTTACTCATGTGGCAGACATGGCCAAACCATTGCAGTTGTCGCTTCTGGATCGGCTCTTCCATTGAGGGCTGCTGGTGACATTGACTACGTATCACGCTGTTGCTGAGACGGTCACGGAGAATCTCATGCAAACAGCACATTCTGGTCATTCCCGTCTCGACTGTAACATTTGAAACTCCCTGTGATGATGTACAAAGTAAAAGTACAAAAACTGTCTGTGTCCAACAAGTTTGCTTCGTGCCTGGTCTGAAGACTTCTGTCACTGTATTACCTGAACCTGTGAAGCAGGTCAGCCATGCACCATAAACCTTCATGATAATCTGCTCTTTAGAAGTCAGCTTTGTGAGTCCAGAAATCTACAGAAAACAGGGTAACAAGTTAATCTCTGATTGTGGTGCAGGCCCAATCTATTGCCAAGTAGTATATGAATGGTAACCCAAACACTGTTTGGTCCAAAAGCACACTGATGATAATTCTGTTTAAAACTCGAGGCTCGGTGAAGTCCAAGTCCAAAGAACTGAAATCCGCCTACATAGAGCCCAGATTCTGTGAACTGTGCGGCCATGAAAGACCTCAAGGTCACACACGCAACACTTTCTTTTGTTAAGGTTTGTTAAGGTTCAGTATTCTGAGCCACAGTCCGTCATAAAACATACAACACTTCACACTGCAAATGTTTCAAGGTTAAATACGTTGTATAAAAGCTTGTAGCTTCATCCCCGCACACCTGTACTGCACATGTGAACATGCCTCTGTGTGTGCGGAGGCCGAGGTGTCCTCCCCTGCCCTCCGTGCTTTCAGAGAAGTTGCTGCTGGTCCGTCGCTTATCTACTGTTTGCTAATACAGACCCACCTCTGAACCCTGATCAGTGTGTAGGCTGCAGATCTGCAGGCTGTGTGGGAGAGCAACACGGTGTGATCACACTCGACATCTGAGGCAAGATGCACAGCAGATATGCTATACAATGGTAATAATAGAGATCCAGCACTTCTACACGGTTAGAGGAAAACACTTTTCAGGTTTCAGTCCCCCGAATGATTCTTTATTAAAAGTTCAGAATGTAAGAGTGAAACAAAACCCCAAAGGATTTTCTCATTTTTATGCAAAATGTATATATACCTGTGTGTGTGCGTGTTTGTGACCATAACTGAAAGCAGCTGATCATCGTTGAGATGCTCGGCTCTCATCTACACGAGCAGGAGACGGAGACTAGAAGCCAAGATCAAGGCAGCATGAAGGGAGGCTGGTCGACTACTGGAGCTGCTGAAAGGTGCGATGAAGAAAGGGCAGCTGAAGAACAATTATCTGATGTGATCCACTCTAGAATGAAATTGTGATAAAACACAGCAGCTAGCAACCAGCAACCAATCCAAAAGGCAATTTTCATTTATTTCTTTTTGTCTTGTACAGCTGGTTGATAGGTGACATGTAATTTTCAGCAAAATTATAATTCAAATACTCCTTTAATTATTGATTGTTCTCATTAATTTTCGATCATTTTATATATTTTCCCATAGTATTACATTTGAATTTAACAGATCATTCTCTCACATAACAGACAAATATTTGTAAAAGTATGATACATTTGTGAATGTATTTTTACAATCTAAATATGACATGTAAAATCACAGTCTACTTTGTAAATCTACTATGTAAATTTAATGATATTCTAGAAAGACAGTACAAAACTGTAAAATATACAGTAAGATACTTTGACATTACTATTTTTTTGGAACAGTGCAGGCTTTTTTTTGTTGTTGATAAGATTAGCTTATGCTAGCTTACCTGCAAATATAAAAACAAACAAAAACTACAACAACAAAAACACTGTAATCTACTTTACATTTCCAATGTTGTTGTACTATTGTGCGAGGTATGACTGTGCAATGACAATAAAGAGTTATCTTATCATAGAAAATGTGTATTGAGTGGATCAGATAAATGAACCTGGATCTTTGGGCTGATCTGCTGGAAAGATCATTGGAAGATGGAGCTTCTGTTTTATTGTTCCTAATAACACTTTACAGTATAAATGTTTGATGATGTTCTGTTGTTTGATTTTTGCCTCTGAATATTGATAGTTTTGTATTCTGGACACAAACTTGAAATATAGTTTTATTTTAAAAAACCTCAGTACTTGTACATTATTTGTACATCGATCTCCTCACCACCCCATCAACACAGGAGGGTGTGAAGTACCCTCAGTTGTGATGTGCTGCCCTCTAGGGGACAACATTTTGAGTTGCACATTAAATAAACGGTTTATCCAAATACATCAGAGTCAAAATGAACGAGTGAAGGAAACAAAACATACTTAATCAGAACTTTTGCAAATAAAAGAAAACTGCATCGCCAAGTCTAAGAAAACTTTCCCAAAAACAAAAAGCACAGGAATGAGGAAAAACAGAGTGTGTGTATACTTTAAACAGTACTGCAGAACCAAAGCCACGTGCACAGCCCAACAAAGAAATCAGGAGGAGAAGAGGAAGGGGAGAAGGCAGCTGTAGGGAGGGGGCAACACCCCACCCTCCTTGACCGAGGCCCACAGAGGCCAAAGGACAGCCAGCCTCAGACCAGGAATAGAAGTGGGAGTGAATCTGCTGCACCAGTAATCCGAGCTCTGACCCCAAACCCAGTATTCAGCCACAACATGGACATGGAACACACACACACACACACACACACACACACACACACACACACACACACTGTTACATTCTTATGCTTTTTTAAAATTCTTTCTAAATGTAAACAAAATCAAATCTTTGTAGTGATTATCAGCTGAGCCCTCGGTGACCGGGGAGGGGGTCCAATGCCCAGCCTGAATTCTTCTGGCGGTGACTCGGCGTGGCTGCTTCACGTGTTTGACCTCAGAAATAGGTTCTCACTCCAGGAACTTCCAGGAAATGAGAAATGAGAGGGCCTGCAGTTGTTGCAGTGGGACTGAAGCAGTGAGGAAGACATGAAACAGGAGTTGGGTGAACCAAATAGTTGCTGGGTAGGTTTGAAATAACAGACTGCAGGAGGAGGCAGCGGTTCGTTGTAGCGTCTGTGCAGAATGAGTCGGTCTGTTCCCATATGACAGAAGACACACAAGGTAACGTATAAGAACTGACACTATTCTGTGGTTTAATAATGCTGAATGGTTTATGTAATGTGTATGATGATGGAGTGAAAGACATAAGAAGACTGAAGCGCTCCTGTCTGTGTGTTGTTTTCTTGATTTCTTATTTTCCCCTCCCTGCTGAACCTTATTCAGGAAGTAACCTGTTACATCAGCTGTGAAATCCATCAGTTACAGCAGTTTTAGTTGTGTTACTGTGAGAGTCGAGTAGAACGTAGTATGTAACCCTCAAGTTACCAAACTCATGTTTAGAAATGCACAGATTTTATATGATAGAAAGTTTAATGCCAATAATAGCTGCTTTTAGATATTTTTTACAATCCAAAAATAAGTTAAAAATGTACAAACAGTTATTAAAACTTACTTCTTAAAAAACTAAATGAATTTGTTCAGAACATTTTGATTCAGAAACCTGATGCTCACAGCTGCTTATAGATGAAAACATACATGAAAAAATGTGATTCTGTCCTTCGGTTCTGATGCTGAGCTGTTCTACATCTGAGGTTAAAAAATGGCAGATATGTTTGGACTCCCGAGCTCTTGAGCCTAAACTTGGGAGTAACTCAGAAAATATTCCTGACAGGAATCTTACTAATAAACTAAACGTATTATTGTTATGTTGAACATTTTACCTACTGTGAAAAAAACAGTTTTTATACTTCTGCTGTAGATATGATTTATATGCATTTGGCCCCCACCAGCGGGGCCTCTGCTCTGAGGGACGGAGTGAGGAGAGGTTGTCTGGGTTTCATCTCTGTCTCCTCCTACAGGAAGATGCTCGACAGAGTCCTGCTGCTCATCATCCTCCTGCCCTGTGTCTGTGGTTGGTCTAACCCTTCTCTTCATCATACCATCATTTACCTCACTCGCTGATTCGACTGCTTTAAGCTCTTTTCTGTTCTCAGCGTGGGCTCCTCTGGTTGTGTCTCCTCCACAGGATCGCTGATCGTGTCACAGAGCTTCTATCAGGCGGAGGAGAACGACAACATCACTCTGGAGTGGAACTTCACCACCACAACGAACAGCTCGCCCAGTCTGCTTTTTGTCTCCTGCGACCTGATAGCCGATCAGGAGCTCTCAGTCCTGTATCGTGTGCAGGATGGCGTCGAGGTCTCAGAGCTTCAGGATAAACGGTTTGCGGGGCGAGTCTGGAGCGACAGCAATGCCCTCACAGAAGGACGAATCGTGCTTCAGCTGTCCGGCCTGACGACTCACGACTCAGGTCTGTATGTGTGCAAAGTGAGCACGGATCACGGCTACGGCTCTGACAGCTGTCGGCTCAACGTCACCGGTAAATCTGTTCAGTAAAACCTTTAAACATGTTTAACAATGCAGCGTCTTTAAAATCAAACGTGTTTCTTAATGGATTGTTTTTAAAATGACCATGAATGACATGCTGGGTCTTTCTACAGCAGCAGGGGACCTGACCGAACCTGAGACGTCACACGCAGGACTGGTCGGCATCTTCGTGGGAATAGCTTTGATGGGAACGACGGTGCTGGTTCTGTTCTGCTATCTGTTCATTCGCTCTCTGCCTAAAGAGCAGGATTACGACTCAGAGTCCAGTTACGAAGCTGAGAAAACTTTCAGTGCGTCAGACGATTCACTTTAAAATGAGTCCGTTTGTTTTCTCGGTGCAGGGAGGATGTGTGCACGGGCGTGCTTATGGCCGCCCCGGCGTCAGGAGCCTTTCCCAAGACGAGCCTCACCCCTCATTAGCTCGTGAAGGCTGCCATTGGTCAGAAAATAAAGCCAAACAGATAAAAACTATTTTGGAGCAAACTTATTCAGCTGTGATGCAAACCTGATGCAGAGGAGAAAGGAAAGGGAAACATTTTAGGAAACTTCACATTAAGTTTACAGTCACAAATTATGATTAAGGCTGATCCTGATGCTTCCTCACTTCCACACCTCCTCACCCAGTCCCCCCATTTATCAGGGTTTGGTACCAGCACTACCAGTACACTTTTCTGTGTCTCCTTCATGTGGAAGGTGAATCTGCAGCTGGTCCATAACGCTATAGAAAGAAGGTTATTGATAAAGCAAAACTAAGTAAGAGTCGTAGTTTGTAGATGGTCTTTCTCACTCGTCTCACAGCAGAATGCATGAAAATAGCAGCAACTTCAATGAAGACAGCAAAAGGTGTGAAAACGTACAGCTCAGTCTATATAAGAAAAGCTGTTTATAAACAGGCACAAATAGAACATGTGAAACAGGTTTAGTGGAAAAAGATTAGCAGAGGCAGAAATGGACACACACGCATGAATGGTTGACAGTAGCAATGTCAGCCGTCATTTATTTTGCTGGAATAACTCAAACAGGTCAGTAGCAGTGTGCTCATTTCACCTGCAGATGGCAGTGCTTACATTACATGTGGAGCTCATAACGTGACTCATTTTCATAACCTTTAATAGCTTCTCAGCCAGGGCTCCCTTTAATATGACATTTACATTTCATGAAACTAAAAAGAAACAATGAATAAAAAAGACAGATATTTTTAACCTTTGTTTCACTAACATTTTCAGTTTCAGCTCAGTCAGGATGTTTTGCACGAGCAGTGATGGAGGACGATGTACCTGTGAGGTTTATCCAGCTCATGTTTATGGTCGGACGAACATGAAGGAGATTGCTCAGCCTTGTGGATCCATAAAATAGATTATTATCAGTAGATCTCCACAGATTTTGACTGTGTCAAATGCTTCAAATGACGGATTCCAAGATAATTTCAAAATAATTCTCTTCACTGCCTTTTAAAACTTCACTATCCTCACAGCTCTCACAGTGATGACACAGACTCTGCTCTGCCTTACTGCTTGCTGAAAAAGCAGTCCAGGTTCAGAGGTGTGTGTACGTGTTTAGATATCTTTGTGAGGACAGAACGGCATTAGTTCATGTTTGATGGTTAGGTTAAGCTGCAAGAGAAAACATTATTTCAATTAATGTCCTCACTAAGATGTGAAAACGAGTGTGTGTGTGTGTGTGTGTGTGTGTGTGTGTGTGCATATATTGTGACTTCCAGTCATCAACTGCAGTGCTGAAAGTATAAAAGGTTCTTTTATAAACAATAAACTTGATTTTTTAAATTGTCCTCACATCTCTGCAGTGATTTTTGTTTTTACAGTGGCCTGAAAATGGAGGTGCAGTTCCTCTAATGGCCACTTGAGGTCGAATCTAGAAGTGAGTCAGTCCCCACAGACGTCCATGTTAAAATGTTCATCAGAAATAAACATGTTTACAGCCTGTGCATCTCTTTATGTTCTTTACTCTCTGTGTAACTCTTTATTGACTCGAGGTTCGACATAGGCAGGAGTAGCAGCTGGCAGTCTGCTGAGGCTTCACCTCACCAGACCTCTGCAAAGGATTTGGCTCCAAAAATAAAGAAATTTGCACTCAAAAAAGAATAGAATAGAATAGAAAAGAATGTCTTTATTGTCATTGTCACAGGTACAACGAAATTGAAAGTGGTCTCTGATCCATGCATCATCCAAAAAATTCAAATGCTTCAAATGTGGACGTGGCTATGGCCATGTCATCTTTTATATACAGTCAATGTTTTTTCCAACTTTTATTGTGTTGCTGCAGTTAATTCTTTTTTTTTTTTTTTTTTTTTTAAATCTACCGTGCTTAAACTGCAGTAAGCAGTTCAGAGTGTTCAAAAATGTGCGATCATATTTCTGAGCACATCTCTCAGCTCAGAGATCTTGATTTGAATCAAACGGTGACCTTCCCTCTGCACACACCGTCAGGCCCAGTGAATGTGATGTCAATTAAAATTCCTTGTGACAGAGAGGGAGAGGTCGAAGCTATTGACCAGTTTGACCTCCTCCGACCTCTCGTGGTCCCTGCTGATCAGTTAATGCAGCCTCCCTCTCACAGCAGGGTGGACCGCTCGCAGCACTCGCATTCACAAACCGCTCAAATCGACGATGTGAGTCTTTCTGCGAGACGACGGTAGCATGAAAGCGCCACTGAAACATCCACACATTCAGTCCACGGCGTCTCCAGGTCCCGCTGTGCTGTTGCTGGTTTCAGGGACAGCTGAGCCGAAAGCCAGAGCACCAACTGTCTTCACCGAGCTGAAGAAAGAGCAACACAGATGAAAATAGAATTCATCGAATATATTTAAACAGTGAAGAGCTGAAAGATGTCATGTGATGAATTTGTTCAAAAAGAAATACATTAATTATGATCACGTTCAAGGTGTTATCAAGGAAATTACTTCTTTTAATAATAGAAAAATATATGAATAAGACAGAATGAAGAACTCAGAGGGGCTTAATGAGGCCGTACAGCAAATTAAGAGCAGATTAGGAGAACATCAGAGGATGTGGAGACGATTAAATGAATTCTTTTGTCTGTTTTAATGTTCAATAGGCCACAATTATTTTCTTTTTTCCATGGCTGGTTTTGATGAGTTAGCCTGAATATAAAATCAAGCAGCAACCGTCAGAGCTTAAAATGATGTGGAAAACCAAAAGCTGCAGTTCCCTCGATGACCACTGGAGGCCGGCTCCCACAGTGAGGCAGTTTCTGCTCCTATGAGCTGTGTGACGTATTCACACATTAATGGACGCACTGGGGGCAATTTTTTATATCTTGCTCAAGGACACGTCAGCAGTAATAGCACACATGAGGGTAAACATGACATTTTAATTAATTTAATAAAAGACAAATTCAGCATTTGCTCTGCAACAAATCTACTCTGTTAGGCTGCCGAGAACATTTTGGATTCAATCTGAAAAAAATGTTTTTAAATTTTGCTTGTGTTTTTTTACTTGTCCATGAAAATGTTTAACTGCTCTGAAACCGACTGAAATATGTTTTTAAAACATTTTTATTGAATAAACAGGAGGAGCCGGCCTCAGCGAGTCACTTTCTAAAACTGAACAAAAGTGTGTTCAGTTCTTTTACAACCACATTCAGCTCTCTCTCTGTCCTCTGGTGTGATAGAGCATCAATCAGTGCGGTTGCTGTTTGATCACACACTCATTAACCTGCAGGTTAAACCATCGGCAGGCTGGGTTTTCTGTCCAGCAGGATAATGAACTCTTTCATCATCAGAAAGGCTGCAGCATGCACATCTGCACGTTTTTCATCATAATGGAAAATCATGCTCTGTGTGAAAAACTACGAATATTTTACACGAAAAATATTAAATATACTCCAGGATGACCAACAGTGAATATGTCCAAGTCTGGTATCAACCAGCATCTATTAAAAACACATCAGCACATGGCTCTACAGTGTAGGCCCTGCACTGTGCTGCCAAAAGGGTGACCGTCACGTGGATTCATCCATAAGGTTTAATATGATGTTGAGCCTTTGCAGCTGTAACAGCTTCAGCTCCTCTGAGCTGATGCTGGACAAGAAGGCGTGGCCTGTCTCCGCTGCTCTACACCTCTTCACCTGATGCTTTGCACTTGGTGATGTAAAGCTTGGATGCAGCTGCTCAGCAATGGAAACCCACTCCATGAAGCTCTCTCTGCGCTGTTCTCCAGCTAATCTGACAGGCACATGAAGGTTGGAGGTCTGTGGTGACTGACTCTGCAGGAAGCCGGCGACCTCTGCACACTCTGTGTCTCAGCATCTGCTCACCCCGCTCTGTGATTTGGCTTTGCCACTGAGCTGCTGTTGGTCCCAATTAGTCTCACAGTGTTATTATACTGAATGAATTCTGTGGGAGTGACCGGAACACCTGATTTCAATGATTTGAAGGGATGAGTGAATACTTTGGGAAGCAAATGCAAAAAGGTAATCCACAGATAGAACCTTGAAGTCCTCACAGCAGGTCAGAGTTATATTCTCAGTACATCCTCTGACTTTCTCCTCATTATTTCACTGCATGCTTTTTATTTAGAAAGCCTTTTCTTTAGGATTGTTCACGTTAACACGTCTTTTACTCTGAGTCCATTCCTGTGTTGGTACTAAAACCCCTCTCTGTGCTCCCTGTGACCTCCCTTTAATATAGATCTCAGATACCAGGAGGACAATTAACAAGATTTACTCCTTCAGCCTTAAAGCTCATCGACTCGCTCTCTAAAATTCATTATGAGCTCACAGAGAATAGATTTTCCCCCCTCCCGACCTGAATAGAGCGATCACACCTAAAACACCCCATTTGTTTCCTTCTGAGTGCAGTGCTGACCATTTTTTAAAGGTAAAAAATCCATCAGGACTGAAGTGTTTGCAGCCCGGCATCATGACGTGTCACATCGCCAACACAACGAGTCACTTTGTGCAGAATCACAACTCGCTTTTTGGTTTCCGTGTGAGAAAAGTGACCCCTAACCTGAACACTGTCACACGTAACACAGAAAACAGACAAAAAAGTGCAATTTTCACCAAAACTATAATTACTGATAAATAAAAATAACCCTCAGTTCTGTTGAGTTAAGAGAACGAAGCTCCATATTTGTGTGACTCGGTCTGCTTGCATGCAGCCAGTGTTGGGAAGGTTACTTTTAAAATGTATTCCATTACAGATTACAGATTACAGATTACATGCCCCAAAATGTATTCTGTAACGTATTCCGTTACGTTACTCAATGAGAGTAATGTATTCTGAATACTTTGGATTACTTAATATATTATCATGCTGTTTACAACTACATGAATGTACTATTGCTGTGATTTATTACTGTTACTGAAGGTCCGCGGCTCCGAACCGTAGTAAAGGGACCTCTGGCTAATACGGTGGGTTCTGTGTCGGCTCGTAGCTGAAAACTAGCTTTACTTTGTTGTCTGGGTCAACTTTGCTAGCAGAGACAGAGAGAGGCGTTGAAAGGCTGCTCCAACGGAACTTATTGTTTTTGAAGGAAAACACGAACACGGTGTACAGTCGAGTCTTAATAGCTTACTTACAGCTGGGCTCGTCAGGCTCTCTTCTTGGCTGCAGTGGTTATTATTATATTTACATGCTTCCAGCTCCCGTTTCTGCTCGATGACAGCTCGTACTTTTCCTTTTTCTCCCTCCCTCGCTCACAGACACATAACGGGTATGGCAGTCCATTCTCCCTGCAGCACGGACTACACTGCCCATGATGCTACATTCTTTAGAGCTATACCGGTAGCATTCTGCCTATTAGCTTAGCACAACAACAACAGGCGCTCTCTCACCCAGGAAACACGCAGAGAGAGAGCGCGGCACCCTGTAACCATGGCAACCGTAACGCTGCCGCCTGGAACAACAGAACGTAGCTGTCAAACAAAACCCAAACAGGCCTGACCCGCCACAATATGAAACAGGGAAGTACCGCCGTGTAATCCATTTATTTCAACAAAGTAACTGTATTCTAAATACCACCTTTTTAAACGGTAACTGTAACGGAATACAGTTACTCATATTTTGTATTTTAAATACGTAACGGCGGTACATGTATTCCGTTACTCCCCAACACTGCATGCAGCTAACACACCAACACACCAACACACTAACACTGAACCCGAGTTCAGAGTTAAAGAAGTGTGCAGCACATTTAAATGTAAGAAACAAACATTGCGCCTCAGCTGGGAGAGAAAAGTCATTTACTTTTGTTTTCATTAATATTTCACTTTATCTTTTGTTTTTGAATAACTGAAATAATCCACGGGTATTTTATTTTGAAAGTCAATCCCGCAGATTAATTGAACTGATTAAAAGGTGAACATATAAGGAGGGGGGGGGTTATATAAGAGAAATCTGATTGAATCTTTATTGAAAAAGGTGAACTATAACTGGGTAAATAAAATAAATAAAATGATAGTGTGGGGAGACATGAAGGCCTGTGTCTGCGTCTGCGTTTCGATTATTTTTCTCATTCCTTCCTTCTTCGCTCCTTTTCTTTTTCCAGCCCATAATCACCTCATCTCCTCCCTCCAACCCCCCTCTTCACCGAGATCCCTGTCAAATGATTTCAACAATCTCCTCTTATTTTCTCCTCCCCCCTCTTCCTTGCGTTCCTCTTCGCTGCCTCTCCTTCCTGACCTCTCCTCTTCTCTAAATTATTCCCTCTTTTTCCTCCTGCTTGTAGGAACCTGTCAAAGCAGCTGCACAGTGAATTTCTGTGCCTTGTCAATCAAACAGTGTCTCAGGTCGTGTGGCTGCAGTTTCTTTCACTGCTCCTTACATAACCTGTGTCTGATAATTGTGTTGTAACGCACGTGATTTTGTTTCAGGTTGAAATGAAGCTCTTCTGGGGAGCGAGCTCTCCTCCGTCCTCGTCACCTTCTCTCCTCGTCTCCTCTCCTGCTCTTTACTTCTTCTCTCTGTAATTGCTTGTCAGAAGCCACCGTCTCTCCCTCCCTCCCTCTCTCTCAGTGTGATTTTATGGCAGATCTTCCAATCTGCTGCTGTTGAACTGTCACCCTGTGCCCCCCCCCCTCCCCGCTGTGCTTGTATGTGTGTGTGTGTTAGTACAGTATGTAGTCTGTGCGTGTAATCGATGATGATACTGTGTGTGTTTGTGTCACCTTTAACCTTCTGGAGACCGTTGAGGCTTTCAGTCTGTCAGCTTGGGAAGATTACAGGCTGTAGGTGCTGCTGCTGCTCGCACACTCGCACAAACACACTAATTCATCCCTCGACTGCCACTTACTATGTCTGCATCCCTCCCTGCACACACACACCCTGACCTCCTCTCTGCATTATGCGACTCTGAGCTTTGAACATTGACTGAAAGCAGAAAATGGATTTCAAAATGTCACAAATGGAGAGAAAATGTCATAAAAACATGTTTCAGTGTTGATACGGCTCAGTGATGAGGACTGAAACCAGCTATGGACGTCATTAAGCTTCCTCAACACCACAGTACAAAACACACACACACACACACACACACACACACACACACACACACACACACACACATGTTATTTTGATTTGCATAAGAAGCCCAATAATATATTTTATATGCACTTTAGCAGAAGAGAGGAAACAAACAGAGAACATGAGATAAAAATACAAACAAAGCGAACAGAACACGAGGGATGAAGAACAGACTCACAGAGGCAAAACACACAATCTGACAACAGACAGCAAATACAAGCTGATCAGACACAAATGAAACTACTGAGGGGGTTAAAGGAAGGAGCTCTGACACAGACAAGCAACAGATGGAAACAATCATGGAAGACGAAGGCAGGAAGTTAATGCACAGGTGACACACGAGGAAGAGCAATGACTAAAAATAAAATGGGAAGTGGAAACGAGGAATACGAGACAACGCAAAGGATCACAAAACGAGGAAACACCGGAGACTCAAAAATGTATGAACACAAGAAATAATGTCAATAAATACAAACAAAGATTACAGAGAGCAAATATTGAATCTTTAAAGACCAACAAAGGACGGAGCTTTGAACATTTAGAAAGTCTTTTTCTGACGGAGAAAAAAAAGTATTTTTGGCGACTTTTAGACGCAGATTCTGTTCTCATCTTTCTGATTTTGACTGATTTCAGCATCTTGTACTATCAAAGCTTAGACATGAAGGAAGAGCCCAGCTCAACAGCTTCGAGTCCTCCTTGTTTCCATTATTTGCTTCATGTTTTTGTGAGTGCTGATTACTAGAATCTTATTTCTTTAGGAGACAGGACTTGGGACGTGACTGCAGCGTTACGTGTGTTTTCTTTAGTTTTTGAAAGTACAACAGAAAATATCTATAAATCTCTTCTCACACTCATTTTAAGATGTAACTTCAGAGTTGATCAGAAGAATTTGCCTGAGCAGATCGGTGCTGCACCGTCTCCTCCGTCACTCCGAGCAGTCAGGCAGACGGCCCTGAGTGCTTCTGTTGGATGAAATCTTTCCTTCCAGTGTCTCCAAATGATTCTGGAAGGGAATCGATGATACAAATACTGTGTTAGCTTAAAAAAATATACTGCAGAAATGGACTGAGATGACTTCTGATTGAAGTGAATACAGACTAATACATGTGCACTGTGCCATGTTGGCTGGGTCCTTTCAGGAACTTGACAAACTCACACACGTAACCACAGGCAGACAGTGTTTATGCTAAAGCGACAGAGATAAATGGATGTTTGGGCAGCAGACTCACTTCAGCACACACATCACCATCGCGTTTCAGACAACAGCAGAAATGCACACTAACCACTCTGTGTGTGTGTTTGAATAGTGAGTGTGTGCAAGTGCAGAAACCTTCTAGTTCAAAATAGCAAGAGTGTGTTGTTTGAAGAGATGTGCATGCCCGTGTGTGTGTGTGTGCGCTTGGTGGGTGTGACACACTGTAGACACTGCAGAGGCATCTCTCCCTCTGTCGATGTAATTACTGTGTTGAGCTGATAAACTGCTCTCACAGGACTCACTGTCAGCGGGAGGGGGGGGGGGGGGCAGAGGAAGGTGGGAGGAGGAGAGGAGAGATTACAGGATGGAAGGAAAGGAGAGAGGGTTAGGAATCAGGACAAGATGACAGATGAGCAGAGGAGGATGCAGAGAAAGGGAGATGACAGAGAAGCAGCAAGAGAGGGAGAGGAGTGTGGACAGATGGAGGTGAGAGGAGATGCTGTGCAGAGAAAACAAAGGATCTGAAAAAGGGTGGAGAGGAAAGAAAGGGTTGGGGAGGAGAGGAGAGCGAAAGGAGGTGAAGAGGAGCAGCGAGGAGGAGTTAAAGGATGGAGAAGGAAGAGAAGATGAGGAGAGGGGAGGTGTATTGATTCAGTGCTATGACAGTGTTGTGTATTTCATCTGGACAGGGCTGGAGCCATAAACACACACACACACACACACACACACACACACACACACACACACACACACACACTACAAAGTGACCTTTAAGATGATAAAATGATAAAAATGGAAACAAACAGTGAAATCGACGTCCACTCTTAAAGACTCGACACAGCAGCTGATGTGTTTAATGACCTGCAGTGAAAGTACGCAGAAATATCAAAGTCCTTCTTCTGTTCGTCCAGTTTGAAACATATTTGCCATCTTGTGGATTTGGGGTAATGCCACTGATGTCCACTGATGCTCTGACTAGGGTTCGGTTTTCCTCTCTAGGTCCAATGGTTCATTGATCTGATTGGCTGAAGTTTGCCCATGATAGACACTGTTAGCCAGATGGTTTATCCAATCAGCTGCCAATTTTTCTTTGAAAGTGCCTGACCTTTTCCAAACCGTTTCCAAGGACAACTTCCCAGATGGTGTAACTAAGCATCTGGCACGTGTGCTTTTGGATGTCTTTAATTTAAGTCAAATGTCTCCATATGGTTTGCCATCACATCGTGCCCGGGCATTCATGTCCCCCTGAGGATAAATTATAACAGTATTTTAAGAACTTCCTCATTTGACACCATCATTAAATGAAGAAGATTGATGAAGAATTTCCCAGTTCTGTGTTTCATGGAATCTAATAAATGATGAATGGTCTTTTTTATAGAGCAACTTTATACATAAAAAGGTTATTTTCATTTCTTCACACACACACACACACACACACACACACACACACACACACACACACACACACACACACACACACACACACACACACACACACACACGTAACATGTAAGCCTTGCACAAGAACATTTTGGCATGTATGCACTACAGCCTGAGCCACAGCTGCCCATAAATCTGAAATCTATCTATCTAAATTGTAAGGTAGAGACACTTCAATAAAAAGATCAAACCCCAACAATCAAACAATGAGTCAGCACTTGGTGACAGTGGGAAGGAAAAAACCTTTAACAGGAATAAGAAACCTCCAGCACAGCCAGGCTCAGGGCTCAGAAGACGGGTCAAAAGCAATGTTCCCTCTAATGTTTCACGTGTCTGAGCGAACGCACAAACTCCCTGAGCGGACACTTGGACCACTGTGAGCAACAGCAGACATGTGCACTGTGGTCACGCCAGCACTGAATCCATCCAAGTTACGGGTTTATTAAAGTAATCAAATTACAGCATTTACATTTATGTTAGACTACTTTTAATTACCTGCTTTAGCCCACTTACAATGAAAATTTTAAAAAAATATTGTTCATGACCTGTGTAGTATGTTAACACCATTGGAAGGAAAAATAACTTAAACTCCAAATTTGAAAACACAACTTTCTGTTTTTTTGCTCTGACTTGTATTATGAGTCTGTGGTCTGGGAGAGAGTCTGTAACTCTGTCTGCAAAATACAGCATATAATGACCAATGTTGGGCAGATAATTATATAGTTATAATTAACTGAGTTTTGCAAACAACAACATTTTTTGTAGCAGTTTACCTAAAAATGCTGCCAAGGCATTTTTTAAACAAACATTTCAAACTATTTACAGAACAATCAGCTGTTCTGCATCAAATCTGATGCCACACAAATTATTTGTGCCACTCCAAAAAACATAACTTCAGTCGACTATTAGATAAAGGAGACCAACAGCCTGATACCTGTAGGCCTGACAACAGCAGATGTGTCACTGCTGTAACACCTGTAACATTCAG
This sequence comes from Neolamprologus brichardi, assembly GCF_056152115.1. Taxonomy (NCBI): domain Eukaryota; kingdom Metazoa; phylum Chordata; class Actinopteri; order Cichliformes; family Cichlidae; genus Neolamprologus; species Neolamprologus brichardi. The sequence continues at coordinate 34,052,880 of NC_142123.1, forward strand.
CAGTCGCCTCATTGTTCTGACACACACAACAAAACTATTGACTACACTACACACTAACTACACACTAACTACACACTAACTACACAAGATTTGTGCTAAACGTCACAAATCTCTCACATCTCAAAACACGCCGTCACTCCTAAAACTTCCCCCTCCCTAAACATTTAAATGCCATGTTGCCATATCATTTTGTGATTGGTTGACATGGTACATTTTTCCACCAATAGGAAAGGGCGGGGTGTTTTGCTTTCATCTTTGCTCACAGGCTTTCGAGCGTTTTCCTTATAAAACGCCGTTTTTACCGTTTCTTCCTGCAGTAAATATAAACAACGACAGTATTCAGGAAGAAAAACAAACATTGCAGATATTTTATCATAACTCTGGTTTTACGTGGCCGATCAACACAATTTAAAAACTGGTATAAAGTCCACACTTTGTCCGTCAGTTGTTCCGTCTGTCCTGCTCACATCTCCAATGGTTGTACACGTTGTCATTAACTTCACTCCACATCAGCCGCTTTGCTAAAACACCGGTGTCAGCACATAAGGACGCTGTCAGAGCCTGTCAGCGACGTTAATTAGCTGCGTATATACGAATGTGAATCGCATCATTGGCTGGACTATGGGATAAGGTGGCATCGCTCTAATCCCATACAGGAGCAGCCAGTCACTGACTAACACTGCAGAACACAATTGTTAAAGTTTTAATTTTAATTTAAATTCAGGTAGATTTGTTTTTTTTGTGCGCAACGTAGATTTTCTGTGCGCAGAGACCGTGCAAGCAGTGCGCAATTGCGCACGCGCGCAGCTTAGAGGCAACATTGGTCAAAAGGTATTATGAGGTCTTTAAGAAAAGATGGGGCGGATTGTATGTGAGGGGAAGGAATCTAAATTTTGTTCTGGGTCCAGTAGCAACCCAAAGAAGGGTGCAATGTGTGTGCGCCCAAGATGGGCAGGAAGACACAGGATACATGCATCAACACTCTCACTCAGGCACAAACAGGTTATTTGTCCATTGGTGCTGATGGATAGTGTAGAAGGAGTAAACCTCAATAATGATCAGAAACCCTGCTTCATCTGTAGATAAACATGTTGCTTCAACCCTTGTCTTAGTTATGATCGATTCTTTTTTTTTATTACATTCCATCACAAAAAAGGGCATAAATTCATAAATTAGTTTCAAGAGGTGTAAAAGCTAATTATTAAGCATACACGTGGCCTGTATTGCTTGGAACTCAGTTAAAGTAAACATCTTTTTTATATAGATTATTGTTGGTGCATTGATTTAATAATCCAATAATGATGCGGTTCCAGCAGACCTGCCAATATTGGCTGAGTAACAAAAACAAAAAAGCCTCATGGGGCTTAATTACAGCTCAAGTGTTAGGACTGAAACTGAGCGTAGTGCTAGCTCACAGCTGGCACCCTTCTTCACACCAAGTAACCAAACCTCATGTAGGATGGACTGTTTAAGCTGCGTCAGAGACAGGATGCTGTGGATCTGCATGCCACTTTGCAACCCAGTTCACCCCAGCTCCTTTCAACTGGGTTCCACTTCCTGCTTATAGAAGGACTTCCTCTATACAATCTGTACTTTCTATAGATTAAACAAATCCAATCTGCGGTTTTTGGTAGTTTTCTGAGCTGTTTGGAGATGCCACCACTTTAACCACTCAGCCACGACACACAAATACAAACACAAAAACAGACAGACGACAGTCTACAGACATGTCCTGATTAGCCGAGTGAGAATATTATTGGCTGTTGTTTCTAGCTAGGTCAATCAATAAATGAACAGCAGTGCAATAACAGCCGATGGTCTGCTTCGTAATTATTTAAACCATGATTATTAGAGTCTCGCTGGGTTGGTGCTGTGGTGGTCAGGAGACACCGCTCCGCGATCTTCCCACTTTAATAAAACAAAACTACAGCTGTGTTCATCAAGGCCAACGTGCTCCGAAGATTCACGATCGCATTCAGATGTCAGGAAATGACATAGCTAGCTTTGTGAGGTGATGGACATTGGCTGTTTTTGCAGTTGCCTGGCAACAGCAGGTGGACGCTGTCTGTTACCTGTGTCGTGTGTGATCAGCTTCACCTGGTAATTAAATACATTAGAAATCGATATCTGTTGCTGTGGCACTATAATAAAATCAGAGTGTGATTCCTCCGGGCAATGGTGCTGCTCACACACACACACACACACACACACACACACACACACACACACACACACACACACACACACTGTTATAGCAGGACGGTGACGTTTATCAGTGTTTATGAGGACTCATTAAAAGCAGATTCACATTAACACAGGCACAAGTAATTCATGACTCTGTGTGTGTGTGTGTGTGTGTGTGTGTGTGTGTGTGTGTGTGTGTGTGTGTGTTAGGGTACGACGACTAAATTGAATTAAACTAGAAACATATAAATGTCTGCAGAGTTAATTTATAAGAAGATTAATTGGCTAGGAAACACACACACACACACACACACACACACACACACACACACACTGCAATCCTGTAGTTAAATTGTTGAAATGTTTGCTGCCCCTCCCCCTCTGAGCCATTATCTTTTGCCCTTTCTGTTTCTCTCCTTCCTTTCTTCTGCTGTCACCATGTTTCTCTCTTTTTCACCGCACACACATTCAGTAAAGAAAAGCAGGCTGCCGTGGTAACAAAGACGAGAGGAAGGAAATGAAGACAAAGACAGAAGAAAATGAGAGAGATTGAGGACTTGAGAAATTCGGGTTTCATGGTTTTTATTCCTCCTCTGCAGCTAAGATCAAATTATTTAAAAAAAAAAGCCTCGGGAACATTAAAAATAGCAACAAAAAAGGGATGATTTCACTAAGCTCAAAGGGCAGAAGCCAGAAGTTTAGCTAAAAATCTAAACTTTGTGGCATTAGAGAAGCAGCGGGATCATAAACTGGAATGTGATCCGGAAGTTGAATGGAGGACGTTTTGTGTTGCACAGAGGATTCATTTGGAATCAGGAATATGTGCACAATATGGATTTGGCTTCTTTCTCCCAATCATTTCTTCTCAAACTGCCACTTCAGGCAGGGCATGGATGATCAGGGGAGTAAAGGAGAATCTGATAAATCTCAGCTGAAAATAGATTTCAGCAACTGTCAGAACAACAAACATGACCAAGAGTCTGTGTTTCACAATAAAGCACAGGGTGGACGAATGAGAGACCTCGAACCCCAAAACAAAGGGAAACCGTTTACACGTGTTATCTCACATCTAACAAGGTTATCAGTCAAGAAAGTCTCCAACTCTGCTTTTGTCTCATGTTAATGACACAGATCCCTCCAGACTTACAGAACTAAATGATTTCTTATGCTGTGCAGAGGAGAAGACGGTGAGTGGCAGCTGATGAGTAAAGTGCTGTTCAGCGGTCCTTCACAGGGCTGCATCTGTGCCACACGCCTACACCAGGGACACCAACATACATGTGATCCAGAGAAACACTGGAAATTATATTATTCTCACAAATGATCTGACCTCAGGGAAGAATATAAAAAGAGAATTAAACCGAGCCGAGGCTCATCCCCTGCTGTTCCCAGGACTTCATCCTCTTCTCTCCTCTGCTTGCCTTCAGCCCACAAGGCAGATGTCTGCGCCCCACTGAGCCTGGTGCTGCTGGAGGTGTGTTCCTGCTAAAGGGGAGTTCTTCCTCCCCACTGCTAATTCTGTCTATGTACAGTGTAGAGAGCCTGGACATAACTGTTGGTGTGATCAGTGAGGACGTCATCAGACTGCTTCTGCTGCTGTGTCATTTGTCTTTTTGGGTGTTTATGTGCATAAATTATGACCTGAATTACTTTTTACAGAGAATTAATTAATACCATTAAATTGCCTTCTGTTAAGGCTAATGGGGTTACTGGTTTATTGGACTGGAACCAATTTATACCAGTGTCTGTATGGTGTGTTTGTATGTGCACAGTAATCGGTGTACTGTTGTCTTCATTTTGAATCCTAAATCATCCTCGGTCTTAAATCAGCTGATTTAAATCCTCCCACATGTAAGACCACTTTCTTCTGATTGGCTGCCCCTCAGCATCAGAGGGTTTGAAGAGCAGGTGGGTGGGGCATCTGTACTGACAGGCAGAGACTGAGATGCAGGAGATGAGCTGAGTGTTTCACAGTGTCTGCAGCTGGAGCTGTTGGCTCTGGCACACGTGGACTAAGACACGTAGGACAGAAAGTAAGAATAATAAAGAAAATAAGGTCTACTCACAGATGTGTTTGGTTACAGACTGCTTAAACTGTTTAAACTAGAAGGTTTATTGTAAATATGGGATAAATACACTAGTGTGTTCTGGCTGCTATCAGTGGGTCTGAAACCCCCCCCCCACCCCCCCACCCCCCCCCCCACCCCCCCACCCCCCCCACACACACACATGCCTGCTGTGTTCTTTACTGTGATTTTTTTCGTCTTGCCAGAACACAAAGCTGACACGTTGACGTCCTCTGCAGGAGGAAGAAGGCGGCCGTATAAAACTCAAATGTTCCTGCTGGTCTAAACTGTTAAAGTTGACATTTTGAAGATAAGAGGATTCCTCCTGACAAACAGCATGCACATGCAGATAACAGTGTGCTGGGTGTTCTTTAAACCGCAAAGACAACACAAAAAATGTTTACATGCATGCACGCTGAGTAAGAGTTGAATGTCAGAGAGATAAATGAACAGGTGAAGAACAATAAGAAGAAGAGACAGAAAAAAAGGAAAGATGGGAGGGCGGACAGAGCAGGTGGGAGGGAGAAGCAGAGGAGGAGGAAAGAGCCATCGTGGAGGGGAAAATTAATTGCCCGCTGCAGGTTATTGGCTGGCTGCACCGCCACGGAGGCTGCTGTTGTTCCAGCGTGGGGAGGATGCTGCAGAAGAAGAGAGAGCGGCGAGCAGAGAGCTGCAGATCTCTGCTGATTCCTGATGCACCGCCGGCTCCTTTTCATCCGTCTGTAGAGAGCCACGGCCGCTCAGACTGGGAGGGAAACGCCACAAATCTGTTTTAATTTGGAAGAAAGCAGAAGGAGGACGAGCAGGTGGGGACACAAGTGTGCCGGTTTTACCCACTTCAGCGTCACCTTCTGTGGGAGGAGAAGGCGACTGATTCCCCGGGGAAATCAAGGAGTGGACGGTTTCCAAAACATCTGGAAAGGTGCAGCTGGAAATATTCTTTAAATGAGATTTAAAATGAAATCACTTTGGCTAAATCCTGTTTAGATTTGTTTTTATCCCAGGGGGGCTTTGGAGTTTCTGAATTTTACTTCTTCTTGTAAAGCTGAACTTCAAAAATCCTCTTCTTATCTGCAGTTTCAATTCCTACATATTTTATCTATGAAAGTCTTATTTTCTGGTATTCCAGGGCAGTAAATTGTCTTTTATCACTGGGATGCTTTAACAAAGCTGAGATGAAACATTCTTTATGATCTTATTTGATCGACTGAGTCGGTAGTTTTGCATGACTGAACTTCAGGTTTTGATCCTTCAAGTTAAAGAAAAAGACACAAATCTTGCAGTTTGACAAACTGAGCTTGAACATTGTTGGTAAATTTTATTCACTGATGTACTGTTGATTTATTCCGTGATTTCCAAATCACGCTTTCTGCCTTGAAAAAAAAAAATCCCCACCATTTCAAATCTTTTATGGTCGATCTGCATTCCTGCTCTCACCAACAGCTGTGAGCTGATGAGCAGTGAGTGGTCTCATGTCGTGGATAAACCTCTTCTTAGGTAAAATACTTTGTAGCAATATTAGTATGAAATGTCAGCGTTAGCCTTAGCTGCTGTTCATCTGCAAACCACTTTGGAACCCACCCCCACCCTTTCACACTGTATCTGACTGAATCAGTGTCATATCTGATGTTTGGCTTTCTGAGGTTAGAGTGAAATTAAGGGGCGGGGTGTCAGAGCAGAGCTATACCTACAAATGCTGCGAGAAAACAGGATTGTGGTTGTTTTGTGGCAGTTTTCTGCTTTAACAGTCCGATCGCACAGATTTACCTTTCAGACGACTGGACTGCACTGGATTTATCGACTCATGGTTGTAGATTTGAAGTTTAAAGGTTGACATATTTTCACTGGATTGATTCTTGAAAATAACTGACAGGATGAGCATGTCTGTGGGTCTGAAAGGTCAGCTGCACTGATAATCTCTCGCAGGGCAAAAAACTCAATGACATTCAAACAAAAACAAAAAGCTTAAAATGGAAAAGATTAAAAGATTTTGACCAGCGAGATCAGCTTTTGGCTGCAGACATGTGAGTCTATTCGCTGCTCTGGGCAGAAGGACAAAGAACAAATTCATAGAGATTCAGAGAAATGAGCAAAAACCAAGCCTGTGTGTGTTCATGTGCTCATTCAAGATCCTCTTTCTCTCTGTTTTTCTGCGTCTCTGTGTCCAGGAGCGAGACTAAGCAGATTTAACCTCTGTAGAGAAATGACGGAGCAGCAGAGGAAATCAAAGGATGAAAGAATAGAGGAGGAGAAAGGAGAGAAGGCCGGTCCTCTCAGGGTCTAGATCCTCTCAGAAAACCTGCCGGCTGCTCCTGGACGAGGATTTTTTGGGGAGATTACGCGGAGATAAAGTCAGCTTCATGGCAGACAGAGGGCGACTGTTTGAGGCTGAAGTTTGCTGAAACAAAGCCGCTCTTCACCTGTGTGGATTATCACACCTGGAGGAGGATTTTTGGGGATTGAGGAGTTCACAAACTGATTTTTCTTTCTGGTCGACAAAGATTTCAAGATACTTGGAATTCAGTGTGGTGACCTAAACACTGGAAATTTCATCGACTGAGGAAAATAATTCGTGCAATTTTCTGTTTAGTGGCACATTTGGAAAATACAGATCCAGCAGCCGTGGGTCATTTGCTGAATTAGACACACGTAAATGAAAAACAAACTGTCAAAAAGGGATTTTGAGAAATTCCCAGAATGGCATCTCTCCATTTAAACGCCTTTCACGCTGCAGTTTTTCTCTCCCTCTGTTTGTTTCCTGTGAACACACTTTTTTAATCCTCTCTTTGCCTGGGTGCTTGTCTTTGGCTCCTTTTCCCTCTGAGGCGTCTGACAGGAATCCTGTGTTGGATCAGGGTGCATAAAACAGGTGCTGATGACAGATAACAGGTGCAGAGAGGCGCAGGTAGACTCTGATAAAGCCAGATAACTGATGCTCGGTGACAGAAGCAGCAGGTGATACAGGCTGAATGTGCTTCTGCAGAGAGTCGATCCTGTCTGTCATCTTTCTGCAGGCTAATCGAGGACCGTCTGTGGGCGAGGTGGGCGGTGATAAAACCGGAGGGAGACGCTGTTCTCTGCAAAAAACCAACATGCAAAAGGAGAAAAGTTAAACAGCCCCGAGCAGCAAGTGAGAAATAAATCTTTACTTAGAATGAAAAAGTGAAGGAAAAGATTCAGAAACTGCAAAGCACTGATTTTTAAAACAGAAACATGCAGGCACAGGAAACACCTGTCAGTAAATATTCATCATCAGATCATTTGGAGCTCACAGGTTTGTCTCTGAAGAAACTTCAGCTCTTTAACACAATAAAATACCGTTTACAAAACTAAATGTGCTTCGAGACTTTGCAGCTAAATTTAGATTTTTTGAGGGAGAAACAGCAAAAAGGACTGAGACCAAACAGAAATCAAACAACATGTGATATTCAACTGGATATTAAAACACACAGACATAAACTGAGAGACACAAAGTGCACGTGGCAGACAGATGTTAGTGAACCAGGAGGAAATGTATTTTTGAACTTTATAGTAGACACACAAAAGTGCACAAAATGACAGATTTACTGATACAACATGGGAGCATTTTCCATCTGCACACATCAACGCTGAGTGCAAACGTAACACTTTAGATGGAAACGCTGGATTCAGAGAGGAGGCTGAAATGTGGAGTCACTGCTAAAAGCACAAATGCTGCTTCTCCTTTCTGACCCTACAAACGCATCATTAATGCCACAGTGCTCAAAGCATTCAGCGCTAAACACAACCAACCTTTCAAAAAACACAAAAGCACAAACTTTGATACGTAAAATAAAAAACAAATCTCTTGTTTGGTTTGTTAGGTGAGCGGTTTGGGTATAAAACCACATTTTAAAGTTCAAACAGTAGAAACAGTAGAAACAGATGCTGGTTGTTTCGTTCTATTACTTCTGCACAGACACGATCAGCTTGACTTTTGGACAAAATGTTTACAGTGGAGCCGCGGGCTTCTTATTTCTCGTGGTGATTCAAACCCTCAGATGAATTATTGAGAGCTCTTGATCCTCTCTCATCAAGAAACTGTTCCAATCTTTTATTGAAGCTCTTGGCGTTTGCAATATTTCAAAATCTCTGACACAAGCCAGCAGCCTGTTAGAGTCCGTTTGGGGGAGAAGGAACGTCGCTCTAAACGCTCACTGATGTTCACATGAATTATTGAAGCGAACTGAAAACAGTTTACAACCGGGAGAAGAGTTCTTTTCTTCAGTTCTTATTAACCGTCACAGGCCTCGCTTCCAAACGCACCTCAGGAGACACACAAACGAACATTTAGCTGCAGAGTTTGTGTTTGATTAGAGGCTCAGATTTAATCCATTTTGGAAAAGCAGGAAAAATAATTTTTTAAGCTAAGAACCTTTTCCTTCCTGTTTGCAGGAACACACACTTTATTTAACCAAACAAACAGAGATCGCACAAACGTCATCCTTCATCGAGTTTGAAGTTTGTCGTCTATAAACTTTCAGCTGTTACATTTACTCTAAACAGAAGCTGAAAACACACAATTTGCAGTCTTTTTCTTCTCCATCAGCTTTCCTGCGCTCATCATTTTTTAAAAGCACCACGATTTGGATCTATTATGTTTTTATTCATCACTCTCGCAGAAGCTACCAAATTTATTCAGAACAGAGAGAGAAGCAATTTGTTTGGTCATAAAGACAAAATATTCAGTGCAAGACAAAAATCAAACAAACATCCAACAAAGTGAAGCTTAAGTTGATTTAAACTATTTGATATTTGCACTGAACTACAGCTGAATGATGCTGTAAGCACACGTGTACACTGTCTCTGTGGGAGCCGTGAACCAGCACTCGGACTTCATCCTTCCATCAGGATTCAGCTGCTGCTTGTTTTTGCTTAAACAAACTGAACTGATTTTTCATGTTAACAGTTTCAAGCACAAACCGGAGATCGCCTTCCTCCTCCTCCTCCTCCTCCTCCTCCTCCTCCTCCTCCTCATCTTTCCCCCTGTAGGGCTGAAACAATCTACCGTGCATGAATAAAAATTAATTTAGATGAAAAGTGTCTCGCCTCCTCGCTGGCCGCAGGACGCCAGATAAAAGCTGTTTACTGCGAGGAGCTGTTCGAGCAGCAGAACGCAGCCTTTTTACGACAAAAACGAACGACGTTTGTGCTGCTTTTGTCTTCGTTTCATCATTTTTTCTGCTTGCGAGTGGGAAACAGTGAGAAACAGAGAAGTGGGTTTTACTTTTGTCTTTAGAGCAGAAAAGAGGACACGACGCAAACTCAGCTTGACTCTCAGCTGGGGTTTCCCTTTCTTGTCTTTGAAGGAGAACTTGTGACTTTGAGCTGATAAAAGGAGCTGCACATGTTTGGAGACACTTCTGGGGCTTCTCAGATGAAGTGGAAATCTCACTTTACTGTATAAAAACTACAAGTACCCTACTTTGGTGCATATTTGTCTAAAAACTGAGTTTGAAGAACAAGCACAGATCTGCTATACAGATAACTGCAGCTTTTACCTGTTTGAATCAAATCAGCATAAATTTGAATCATTTTTTGATACATTTCTTGACAGATTTCCTCACAGCCTTATGGTTCACACAAAGAACAAGAATAAAACTTTTTATGTACACGATCTGTATCACAGAATAAAGATTTCACATCAAACCTGATGATTTGATCTCAGTTTGGAACCTCATTTTAGGCCAAAGGTCAGTGGGTGATTAAAAAAGGTTAAACAAGCAAGATCGCGAACACTGACCTGAACACATCAGATTTGGAGGTCAAAGGTCGGACAGACAAGCTGGATTATCGATACGGACTGGCAGCTGTTTCCTGAGGGACCTGCGGTGACAGAGAACGACAGAGATTCAGATCAAGAGGACAGACAGACCGAGACGCCATCATGGGCTGCAACATGTGCGTGGTCAAACGTCCAGAGGAGCAGTACAGGATCATGTTCCAGGTAAGAAATCTGATGTGGTTGAAGCTTAAGCTGCTAAAAATGCTCAGTTTATTTTATGATGTAAGCATTTTTGAGGGGCAGCCAATCAGAAGAAAGTTAAAAAAGGACATCAGAATGGCTCATGTCAGATACGGATGTGTATCATCTGAACGGTGAAGCTTGCAAAGAAATACCAGTTATTAAAGACCTGAGGCAGAGCAAAAGTTTGGTATTTGCCTTTGAACCGTGCTGTGGGATAAAGTCCAAAGATTAAAGAAGGAGAAAAAAATAAATGCAGATGGATTTAGGATTCATGAGTGCTCACAGGCGAGAGGCGAGGTGCAGAATGTGAATTCATCAGCTTTGGTTTCGGAGAGAGAAACGAAGGTTGAGTAAAGACTGTGTGTTTGTGTGTGTTGATACAAAGCGTGGCACCATTCATCACTGCAGCTCGGTCCAGTTACTCTGCAAAGGTTGCGGTGTTATTCTGTCCAGTGGAGGCTGAAAGTCACGAGAGACTCAGCTTTCAGCTCGTTTGTGGAAACATAATCTGATTCTGTCCTTGTAATTTGCTTTTTTAGCATTTCTCTCAAATGAATCCTAATTCTGTTGGCACTTCATTGATCATGTTATGAGGATTATTTATTTTTCAGGAATGAAACAACCAGTTCATGACTCCAGATTTACCTCACAAGACAGCTGAATTTTATTACAGTTTAAAAGATAAATGAAACCTCTGTTTTCCATTCACAAAGATTCTTTTCAAACTTTAACACAGTTTTGGTTGCTGTTTTCTTTGGGTTGTCTGACGACAACTGGCAAGAAGTACTCATGACATACTAATAACGGGAATTTCACTCACCATAACTCCATAGCAGTACATATTGTTTTTTATATAATTGCATAATAAACAGCACAAAGTCCAGTTTATTACAAGTTTACAATGATACGATAAACCAGTGTAAATAACAGTGAAGAGTGCTCTCTTGAGAATAAAAGCCAAATAAAATAAGATGGGTAAGTTTCTTTATACCTGACTCCTGATGAACAGGATATTGTGAGTTCAATAGTTTCCCAGAGGAACGAGCTGTATTGAAATAAATGCTTTTGTTCTTGCTTATCTGAAATCCTGCGATTTGACGTGGTTTAGTCTGTAGATCTACACTTGCATCCAAAACAGCTAGACACGCTGCTTTTTGATCCACCAAGAGTTTTCACAGGGTCTGGACTCACCATCAGTACCTGGAACCAACTTCAGGATCACAAAAAGCCAGTTTGCACATACAGTACAGAGCAATGAACAAAAACAGTTCTTATAGCTGTTTCTAAATAAAACGAGATCTCAAGTGTTCAAAATCAAGAACACTTTTCTTTTAACATCGTTTCTGTTTCTATGAATTCAGTTTGGATTGCTTTACAGCACTACAATCAAATATATTTGCACACCCCTTTTTGAGGCATGTGTAATCAAATTATGAAATGTTTGTAACTTAACTTCTTAAGCCCCAAGCCTGACTGATCTCCTTCCTTTTGCTCCCGTATCAGGGGGCGTTGGGGCTTAAGAGGTTAATTAGTTTAAGTAACTTATTTATATGAATTAACCCACAACTGAAATTTTTAGACAACACAGAGTTCACACTGTTGTAGTGGTTACCACGTGTAAAATTAGCATAGTTTTTCCTGCTAACTTATCATTTTTAGTAACTCGCCAGAATTTCCAAGAAAGAACATCCAGTCTATCTGGTTTGGTTGGGAGCAAAACACATAAAAGGCTCTGGAAAGTGAAAGACTCACTGTGTAGCTTGTTAGTTGCTCTCCCTGTCTTGTTATGCCTTGTCTAGCTTACCCCGCAGCACCCTGTGCTTATGTTGCCTTCACAGGACTATGAAAAATCACGGTGTGCTCAAGGGGTGTCAGAAATAATGATATAAGGCAAAAAATATTAGTAACAATGTCTGTGGGGTTAAAATGTCATGTTAGATATTTTCTGTTTATTTGATTGATAGACATGCGTCAGTAAGCTGCTTAGCATCTCACTGAGCTTGCTGTAGCGCAGGGGTGGGAAACTCCAGGCCTCGAGGGCCGGTGTCCTGCAGGTTTTAGATAACACCTTGGGTCAACACACGTGAATCAAATGAAGAGTTCATTGCAGGCCTCTGGAGAACTTCAAGACAGGTTGAGGAGCTAATTTAGCCATTTAAATGAGCTGTGTTGGATCAAGGACACATCTAAAACCTGCAGGACACTGGCCCTCGAGGCCTGGAGTTCCCCCACCCCTGCTGTGGAGTGTAACATGAAGGGAGGCCTGCAGTGCTGAACTGCAGGCCAGTCTTACAGGAGAGAAGATGAGTCATGAGTCATGACTGGAGCTGTCCCTGGTGCTGAAACGAGTCAGACTTTTCTTCTTATATCACTAACTGTTCCTACATCTGTCTCATTTTAGTCAAGCAGGTTTGTTGTACTTTGTAAAGTCCAGTTTATATACTGCCTATCTTTATTATTATCTTATACAGAGTGCTTAAAACTACATAGCATCATAAAACAATGAAATACGTAATATGTAATTTAAAATATGTACTGAGAGGATTTCATTGGCAAAAGATTAGATTCTGGGTGAAAACTTCATTAACTTGTTGTTGTGCTCATTCAGTGCTGAAAGAATTTGATATTTACATAAACTTAGCTTTTGCTTTCCAACTTTGAGAACTGTATAGAGAACAGAGTCAAATACCAACAAGCTATGAACAAGTGTTTAGGAGTGAGTAGCTCTACTGAACTGCACTGTATTATTCAAAGAGTTGTTATGACTGGAGCTGTCTCTGGTGCTGATTCGGTTAGAAAGACTTGTTGTCTGTGGTTCTAAGTCATGAGTGGAGCTGTCCCTGGTGCTGATTCGATTAGAAAGACTTGTTATGACTGGAGCTGTCCCTGGTGCTGATTCGGTTAGAAAGACTTGTTGTCTGTGGTTCTAAGTCATGACTGGAGCTGTCCCTGGTGCTGAAACGAGTCAGACTTTTCTTCTTACATCACTAACTGTTCCTACATCTGTCTCATTTTAATCAAGCAGGTTTGTTGTACTTTGTAAAGTCCAGTTTATATACTGCCTATCTTTATTATTATCTTATACAGAGTGCTTAAAACTACATAGCATCATAAAACAATGAAATACGTAATATGTAATTTAAAATATGTACTGAGAGGATTTCATTGGCAAAAGATTAGATTCTGGGTGAAAACTTCATTAACTTGTTGTTGTGCTCATTCAGTGCTGAAAGAATTTGATATTTACATAAACTTAGCTTTTACTTTCCAACTTTGAGAACTGTATAGAGAACAGAGTCAAATACCAACAAGCTATGAACAAGTGTTTAGGAGAGAGTAGCTCTACTGAACTGCACTGTATTATTCAAAGAGTTGTTTCTTTTACTTAGCTAGCTAACAGGGTAAACGTCAGAGTGAACATAACTGGCTCCTTTGAACACAGAGAGTCAAAGTGAGCATGTGTGAAAATGTTAAACATGGAGCAGAGCTCAGTCAGAATGAATGAAGTCAGTGACATAACATGAAATATACATGAACACACGTGGTTACTGCAGCTGAAATTCAAATTGGTTAAAATAAGGATCACACACACACACACACACACACACACACACACACACACACACACACACACACACACACACACACACACACACACACACAGAATAAAAATCAATTCAGTTATATGTATGGCACTAAATCACAACACCAGTCACCTCAAGGTGCTTTATATTGTACAGTTTATCCTATAATAATAGATACAGGGAAAACCCAACAATCATATGACCCCCTATGAGCAGCACTTTGGCGACAGTGGGAAGGAAAAACTCCCTTTTAACAGGAAGAAACCTCCAGCAGAACCAGGCTCAGGGAGGGGCGGGGCCATCTGCTGTGATTGGTTGGGGGTGAGAGAAGGAAGACAGGATAAAAGACATGCTGTGGAAGAGAGACAGAGATTAATAACAGATATGATTCAGTGCAGAGAGGTCTGTTAACACATAGTGAGTGAAGAAGAAACACCCAGTGCATCATGGGAATCCCCCGTCAGCCTACGTCTATTGCAGCTTAACTAAGGGAGGATTCAGGGTCACCTGGTCCAGCCCTAACTATATGCTTTAGCAAAAAGGAAAGTTTGAAGCCTAATCTTGAAAGTAGAGATAGTGTCTGTCTCCTGAATCCAAACTGGAAGCTGGTTCCACAGAAGAGGGGCCTGAAAACTGAAGGCTCTCCCTCCCATTCTACTTTTAAATACTCTAGGAACAACAAGTAGGCCTGCAGAGCGAGAGCGAAGTGCTCTAATAGGGTGATATGGTACTACAAGGTCATTAAGATAAGATGGGGCCTGATTATTTAAGACCTTGTATGTGAGGAGCAGGATTTTGAAT